>NC_047056.1:56835792-57138822 GCF_000738735.6 Corvus cornix cornix
TCTCAGGCAAATAGCAGAAATAAAAAAAGTCTACAAGCTTTACTCAGAGGACACCCATATCTTGTGTTTCACATGAACAAGTAAGACACTTTGAGTAGACTGGAGTTGGACCTGCTTCTCAAGAGACAAGTGTCTGCATGTCGTGCCTTAGCTGCTGGCCAGCCAGGATTGCAGAGGTCTGGAGTATGCAGACCCACAGGGGAGGAAGGGAAATACATGGGGAATTAATTCAATTAAAGGAAATGGCTGAAAATCAGTGACCATATTCTTATTTGAAGACACCTGTGAACCTGACAGTCTGCTTCATGATTAATGGGAAACTTTGCATCTGTGTCACTGCAAAGCAGATGCGACTAGGTAACTAGATAAAACTGGATCCCTTCTACAGCAAAGGAAAACCCCTCCTATACAAGCCTGTCAGAGCTTGGAGGAAGTGAGTTTCACACCCTTTGCATTTACAATCAGCTCTGTACTTAAGCTATCAAAGTGCACGACAAATTTAGTCTTTGTGTGCGGTCCTTTTCTGATCACACTCTAGCTTTTAACTGTCAGCTGCATATTCCTAAATCTGTGATTTGGGTAACAGAGTACGGTTAAAGGTAACTGGAGTAAGAGGACTTAAGGAGCCAATTTATTTCCAGGCAAAGGCTCTCTCTTCCTATATGGTGTTCTCGTGCCATCTAGTGGTAAAAAGGCAATGCTAGCAAATGTAATGGAGTACTTCATGTGTTTTCTTGCCAATTAGGAGCAGCTGGGAATAAAAAAAAAAGATTGTATCTACAATAGGCGAGGGGAAAGCTCCTTCTGTATCAATAGACTTTCTCTGAGGAGCTAAACAATAAAATTGCATTTATGTATCCAGCCCTTAGAGACCAGAACAGGAGTGCCAGGTTAGTTGTGCAGTTCATAAACAAACTGAAAAAAAGCAAGATTATTTAAAATATCATTTACTTTTTTCTTACAAAAGGTATTTTAATTCTGGACAGGGATACTGGCCTGCAGGCAGCATTGTCTCCTATTACATCAGTTGACTCTGAATATGGTATGAAAAAATCATATCATGTAGAAAATGGTATATAATATCATATTCCCATATCCCCATAGTATTTCCCCATTTAGCTGCTCACAGAAGAACTCTGCTCTCCTGGATCTAAGGGGCAGAAAGGAAACACGGTCCTCCCACAATACAGGTCTGCTGCATGATTGTGCAGGTGAAAATACACAGCCTCCAGTCCAGAGGAACTCTCATGCTCTGTAGGAACACCCCACAGATAGTAGGCATTTATGCAGAGGATCTTTCACCGCCCATGACTCGTCTCCATGTGGGTTTTCATAAACCAGTCATATTTAGTCCATTCTGCCCTGAACCACCAGTGAGATGCAAAACCCACAGAGTGAGAACCCACAGACAGCTGACATCAGCAAAGAATTAAAGGTAGTGAATTCTGAGGCAATTTTTGATTCAGACCTGGTTGTAAACCTTCTGTATTCAATTCCTACAGGTGAAAGTGTAGTCTTCTACAAAATGTTTGTCCAGTGTAAGTTAGTTAGCAGTCAAGCTGCTACTCTGTCCAAGCTGCTCTGTATTCTGGGTCTACCCAAATTTATAACACTGCAGTCTCATATGGAGTGAGCACTGTGCTGGCTAATTACAGCATCAATTACAAACTGTTTTCAGCTGCTAATCAAATGATCCACAGAATATCAATTACATGCTAAAGAAATTCTCTACTAATCCCAAATAATTACATTCTTGAACTTTGCAATTTGTTCATCAACAATTTACTAAATTAAATGGGAAGGTAATATTCACAGAGAGTTTATTCACTTTGATTTGCAGGAAAGGATGTGCCTGCCAGATTTCTCTTGACAGTTAAAATAGACAACAGTTGACAAGAGTTTGCTCTAACCTTTGTTTATTACCTCATTCATACTTCTGCTTGTGTTTTGCCATCTAATTAGGAACAGATAGTATAACAAATGCTGCTAAAAGGAAGACAAACTTTGGAGTCAGACCCACTTTTTGTTACATATCTAGTGGAGTTCAGGTGCTATACCCACATAGATAAAAATCACAGTAAAAATAAGCACAGAAAGATGGAGATCTTGCTATTGACCTGTGCTTGCTGTTTTCCTGACCCTTCTGCCAGCTCAACACACTTTGCATAGTACTCATGCTTGTTCTTTTAAAGAATAGGAACACCATGCTCAAAGCTCAAAAAGTACCTATGGCAAAAATATACTGTGAGGTGACAGATGTGAAATGAAGGACAGAAAAGAAATTGAGTTCAAAAACATAAGAAAATGGATAAACAAGAAGCTGATATTATTTTGCTGCTGTTCATTTATGATAAATGCACTCAAATTGTACCAGGTATCAGGGAGAAGAAATAGTTAGAGGTTATCCTGTATAAAACATTCCTATCTTCTGACAAGAACCAAGACAGTTTTTAAGAATCCTTCTGGCCTTAGAACTTTTTCCCAAGATTTAATTCTGTTCCTTCCAAAGCCAGCAACGTTTGGTGTTTGCCTAAGATTTCCTTCCTGGGAAAGTGGCAAAACTTCAGCCACTTTGGAAGAACCAATCTGTATCATGTGAGACAAGAGCAATTCTGCTGTGCCACAGTCCTCATCTGTGCTTTTTATGTATGCATACACGTCTTATCCATACTCATTCACACGTACTTGCACAGCCAGAGTTAGTGGTCATAAAAGGAAATCTCCCTGTCAGGTACCATCCATTGACCACCTCTGATTTACGATGCTATTGTAGCAAACTGAGACGTTTGAGCCGCAATGTATTTAGGGTTTGTGCATCAGGTTTGTCTCTCAGATCTCACTGAGCCACTGGAATGAACCACTATGCCCTGTTCAGTGCATAACATATCATTAAGCTGGAACACAATCTGGAATCCCACACATAGATGATCAGTTTTTGCCTTGACATCCTGGCTAGTAGACAGTTTGGAAATAAAATGTCTCATTTCAAGGGCAGTCTGAAACACAATTCAGCGTGAAACAGATCCTAAATCTCTTTCAAGTGATTACACTTGCATATGCTGCTCTGGTCTCCAAAGCAGTGAAAGGAAATAATCACAATTCTTTTCATGCTTCTTGAAAGCTAATCAAAATGAGTCAGTATTTTCAGTGGCTTTTGATTTCTAAATAGATAATGTATTTATAAATATTTCAAGTATTCATTTTGAATTTTGTTTTTCTTCCCTTTGCAGGCCCAGCTACTACTAAAGTTAATTGATAATTCACCCTAGTTTAAATTTGAGGATGCTCTTGCTTCATGCCATTATGCACAACTGTAAAATATGTGATTACTTAACATTTAAAAGTATAAAGCTACATATAGCTGTCCATCACTTTGTTTATTGATTACACCACCTTTTTGCTTTGACCAATATTTATACTTCACTGAATTTAAAATTATTCTTCTCCCATCATGTGCCTCATTTTCATTTTCCAGCAAAAAGGGAAACAGAGACCAATATTAAAGAACGAGCTGCTGTATTGTATTAAGTCTAAAACGTACCCTGAGAAATAAAAGGCCATATACCAAAGAGGAGTGGTGCCACAACTGTCCTGCTTGACAGCAGCTAAGTCATCGTTCATTAGTGGCTGCTAACACATTATTCCAGGAGTGACACAGATTTTTCAAGGGTCGCTTAGTCTCCTGAAATTTAGTCAGCTCTAAATTTAATGCATACCAGCTCACACACAGGAACAAACAGAATGGCCAGCATAGGAAAGCTCTTTCTCTCCTCAGCTCTTTGACCCTTCGTGTGGACACTTACACATTGCCTGGTAGTTGTGGCTTGTCTTGCTCTGTTTCTTTTTTCCTCAGTCATAAACCACAAAGAACAAGTTTACTGGTACACCAGTACTGAAAGCAGACTAAGACCTTCACACTGAAAAGGAGGTGACTTATATCACATCTCATATTTATTTGCCCCAGGAAGGCAAAGCCAGCTGGTTGTTGTTAGCCCTTCCACTTGGTAATGCTACTTGCAAAGAGATATCTTTCACAGCAAGCTGCTAGGGAACATATCTCTCTTTACCCAAGAGTGGTACCGTGGTGTTGGTCCCACAGAGAATTGGCTGTGACAGCCTTCTGCAAGCTGAATGAATAATTGCCATCCTATGAGCGAGCTAAAGGAATAGGTTGAAGATGTTAAAAGCATTCTGACATTTGGACCATTTGCACTACAGAAAAAATGACACAAAAGCTTCATTAAAATCCAGTGCATAATCTACAGACCCACACCCCTACTGCATATTCAACTGAAAAGAAAAAAAAAAGGCAGCCTGTTAAAGCAGATCCTCTCTTGGAAGCATATCTGTGACTGTTGTGGGTCTACACAGGTGTGCTTTTGTCTATCTGACTCCCAACATTAACACCTTGAACTTGGTATGTGCAAGAGGTGCTCCTCAGGATAACTTCACCAACGCTGTCACATTGTAGGGCAAAACTGTTGGACTCTGGTCTCACCCTTTCAAGCTGAGTCACTTCTGATCTCAGTTACAAGATCTTACCCTCAAGTAGTAGACAAGAACTTACAATCAGGCACAGGGCACCTCCTCATAAAAAATTCCAAGTGTTCTCTTAAAAATCTTTCAAACACCTCATGTCTCAAATCTATGTCCCAAAAAACTTGGTAACTGATGCCTTGAGGTCATGGTCATTATCTATCTCGTTGATCAGCACTGTTTTCCCATGTCTTACACTGTGTTACCTGGGTCTTGGAATGTCTTTGTTGTTTCTACCAGGACTACTTCAACTCAGTTCCAATCTTGTAGCTAAGTTAATACACATACACAACCTGGAACAGGATGTGATATTTCACTGGTAACTTGCTGCCGCACTGATCGAGCTTCAGTGACTCTTTTCCATCTTAAATTTGAATGGACTTGTTGCCCAGCTCTCATGCCATTAAGTGCTCTCACTATCTACACTCCACAAGCACAGGAGAGTTTTATCTATATGGGCAAAGGCTTGGCTCCCGAAGATGCCTGATATAGGTAATGTTAGCAAAAAAATATTAAATTCCTTGAGAGTTCTAAGTGATGAGTACGATGTCTGTTCTACTTTTGCAGCTCTTACTTTGACTAAGCTCAGGTGGGAGGAAATCTTCAAAAAACAATACAGCAGCCCAATCTCTTCCTAATGATCTCCATGGATGTCTCATCAGTGACACAACACAATGCCAAAGCTGAGCCCTTCTGAAAACAAAAACTTCCTAGGACTTGCATGTGCTGGCAGAATTAGCATTTGCATTTTCATTTCTTTCAAGTCTTTTGCTGGGAGCAGTTTATTAGTGCTGTGGATTCATGTTTTGTCAGTACCTGGCAATCAAGTACAGCTGATCCTGCCTTGGAGTGCAAGCTGGATTATTTCTCAAGATTGATTTTTTCATGGGCCCATGAGATCTATGTAGCAATTAAAGAAATAAATCAATCAGATGCTGACTGCACATCTACTTGCTTAAATGTCTTTGAAGTGCTGCAGCTTAATCAAAGCAAAACCACAACCTGAGGTAGGGACTTGCATACTTCTGTTCATCTGGAGTACACAGCACCAAGTTGACACTTCCTCACACCCAGAAGTTGCTTTATTTTTATTGTACTAGTGTGACTTTGTATGGTAAGAAATGCTCAAATACACAGCTGATAAACTATAGCCTGTTACATCGCTGTGCACCAGCTCAGACCCAGTAACTGTGCCTTGGAATGGTTATTTCTGTCAAATGCAAGATAATAGCACTTAGCTTTAAACTACTTGCAAAGAAGCTAAATACTGACAACCTGCTATTTTCATCAAGCAGAGAGCACTTATACGGGTACTACAACCCAGCTAATTTATGGGAATCTTACACTCGATCACACAGCTATGGAGGAGATGGGCACATATACCCATCCTCAGTGGAGTCCTCAGACCTTGCACTCTGAATCACCAAGATTAAAGAAAAATTATTTCCTAGCAGCATCATTTGGGTTCTGGCTTACCTGTCTTGAAAGGGAGATGGTGGAGTGGGTAAGGTGGTGCTGCTCCGGGAGTAATGCTTCCCTGCCTCATGGCATGGCCAGCTGGATTGCTAATGAAGCACCAGCTGCAATACCTTCCAGCTCCTCTAGGTGTTCAAGGGCAGACTGAAACCGAGGCCAGTTCAGTCATCCATGCAGTGGGAGGAGATGGGCAGTTGGCCATGGTTCCTACAAATGTGATACTTATTCCTTTAATTATCTGGATTGTCACGCAACCCACCGTGTTGCACCTGATTTCAAGAGCATTTGTCTGACAAATTTCAGACAGTGAGAGTCCTTGAAGGCACACAAATTTGTCCACACAGTTCAAAGAAGAGAGATCCCAGAAATGGGGAGAACTAGTTGCTGTCTGCAGCTACCTGATTGAAAGATACACAGAAGACGAAGCCAGACTTCTCTAGGAATTGGGTGGCCAACAGGCAATGGACACTAGTGGAAACACGGGAAATTCCATTTAGACAGCAGAAAAGCATTTTTTACCTTGAAATTGAACAAATGCCAAACAGGGATCCCTAGTCAAATGTAAAACAACTTAAATGCCAGCCTTTGTTTTATTCAACAATATGCTGCATGAAAAGGCAAAATTTATTATTTAATTGTGTTTTAAGTAAAGACAGTGCACTTATTAAAGAACAGTGGCAATTCCAAGTAGGTTTGTCACTAAAAGAGCACTAACATGATTTACAAGAGACTGCAGCATCATCACCAGTTGTAATACTACTGAAGTATTACCATTTGAATAAGCATTTGTATGGGAGATTAAAAAAAGAAAAAAAAAAAGAAGCTTATTTTACTTACTTTTCATGATTTCAGACATGCTTTTTGGATAGAACCTTTCCCATTCAGTAGGTATGAGAGCTTGAGTTTCTCAACTACTATGTGTTTATTAGTTTCTCGAATTAGCACATGGGGAAAAAACCCAACCATTAATCTTCTTTGGTGTGAGAAGGTATATTGGTATATACCAGTGCTTGTTATTGTGACAATTTTTTGTATACTTTTAAAACTGCTTTAGTTCTTTGTTTTTTAGTTATGAAACCACACTAGAAATAGCCTTATATAAGCAAGCTCCTGCTGTTTGAAACTGAATTATTTGGTAAAGTTTCTCTGAGTGTCATCTATTTTTCAGACTGAGACCAGGAAGAAGCAATTTATTTCTGTAGCTGAGAGTTTATTTCTGTAGGAAAGATTGCAACATGACAGGGATTCAGTTCTCCCTCTGTTGATGTGAACTCTGAATTAAAACATAGTAGTATCAGCAGGTACAATCTGCTTGTAAAGGGACATGGTGGAGCAGAGCAGCATCTGCACAGAAGGAAAACTTGCAACAATGACTTTAATATTTATTCCTGAAAACTGGGCACCTGCCACTGATCAGCCTTCACTTGAATAAGCTAATCCCTATTTCCCTTACTAGTTTTTAGAAACTGAAGTGTGTAAACCCAGGACTTCCTTTTTATAATTTTTTTTTTGACTGTAGTTACAAGAGCTCATTTCAGACTAGGCCTGCATAAGAAGCTTCCTGCCATAGCTGTACCACTGAGAATGTGAAACAGGGCTAGTACAACAGGTGAACATACAGCCATATCTGCTAAATACCAGCAAAATGGTCCATCAATGAGGAAAATAGTTTTTCCTACTGGGTGACAGATGCATTGACGTGCCCAAAATCTGCACCTCTGCAAAACACTATCCCCTCCATTTTCTCAGCTGACAACAAGTGATGCTAAATGGGATTTGACGTATAGAAACATAGAATGGTTTTGATTGGAAGGAACCTTAAGGATCATGTAGTTCCAATCCCCCTGATGAGCCTTCCACTCGACCAGATAAGGAAGAGTGAGTTAACTCAGAATCACAGAATCTGCTGAGTTGGAAGGGACTAACAAGGATCATCGAGTCCAGCTCCTGGCCATGCACAGCCAAGAGTCACACCATTTGCCCGAGAGCATTGTCCAAATGCTTCTTGAACTGTCAGGATTGGTGCTGTGACCACTTCCCTGGGGAGCCTGTTCCAGTGTCCAACCACCCCGCTGGGTGAAAAACCTTTTCCTGATAGTCAACCTAAACCTCCCCTGACACAACTTCAGATCATTCCCTTGGGTCCTGTCACTGGGCACCCCAGAGAAGAGATCAGTGCCTGCCCCTCCTCTTCCCCTCACGAGGAAGATGCAGACTGCTCAACCTCCTCTTCTCCAGGCGGAGCAAGCAAAGTGACCTCAGCCACTCCTCATACATCTTCCCCTCAAGACTCTTCACCACTGCTAATGAAGCACCTGTTGCCCTCCTTTGGACGCTAATAGTTTAATGTTGTTACATTGTGGCTCCCAAAACTGCCCCCAGCACTCGAGGCGAGGCTGTCCCAGTGCAGAGCAGAGTGGGACAATCCCCTCCCTTGCCTGGCTGGCCATGCTGTGCCTGATGTTCCCCAAGACACGCTTGGCCCTCCTGGCTGCCAAGGCACTGCTGGCTCGTGTTCAACTTGCCATTGACCAGGAGCCCCAGGTCCCTTTCCGTGGCACTGCTCTCCAGCCTCTCATCCCTCAAGGACGGCTGAAGCCAGTTTGGCTGAACTTGCCTGGCGTTAGATGCAGCAGAGGTCAGGGTGGGAAAGTGTTCCCCAGAACAGAGAGACCTGCAGGAAGGACGCGTCTGTTTCAGCGTTTCCCCTTTCGCTGCTGGCGGAGCCGGCGGGACCCGCGGCCCCACGAGGGGGCTCTGCCCGCCCGGCCATCGGCAGCGCCAGCCCTCCCAGCGCGCCGCTCCCAAATCCCTGGTCTCGGCTGACATGAAAGCACCTCTCACGTGTCAAGGTCTCTAAAGCAGTTTCAATTTCAGGGTGTTAAACTGGTATCGTTGCAGGTAAACAGGATAACCAGAATAGTAGTTCCCTCTGGACTGCTTCCAGTGGAAGCAGCAAGTACCAGGAATGCGATTGATAGCTACTACACGATGTAATTTTGCCGGGAACATGTATAAATAAATGCTAACAAGCAAATTATATGCCTTGTTCCTACTAAATTTCCCCCAACCTAAGACACTCGTAGCCACAATAGTTTAAGAAAGCCTGGTATAGAGAAAGTTTTTGAGATCAATCAAGTAGAGAAATCCTACCATGTAAGAGGAAAATAGCATCTTTCTACACATAGCTGAACACAGTGGAGGGGAAGGGGCATTTAAACAGCACACACTGACCGAGATAGGACAGCTGAGTTTGACCTCTTTGTATCTTTTAGTACCACCTTCATTAAAATTCTTAAGTTAAAATAACTGTGTAATGGCAATCACAAAAGTAAAAGGAAAATACATATTCCAGTTCAAGGAGAGATTTGTCCCCACAATGCATGAGAAAAATCAAGCGATGAAGGTCATTTAAATGCCATTGTACATATCCCCTGGAACAATGCCCTGGTCAGATAGGTAACAGCACTGTCAAAGGCACAGTACTTGACTGCTCACTGCTGTTGGTAGATTACTAACACTAAAAGAAGTAGAAGAGTAAAGAGCCAGAGCAACAGTGACACAGGGGGACAATGCACAGAAACAGCAGTGACAACTTCAGCTGTCAGCAGGGATGCACTCCTTCTTCCAGGCATTGGGTTCACATGACCACCATGATGTCTTCTAGCGGCTTCCGAGTCAGCGCAGGCACAGTGGCATCTTTCTTGGGATAACCAACAGGGAGCAGCAAGAGAAGCTTCTCGTTTGCTGGGCGCTGGAGCAGCACCCGGAGCTGGGGGCCACAGTTGAGGGGTGTGGAGGTCACTGTGTACAGACCCGCATTCTGCAGCAAGACAGACAGTGACAGAGTGAGACAGAGGTCTGTGCTCTGTATTTGTAGTGGTTGTTCCCACAATACCTGTACACACCCTTCTGTTCACTAGCCCAGAAACGCTACTTCGTTAGGCTTGCTGCAGGCTTGAGAACCCCTGATTTACTGACAGCCTCAATGGTACCATAAAAGACACCTGCTCTGCTTACAGAGAAGTAGAGCGTTTCTCCACCACAGCAGCAGCCCAGTCTGCCTGCCATGTCTGTGTGCTGTACAGCCAGAGCCTGCCTGCTGTGCTCAGTGTGATGGGGGATCCATAGCCACAGGGAAGTTGAGAGGCAGTTGTGGGAATATGATTGGAATGTCATCCCATGGGGCTGGGGGTTGGACTAGATGACCTTGAAACATCCATTCCAAACCAAACTATTCCATGATTCTGTGATCTGGCTCACACAGAGAAATGTTTTGGTTCTTGCCTCCATACAGCTGGCAGGAAGGTGCCTTACATTATTGTGAACACTTGTTCCTCCTCAAGAGCTGTACCTCACAGGGTTAGGGGGCACAGGCCCTGCCTCAGAAGTTGTCACAGGAGTCTGTTGGCATCTCTCACAGTGGCCATTGTTACGGATTACATCAGAATCCCAAAATAAGTCTATGTATCATTCTTCCTCTTATACAAAATCTCACAAAACCCCTAAAAAATCTGACAAACAATAAAAAGCTGACATCATCCAAGATATGACCACACAGCTGAGTCTTTTCCTGAGAGCTGCACATGTGGATTTCAGTCTCTATGTCTATGTAATGCAGGCATTTTGGGAGGCTTTGAGATACAAAAGTCAGCCAGGGAGAGGTGCCTAGGAAATGCACCTGTCATGTTAAGCAATCTCTATGATCTTCTCAAGAGAAGAAAAGCTAATAGTGGTGGTGCTGAATGGTGCCTGAGGAGCAGCAATGCATGAAAGGAAGTGTCATTCAAAACAGAATGGAGGAGAAATGCCAGTGCCTGGTAGGAAATTGGCCTAATATAAGAGGAAGCACCTTGCTGTTATCTTGCTGACAGGCCAGGTTAACTATCAGAATAGCTTCTCTATTTAACACTTGTGTGAGTACATCAGATACAGGAAGCAGAACTGAGTACTGAGAAACCACTGAGAAAATCTAACTGGCTGGTGTCAAACATGCTGAGCTTTAGAAATCAGTTCACTTTCAGAAATGCCTCAGAAAGACTGATTGAAATAGTACAGCCTGTCCTGTGGAATATGTTCCTGATTTTTTTTTTTTCCAGCATTGTATACTAAAAGTGATTTGGTGTCAAGCTGTTTTATAGGGATTACCTAAAAGAAAGGGCCAGTGTGGCACTGCACAGCCATGCTTGGGTAGTCTGAAGAGCCTGTCAGCCTTGTTAGCATAAGGCAGAAACCACAGGGGCTGAAGCCTGTGCCGAGAGAAGAGTGACAACTCTGGAAGCTACATTATATTTTTCTTCCTGTTAACCAGTACTGAGGATAGGAATCACCTTCTCAGATGTAGATCTCAGTAGCATAACTTTAAAACTCCAAACTAAGACATATTGTCAGGAATTGGAGTAATCCGGGAGATTGAAAATGTTAAAATCTAAATTGGGTTCCACCCTCATTTGGGCAGAATAATCTTGGTATGTAATCCAAACTAATATATTGAGTCCCAATATGTCAGTTCTGTCAACATACCTGCAGTGCAGCAAGCAGGATACCACAGGCAATAGAAACACTGATTTCATTGTAATAGTGGGTCTTCTTTTTGCCATTTGGAAGCCGCCCATATACCTGCTTGAAAATGAGGATCAAATACGGAGCAGTGTCCAAGTACTCTTTGATCCAGTTTGTCCTGCAAAAGAATGTTTAAGACATTTATTTTGCGACCTTTTCACTTTCATGTAAGTTACTGCAAAGGGGCACTAAAGGTACAGGCCAATTATAGCAGTAGACTAAACCTTAGAACATTTACTGCAAAGGATTAAGTATTATCATCTTAAATAGAAACATTTCAGAAAGAAAAAAAAAAAACTTGAATAGAGTTCTCAATTTTAACAGATTTGGCTGAGGAGCTGACGTGCTCACTCTGAAGAGTGGAATTGCATACAAGTAAGAGATAGTTCTTGACCTCTTATCTATGACCTGGCCTCATAAGCATTTGCCTTTGAGATTATTTAATTCCTGGAATTTTGCAGATTTGCCTGTTACAAGCAGTGACAACTTTTTTGTCATTGCAGGGAAAACTGCTGTCAGAAAATTTCAAAACTTTATTGTCTAAGGTCTAAACCTAAATACATTCCAATGGCAAAAAATTATTATTCTGATCCTGGGTATTTCATCCCTGTTACAATTCATTTGGTTCCCTATTTCTTAAATGACATTCATGATATAGGATTTAGACAAGAAAATGAGTGCTTCTACTGTTCTCACTCAAAACATAAGAACCCCTGGCATTTGTTTCCATAGCACATAAATTTGCATAGCACCTAAGCACCTGAAAAATAGTAACATTCTCAAACAAGTAGGCAAGGTCAAGGGCAGGTCAACTCTACCAAGCTTTGTGCATATGCTCCATTTGACAAGCCAAGGCTCAGTAGACATCTTCACATTGTGTGAAGTTAAGCAAGTCGGTCAGACTTCGGAGGGCATTTGGAACAATTAACTATTGCATAATTCAGCACTTGGATAGGGACAGGCCTTGGGGCTTCCTCAGTCAGTAGCAAAGCTTCCGATGACTTTGGGAGCTTCACTGTTTGGCAAACAACAGGAAAAATCTGGGACAAGAGTTTCAGCCACAGAGGTTACATAGGAAAAAATAATGATGGAGCCAAATGCTTGGAAAACTTTCAAAATGGAGAGCATGTAATTTTTTTTACTGGAAGCAATTTTATGAACCAGCCACCAAGGCACAATTTAACACATATTTATAAGGTTTTTTTCCAAACATGAATCTTAGAAAAATATTAAAAGTGAGAGGGAGGAAGAAATGGAAAATTATACAAGTCTATCCTACACTGAAATAGCAGCTCTCTTCAAACCCCTCAGGTAATTGACTTTTCATACCTCAATCTTTTTAAGTCATTAACCCATCTGTCTCCCATCCTTTTTTTGTAGTTGATTTCCTCTTCTTCTTCTACAATTTCACGAATCTTATGTCTTAAATCTGGATCTTGCACTACCACAAAGGTCCAGGGCTCAGTGTGTGCTCCACTAGGTGAAGTACCTTCATAGAAAAACAGGAAAAGATGAAAACTCAGGAAGGAGGGTGGGCAGTGAGAGGTATCAGCTCTTCCTTGTGAGCTTTCAGGCTGACCAGTTGAGCAGTGGGAAAGCACGTGGATGAGATGGGAAGAAAAGGACTGAGATAAGTTCTGGCAGACAATCCTGTTCATTTCCTTCTCAAAGAATGTGAAATCCCATTGAAGAACAGAAGTTAGTCCTTTCATACTGCCATCTTACAGGAAGCCAGCATTAAGGATTTGTAAAAAATTCCTTTTTTGGTGGTTCTTATGATGAGGCAGTAATATGGTGCAATATATGAATGCAGTAAGGCTATTGCAAATTGTTGTACCAAGAGCAGAGCACTGTCTGAATACACCGCCAACTCTGACACGTGGATTTGCTAAAGGGTGAAAGTAATGGCTTTCAGGAAAACAAGGCTAAGTTACCACCTGCAGGAATCTGTCACTGACTGACAAAGATAAGGAGCTGTACAACACAGACATCTGCCATAGAGCGTACAGGTTTGAGTTCATTGTCCCACAGACAGCTAGTGTTTATAGGTGTGCACATATTAAATCTGTACTTGCTCACCCACCAACACCAATGGAGAATATTTTAACTGCATTGAGGTTAAAAGCCAGAAGCTGAAGAAAATATATATGCACAGGTTCACATATATATAGGTTAAGAAGACTGTGTAGATCTCTCTGATCCCTCATACACATTTAAAAATATTTGAAGATTTGAATGCATACAGTACTAAGGACTGATTTTAGTTCGAGAAACACTGAATAAGCAGTTTGAACTATCTTGATATATGAAAGTGTTTTTATATTGTGAACCTTGGCTCTCCTCCATTCAGTTTTGGGTAAAAACTGATGGCATTCATGCTTCCCTTTTTCTTTTGCTCTACACAGCCCAAAGCTTTCACCATTACTAAGTACTTCATCTACACGCCAGCCTTGTTTGCTTTGCTGCATTTGCCAAAACATGCTCAGTGTTTTAATGACTCCAAGTTAATTAGAGGGAGATGGACACTCATTACAGTGCAATAACAAAGCTGCTTACAGTTTTTAAAGGGAAAATAATGCACCTCAAATGTGGACAATCTTTAAATTATTAAGCCTGCTAAAGGCTACTGAACTTTAAGGCAGCTTGGGAATATTTTCTATAGTAGCAGCAGCTGGCTCATAGAATAATAGAAATAATGAGGGTGAAAACCACTCCCGGCTGAAGTCAATGTTACTAAAGCAGAGATAAGATTAGGCCAGGACATGATAGTAATGATTCGAAACACATGGATTCTCAACAACAACCACAACAAAAAGAGAATCAATTTCTGACATTCAGACAAATGAACTCTATGAAGGTCCTCAGCATAACACTCCAATCATATGCAACAGGGTTCTGGCACTGCTGTTGGAAGAACTGGAAAATGTTTTTTGTTCTAGACTGAAATTCTTTCCCTTTATTAAGCACCAACCATGTATGTCAACTGAAATATTTTGCATGGCTGAGAATTTCATCTATTTGTTTGTGGGGGGACCCAAAAAAAAAACCTCACACATGATAAATATCATCATAATGCATTAAATTTTAAAGCATGTGAAGTACACGTCTTGACATTTTTGAGAAAACATTTCAATATTTCTATTTGAAAGATGTGTCAATAAACCATACATCAATTTTATTTTAAGTAACATCTTTTAAAGTTTGAAAATTAAGTGATTTTTTTCATGCTGTTGAAATACTCTTCTTCCTTCATGGGTGAACTGCAAACACAAAGGAATTGGGAGTGCTCCAAACCCGTCTCCAACATACAGTTGTTCCAACTGAGTAATTTCCAATCAATCAATGGGTGCTAATTCATTCCAGCTACAGGTGAATCTACGAAAACCATAAGCAAAATGCCAGTTCTCTTGGCTTTTCCACACCACCTTTTCACAGTTACACAGTTGAACAGCAATGCTGATCCTTTTTTTTTCCCCCAAGACCTTGAACCACTCAGTACCTACCTGCTGTTCTGATGACATTATCGATAACCTCCCTGGGGACCGGCTCATCACTGAGAAACCTGACAGATCGACGCTTATTTAGAAGCTCGTAAAACGTCCGTGACCTTTTAATCATTTCGGCCTCAGAGTAGCGCTCACCAGTAAAGGGGACATGGGCAACATTTTCTTCAAGTCCTTGCCACTCTTCATCACCCTCTGCAAGAAAATACAAGCAGTTAGGGATTTTTTTGCTGGAGAATGCTGTCAATATCCTTGGCATTCACACCATAAGGCACTTTGTCCTGCACTGGCATACACTGCACTTCTACACCACTGGTAATGCAAAGTCTGAGGTTCCAGTTGACACAACTCATTGATCCCCAGCTCCAGGTACTGAATAAACACCTTGTTTAAATACCAAGAGACAAGAGGGTCCTGGCTGGCTCTAGCAAGTGTGATCCACAAAGAAGTCATTGCCTTCTCCACTTCAGCCTGCAAAAATGGGTTACAAGCTGAAACAGCATTGAAAAAGTGGACAGTCTTCCAGCCCATTTTTCTCAGCAAATAAATGTGAACATGTGTGTTCCTTCTTGAGCAATTTAATAAGGAAAAAAAAAAATCAATTAAATTACTGAATTTAAGGAGAGAGCTTAACTACCGATTTGTGTAAAATCTCCTTTGAAGAGGTGAATGTCAACTTCTTCCATATTCACATTTCATAGCAGAAGCATTGCAAGCCTTGGCTCTGCAGAAATGCGACTTTGTGGTCAAGCTCCTTGGTTTCCCGCTACTTTCAGCACAGGAGGAAATGGACGTCAGGCATCTATACTTAGGATAACAACATATCAAATGTAGGATATTGTGTTTCTTGTCTTTAATTTAAGAACTCAAAATGGTTCCCCATTTCACTGAAATCTGTCTGTTTATATCACAAAATGAGTCTTCTGTTGTCTCTGAGGTCTCTTTCTCCCCTGTATTCCTAGAATAAGCAGGGATAGCATTTTTTTTGCAACTATGATGTGGAACTTACAGCCATTTAAATGCTGCATTTTGACTAGTCAATAGTATTGAGCAATCTGCTACAGAGAGCTGAGTCAGGAAAAAATATTACAGTTCTCTTCTGTTGCTATTAGACTATTATTCCCAAATCATAGCAATCTCCAGCACAAATTCAAACAGCAATTACTTGTGTGTTTTAGTAGTAGGCAGTTGCCTTAGAGACCAGGCTGACTTTTTGTTCATTTTAAAAGCAGTGAAATATTCACAAGCGTGGCTCAGCCTATGCAAGGAGTGAAATAAATCCAGTTTCATACATGAACCTAAACGGAATGGTTCTGGTCCCCAAACAACACGCACTTCATTTTGCAAACAAAGAATTCACCCTGAGAATATGTTAGGTTCAGCATTTCATGCCTGTGTTAAGCACTCTTGGTCATAGTCTGCAGGGACCTGGCTCCAGGTTAATGGAAAGCAGTGACCCCTTGTAAAAATCATTTTTTTTAATCATCTTGCACAATAAAAAGTAAAAGGGTGCCTCTTGACAATGTTTCCTTTGCAGTTTACACTCAGGAAAATAGTGATGAGTGCTTGGTCGTTTTGGGGGGAGGGGGCGTTTCCCATGTAAGTAGAAGAGAAGAAGGGAAGCTGCTGTTTGGTCAAGATAGCTCATCTTAATAATAAGCTGAAAAAAGAAATGTACTTTCAAAGATATTTGTACATGGGACAAAGGTGAGACAACTCGTGAGAATGGAAAATCTCAATACACTCAACATGGGAATACTGGCTGAAGCAGAAGAATCCAGAAATGTGGGAACTGACACACAAAACCAAAACTCTCCCGGCAATTTTTTTTTTTTTTAATAAATTCATCTATTATATATTCTCTTCCACCATGTGTCTACCATTCTTTCTTAGCAGTTAACATTATCCATATGCTAACTTAAAATCATTATCAGCACCATCTGTTTAGTGCACGCTCTCTATATCTTTAATTGCTGTGTTTAGACATACTCCTGTTGGTACGGTCACGTTATACAATACCACAAGTGTCTTGTTGATGTCTCTGTGTATCCCACCACTTGATGGACAACAGACATCCTGCTAGTAAGTCTATTATCTTGTTAGCCACATTCTCAAGATTGCCATCAATTCTGTTGCCCATTTACAGTAGTCATCAAGCTTCCTGTTTTTTAAGCAAATCTGGAGTGGTTTTGGCTCAGACATCCGAAATGGAATCTCACTTTAAAAGTACTACTTTTCTATCTTGATCAGAAAATCCTCTCTGGATACATTTTAGGATGATGACTATGTTCTTCCCAGAGTCCATATGGGAGGTTATAATCAGCCTGCAAATCTGTAATAAATTTTACCTCAGTTTGAAGCATGAGTTCTTAATTACAAACTCACACTGAGAACAATAAGCTACCATTTCACTTCTGTTGGCCACTTATTTTACCTGCACTGACACTTCTCTGTGTTGCTGGCTTCATGTCAGGTTGTATGTCATTAAGAAATTTCACTTGTACCCTCCTTGGTTTTATGCAAAGACCACTAGATAGTATTAACAATTGGTCCTGAGACTGATCCTTGAGAAACCCCAATCAAGACCACTGCACTTTCTTTCCAAACAAGTTTCTTCTCTAGGGAATTGCTTCCTAAGCTTACAATTCCTCTCTAATTCTCTTTTCCAGTGTAAAGACATGATGCGTAGGAAAAAAATTAAAAGTGTATAAAGAAAGCTTTCAGATCTTTGGACTTAAATGCTGGGTAACTGACCCTGTTCTTTGTCTGATTAATGGCAGACTGCCACAAAAAGGGCCACTACAGGAATCCCAGTAGTGAATCCAACCCTGAACTGAGTGTGACTAATAGAGAATTAAAAGAGATTGATTATCCTTCTAGTGGGTTATAAATAGTGGTTAGCAGGCTGATCCTGAAAACTCTCAAGAGTGGGTCTGGGATCTTAAGCAAAAGAAGTAGTAAGTTGGAGAGGCGCAGACCCTGGAAGAAAGAAACCCAGCATCAAAATATTGTGAAAATTACCTCAACTGGAATACAGTTGCAGGTGGTTTCTTAAGATCTCAAGAGAAATGAGTGGCTGTTGTATAAAGAGAAAACCTAGGATAAGGAAAGCTGAGATGTAATCTGGTTGCTATCCATAAACCACAGGAGGGTGTATACCAGGGCTGGAAGAGAATCCTTTAAAATCAAGAGGATGGAACAGATTAAAAAGGTATACAGTGGTCTTAAATAAGTTTGGGCAGGTAGGAAAGTAGAGGAGGGTTTTTAACCCATAACATGAAATTCTGGACCAGCCTTTCAGCAAAGTTAAAGAAAAAAGGTCACAAAAGTCCAGTTTTCATGTTCATTCAGCTGATGACAAATCTGCAGCAGCAGGAAGATACACACAGTAAGGCATTGTGTCCATCTAAGTCCTGTCTTCCTAAATGATACAAAACATGAACTGTCATTGAAAAGTAAATTTAAAACGCTACTGCCTCATTCATGTCAGTAGTAGTTTTATTAAGATATGGGAAGTCTTTGAAACTGGGGAGAGGAGAAATGCTTTTAAGTGGGACAGGTCTATTACAAGGAGTATCACAAGCAACCAGCAGTGCATTTTCAGAAGAAATGGAACATTTGGTACTTTGTGCATTGCTTTGTAGTCCCTAAGTAGAGTGTATCATTAGTGCTCCCACAATTAAATATGTAGTAATAAAATGCCTTTGCTTTTAATCTCTGCAAGTGTTCCCCAGAATAACAAAGATGCAAATATAATTCAACCTCATCTTCCACACCACTATAAAATGGGTCTGTATTTACCTTATCCATCAGTTGTATGGCTCTGACGGCATGACCAAAAAATGATCAATATATATGAAGCTCCCTGGGCTAGAGACTGAAGTTTTTTTTCCAACCATCCAGATCTATTCTGAAGCAATGGGAGACAAGGTAGCACCACTTTGGGATAAGATGCCTGCTACTATAAGGAAGCCCTTGTGACTCAACATTCAAGGCAAGGCTGAAAAAACATATTTTTCATCTGTATCCAACTGGTCTAATTACACATGGCCTAATGCAAGACACAGCCAGATATACACATATACAGAGCATCCTTGCCAATCTACAGCACAACAATCTCTCATTCTGTATATTATAAATGAAGAAAAAAGTTACAGGATAGATGGGCATGCAAACAAATTTGAAGTACTGCCAGTTAAACCATTAAACAAATGGACTGAGTGTTTTGGACTTAACAAAAGAATGGGTCTCTGGCTGCTCCAAGAAACATCCATCTCTTTAGCTACCGAAAGCAGAACACAGACAAGCTCAGGAGCACTTGGCCCTCACCATTCTACCCTTCACTGCCAGTAAGTGACCCTACTGAGTCTGCCCAAGCAGTTCAGCTACTTGCACTGAATGCTCTGCTGCTCAAAGGTATGTCCTTCTCATGGGAAACATCCCTGACGGTTCCACTTCAGGGAAGACTCGTGGGGCTGACATCTACAGGTAAGGTTGGTGCTTTTCTAGCAGAGTGCTTCACTCAGCAAATAGACCTTGCTTTGGTCAGGGACATGAATCAAAAGACTTGGTCTTCAGCTGCCCCTTCCTATTCAGGGGGCTGTTGAAAATTCAGCTTGTTCACCTAGGGCAGCCCTAGATTCTAGCTTTAGACAAGGCCTTAAGAATGCTTCATGTTATCTAACTCAAATTCTCTTCAGAGGAACTTTAAACACAAACCAGCTTGAGACATTTAAGCAGAACTGAGTTTGTCTGCTAAAGTAACATACATAAATAAAACAGCAGAATTTACACAGCAGGTAAAGTATTCTTTACTATTAAAAAAATCTCTTTTTACATCTATGTTTCCATTTCAGCATCTAGTGCAGTTAGTGAAAGTTTTAACACTGACCACAAGGTTAACATATTTTGATCCTTTATTAAGACTTTTATTACTAACTGTTCTACTCCTCCTTGCTACTCTTCTCACTTAGGCTGAGTTGCTGAAGAAAACTTCCCTACGAATGATAAAATTATTTTAATATTTCTAGAGATAAAAGACATGACTGTTCTGCAAAGACATTGGTTTGAATCACACACCATTAAGGGAAAGCAAAATAGCAAGAAAATTTAATATTGGATGCCATGGTATATTGAGAAAGGTTTTATTTAAAAGCAAATAAAACTTAGCAACAGTACTAACACGCCTACCTGTCAAAATTTTTTGCAAGCACTTTTAAACCAGTACAGTTTCGAATTTAGCACCTGAACAACAGGGAAAGCAACTAACACATAAAGACTAAAATTTGATATATGGAGCTGTGGCGGTGAGATTCCTTGTTAAGAGCTAATAGGTTTGCTTATGCAGGGGATCTAAATTTTTTGACTAACAGAAACAGCTATAGTCCAAGATGATAATTCATATATTATCATTTGAACTTGCAGCAATTTAACTGAACTAGTAAGCCATTAGCGACAAAGAAATTATGGGATAATTTTATACAGAATCTACTTTGCATTGAACAAAGGAGGATACATCACATAAACTAATTTGTAAAGAAATTTTATATATTTGGAAAATAGGCAACAGGGTTTAAACCCTTCCTGGTATCAACTATTTTCAGAAACTGATAAACAACACTAACTTGAAGCACACTGAACACTGAGAAAAGAGCTATAATCGTTCTTAGAAACAGGTCTATGTGCAACGTAAGTTTTAAGATTCCTAGAAGCAGACTGAGGGAAAATGTCATTATGGGAAAAAATAACCCAGACGCCTCAAAAAGCCCTTGAAACCAGCTTGAGGGAGAAAAAAGAAAAAAAAAGATCTGTATTAACTACAACTTTAAAACTTCATAGGAACAGAACTCTGTAGATTTTTACTTCACAAGGAAATAAAGTGAGTTTATGGAGGATAGTAGAACAGTAAGAAGAAGGAAGGGTACATTTTGTACTTAGACTTTTGTCCAAGCTGTGAATCAAAAAGAGCTACTGAAAATAAAGGGCATTCTGTACGGGTTCAAAATATGCAGCTGAGTGAACAGATTATCACTATCACCACATTTTGCTCTTAAATATTTGATCAACACAGCTCCCAACAAAACTGCCACTGACATTCTCAGAAGCCACAAATGGAGGACCTTCGTAAAAACAGTAATAAACCCATTTCCAACTTTTTAGCAGTGTTGAGACCAAATATGTAGCACTGGGTGACAAAGTGGGATGACTTGCAGATAGAAACACTCTGCTCAGGTCTTCCCTTTGCTCTCACTAACAAGGCCTGGGGAGGGACTGTGGGGAATTCAGCAGGATCTCCTTCCTTTCCTTACACTGTCCATGGAGTCCCCCATAGGTCTGAGATGTGCTGTACAAAGGAACAGACAGGAGTCTCTGAGAATATATATTTATATATATATATATATATATATTGCACTCTGATCTGTGGCGTCTGGAGGGAAAAGAGATTTAAACCAAGAGCGACATGACATGAGGACTGTCTCTTTCCTGGGAGCCGACAAGCTCAGGGCACAGCAGCAGTGGTGCGCTGAGCACTGCTGTTACTGTGGAGAAGTCCAGCAGATTGCACCTCCTTTATTTGTATCAGCAGATAAAATTCAAACAACAAAATTGTCTGGGATAAGATTTTTCTTACCTTCTTCTTCTAAGGGATGGTCAGTTCCATCTTTTAAATCTTCATCCACCCATGGGCGAGATGGATGCTTGCTTTTAGTGTCACATTTTTCCTTCTCTCCATTAGTCTTCTTCATTATTACCCCAATCAAAACACATATAATGGCTATAAAGACTGGGGTGAGGAAAGAAAAGAGTGCCATGGCTACAGAAATGTGGAGCCTTTGTTCCAAGTTCTGTAGTTTCTCATGAAAAGGAGAGGCTGAAGAGGGAAGAGCAGCAAGGCAGTAAGGAAAAAGGGGTGGAACTCAAGGTTCAGTCTTCCACCTGATCTTGCTTCTACTTTTCAGACACCGCCCCCACAATCTCATCTGTGATGGGCTCCTGCTGTTAATAAACACCTCCTGCAGTTAAAAAAACTCCAGAGCCAGGTTTATATATTTTCTGAGAAGAAACAGCTTATAAACAGCAACCAGAGGCAATGATCATACACATAAATGCTGTCCAGTGCAAAATAAATTTAAAAATCCCAAGGTCTTTCAAAATTCCTGACTGAGGCAAGACTTCTCCCCTCTTATTTTTATGGTCAGCTCAGTAATCTTCCTTGTAACAGTGATTATGAGAAGACCCAAGTAGGAATATGACTTTTAAAAACTAATGTCATCTCTTCAATGTTTAACTCATAAAATTAGCATTTTACATGTATCCCAGGAATTCAGGACATCACCAATTGA
The DNA here is from genome assembly GCF_000738735.6 of Corvus cornix cornix. Lineage (NCBI taxonomy): Eukaryota > Metazoa > Chordata > Aves > Passeriformes > Corvidae > Corvus > Corvus cornix. Next base: position 56,858,213 of record NC_047056.1, read on the forward strand.
AAATCAGCTTGCAGCACCACCCTCAGCTCTGTCAACAGGTCAATAGAACAGATAAGTAAAGGGGCAGAATTGCTTCTGTATAAAACATGAGTGAGACAATTCACAGAGCCCTGTATTCATCCTGGATGTTCTGGGGGAACTGACAAGAAGAATTCAAGAAATCAAAGTAAAAAATATGTGAGGGCTGCAGTGAATTTTAAAGCCATGTTCCAGCATCCTATCAAAGATTAAAAACCGATAGGATCCTGGTATAATCCAATAATGGTCAATGTCTAAATGCTTAACCCACTTTTACCTCAGCCAGCTGCTTGGGAACTGAACCAACACAGCAGCATTGAATTGTTGTCTTTACCTGGGGCTATTGGGACATACTGGATAATAACATGTCAGACAGCAGTGGCTGCTGAGGGCTGTGCTGGAAAGCAGGGTGCAGGGGTACTCTGTGCATGCAGTCACCAGTGCCCATCAGCCCTTCTTAGCACCTGCCAAGCCTTATCTCATGCCATACAGGGCCATTTCTGATGTCCCAGCATCCACAGCAAGTTAATCTGCATTTTGAGTAAGCCCCCCCAAGATAAGTGGGAGCAGTTGTGAGTGTAGCCATGCCAGGAGACAGTGAGTCCCAGGGCAGGTCAGCACTGCAGCTGGCACCTGCAGGGGTCATTGCAGTCCCTTCCCTAGGGCACCCCCATTTTCCTCAACGTGAAAACCAGGATGCAAAGGGGAGAGAGAAGTTGGGGTATGCACAGGTTTCATCCTGACAGGTTCTCAGTCCATACCCTACCACTCACGCCTCTCACCTCACCAGTTTTGCAGCACTCAGCACACCCTTACTGGTCCCTTTTGACACTGTCACTCCAAGGGCTCCCTACCTTCCAGTGCTCCAGCAGATACTGCCAGCTGCCTTGAGGATTGGTCCATGTGTTGGGAAGCACAGATTAATGACCAGATTGCTGCACAAGAAGAGGAATGTGTGACCACACTGGTCAATGGAAATCTGGCTGACAGTCCAGATGTGTATCCTCTTTTACTAGAAGCTCCTTGTGTTAAAAGGGCAAGGACAAGCAAATTTCACAGCTGTGCACATATTGTCTAGATGTGCTTAGAGGCAAATTGAAACTGCCTGAAAGCTGGTACCCAAGCTGGACTTTCTCAGCTGCCCAGCTCAGATACAGAATAAACTTTACTGCTGTTGCACTGTATCCTACTCCAACACACAGGCCCCCAGTCCCTGTCGGCACTGGTCCTTACAGGCAATATTTGGGATCTGTGTAAGCAGAGTAGCCCCAGAACCAGCCAAGGGACTGCACAAATCCATCAGAAATGTAATAAAGAGGACATGCAAAAGTTGTACTTAGGTTCCTAATCTAACCTAATCTAACCTAATCTAATCCAGTAAAAAATAAACATCCACCTACCTGTGGCTAAGAGGACAATTTGCTTGAAAATCCAAGCCATGAATCTTGTCTTCCCTACTCTTCAGTCAATTTGTGACCTGGGATATGTGCTTGGGTCATTGATTTGGACCGCACCTACAAAAAGCTCCAAAACTCATACACTCTACAGGAACATAAACAATTATCATGTGAAGGAAAAAAAAAAGTTGTACATTTATCTTCTCTCTCCTTGATTTAGAGTAGATATTTAAACTCATTTGTCCCACCTGCTGGCTGACTGGACAGAGGGAGAGCTACTTTACCTAATCTCAATTAGAAACCTTAAATTAATTCATGAGACTAGAGACGAAACCTGCAATTCCATCAGACACATTTTCAACAGCCTACTCTGTAGCAAAGGAGGAAAACAGAATGTGGTCTGAATGGCACTGACTGTTTCTCCCATGGGGAATATATTAACCTTGAATATTCACGTACACAAAAATTAGGATCTGGATGCCTTGCAGCTGAGAATCCATCCCATGAAGAGACAGGTCTGTGCTGAAAGTGAGAGAAGCTATATAGAAGGCTGAATGATGAGTTTAAAATAACTACGTCTACTTGCAATGCTGGAAACTTTGTAATAGCTCACTGCTCCAGAATAACTTTGACTTCCTTAGAGGTGATATTAATTTTCCTTTTGTTGAACAGAGAAACAAAGAAAGCAAGCTAAATAAAAGTCCATTTGGTATTAAGCAAAATCTACTTGGTGTTACATATTGAAAATTGTGAGGTTGAACTCCTTGTTTAATTAAAACCTGATATAGTATAAATAACTGTATATTGTAGAAATTCCAAACAGAAACATGGTGATGTCTTGAGGAACTGTGGGAAAGAGGAAGGAAGCAGTCAATTTTTGTATGGTAGATTTCAATCAGTTTTTCTGTTAGATTTTTTTTCAATCCAAGCTTTATAGAAACGTGATTATTATTATTATAATGACAAGTTCAAGAAAATTTATTACAATTATTTCTTCTGTTCTACAGTAAACTCTAAAGACTAGCAGCTGAATTTTGGGGGGTTTTTTAAGTCTCAAAAAAGTCAGAATTAACATTACAAATAACTCCACTCCTAGTAGTTAATGGAGCTTTTCTAAAAAACATGTAAAGAATTTAGAAAATGTTGATAGAAATGGAACTATTGAGAACATCAAAGTACTCCACTATTACTGCATGAAAATCATGTAAGCACTCCTGAAAAGTACAGACCATCATACTAAAAGCTCCTGGCCCCAAAATTCTTTCTTTAATATTTCCCATTAAATTTTGTGTGTAGTTGCTGTTCTTCTGAAGAAAAAATAAAAAGTGCTCTAGTATCAAATACAGCCCTTTATTTTTTTTCTCAAAGTAAAAACATGTGATGAGCAAATGCCAGTAGTGGACTGTCCCATGGTGGGACAGTCACACAATGATCACGCAAACAATTGTGCGGTGGCTGGGCACGAGACCGTCACATGATGGACATACGCTGCAAGAAGGCCTGAAGCCAACAAATGACATCTGCTTATCACACATTTGTACTTTGAGAAGTCTCTTTATTGGAGAACTCTTAGCACTTCTTATTGGATGATACAGACAACTAGTAATATCTAGACATTCAAAAAGGGATCCAATACATCTATTCAGATTTGATTAACTATCAGAGGCAAAGTATGATAGTTAAAACACCTAATTTAGGAAGTCTCTAGGGCTTAGGAAGACATATGGAAGGAGGGGCCCTCTCGTGCAGTCCTTAGCCTTCTTGTTTTTCCTAATCATCTGCCTTTGGCCATATACACACACAGGCTATAGCACTTGATGTCTTCACATGGCTAGGATTTGGTATGAGAAGTTGTTGTAGTGTAGGAATGGAATTCCCTAATTTAGCGCTCTCACTAAAATGAAAACCATGAGCCACTCCCCTCCTTCCCTTCCCTCCAGTGAGACAGACAAAGGGCAGATATCCTGAGCTGAGATAGGAAAAATTTACTGGAAACAGCAATGAGATAAGAAAACTGTGTTTCCTTTTTGCTGGTTGGTGGGGACATAGCTGCTATTTTGCTGGGTTTTGAGAATGTGACAATGTTCATCTTGCCATTTTACTCCTAAACCCTGAATTTCTTGGGCAGGCCCCTTAATCTTATTTTGTTTATGGCAAAACCAGCCTTCTGGAGGATCTGGGTCATCTTCTCCCCTTTCTCAAAAACTTCCTCTGACATGTTGCCCCATACGATGATGTTGTCAAAGAACTGCAAGTGTTCTTTAGCTTCACCCTTTTCCAAGGCAGTCTGGATCAGCCCATGGCAGATGGTGGGACTGTGCTTCCACCCCTGGGGCAATTGATTCCAGGTGTATTGCATGTCCCTCCAGGTGAAAGTAAACTGTGGCTGCACTCTGCTCTAGAGGAATGGAGAAAAATGCATTGGCAATGTCAATAAGCCACATCATCCTCCCTGGAAGTGAGAAGCCCTTACTTCTGCCTCCCCCCTATGAAGTGCCCAGTATAGAGTAACAACCTAGACACACCCACATGTCTCCAGGCCCTGCCTCCTCATGGCTACTGCTAAAAATTAACCTGTCCTTGGCTGAAACTAGAACAGAAGCCTTACTGTAGTCAAAAGCAGATCATTGTTAAAAAGAACAGTAGCAGCAATAGAAGAATGCTCACAGTGAACATACAAAAGTGCAGAGTAAGATGAAGGAGGTGCTTGCAATAAATACAGCACGAGTCTGTGAGAGAAAACATGTTTTTGGGCGCTGGCTACAATTCCCATTGCAAGTGTCCCTTGCTGAACATTATCAGTTACATACCTACAAGGAACACGAAGCTGCTGTTCAGACCCTCAAGTGATGTACCCATATGTGGTGATGAAAGGGTTCACAAAAAAATCTCAGTGTTTATAGTTAGAAGCAAGAAAAAGTCACCACTGGGTATTGTCTAGAGACACAATAAAATACTACATTTGCTTCAGGAGTGAGTTTCAGGCTGAAGCTTGTATTTACCAAAAAAAAATTCCAAAGGTTATTTCAGTGCCATCCTTGGTCAGCTCCCAACTCAGTATATACCTGCTATGGGCAAGGCAGAACCATGCATGAACTACTTAATCCAATCTCGCAATCAACACATAGAGACAAATGTCTGGGATCAGCTGAAACTTATCTATGAGGTATTGGCATTACTAAAAATATCATTAGCCTAATAAGCGTCTCCATCTCTGTGGCACATCCAGCAATCCCCTCCTGCCTCTGCCAGTGACCAGCACACAGTGCTTCTGAGCAAGGTGACCCTCACTTTTCTGCTGCCTCTTGCCTCTTCTTGCACTCATACATACAACCACCCCTTGCCCAGAGACAGCTCTATGATCCCTTTACGACCCCTGGAGATATCAGATATCTTGCCCTGTAGCATTAGATTTGATTATCTTTTTCATTAACTTAGCTCAAATTGCCACAAATGTTATTAGTGCTTATGAACTGCCCTTTTGAAATCTGACAGTACAGCGGGTAATAGAATTACATCCCATAGCAACGAAAGCACGAGACAACAGAGCACCATGCAACAGAGCAATTCTTTCCATTTGTCCTCAGTATAGCGCCCTTCACTTGCAAACGCCCTGTGGTTATGTATTACAGGCAGAAAAAGTAACCTAACTATAGACATGATTCATTAATATCTTTCTAAATAGAATAATCCATTTATTAGGATCTGTCTTATCAGATAAACCATTAGTTGTGTTCAACGGGACAATTAGCGCTCCTAAAAATATTTCTGATTTCAGAAAAAAATTTAAAATTTAACCCAGAGACTAACTTGCCCCCAGATTCATAGCAGAAGAAGTAATTTGCTGTTCCACCACGAAGGTGTAGGAGTGAGTTTACACACGGCAGGAATCTGGTAGACATTAATAGTGCTACTTACTGAAGTAAAGCTGCATGGGTGAGTTTTCAGAAACTCACTGAAATTATAAACAAAGATCCTGAAAACACCACTGAACTTAAGTGGAAACCACCAAGGGTCTGCAGGTAACACACACCTTGGAAGATATTTGCCCCAAATATGGGGGCATGTAAATACATGAAGACAAAATATTATTTTTCCACAATCACTTTTAGGCACAGACTCACAATAGGCTGTGTTCAAATCTGTTTTATTCTGTGAGTTACCTTTGATACCAGCTGATGGGGAAAAGTAAGGACCATTTCTGAATAGGCCCATGGGAGCACACAGCCTAATAGAGACTGTTACAACCTCTTCAGAATGGGGGTGTTTAGAGAACAGGAAGGAGGGGGTAGCAATGGTTCTCTCCCAATGGCCAGCAAGCTGAGAATAGCCTCTTTCAGATAAAATATCATTGCAAACATTCTCTGCACATTGGGCCAAGGAGGGGAAGGCGGGGGCAGAATGCAGAGACAGAAATTCAAAAGGCAGATTGTGTATGACCATACTGGCCAAGGTGTGGGGCAGAAGCATATATATAAGTAGACCTAAACCAGCCCCATTATCAGAGCCAGCACAGTTATCACCATGCCAAAGGTTTACTCACAACCCTGGGCAAAGACTCTGCCAGCTCCTCATGCTGGCACCCCCGCAGCTGCAGCTCCTCAGCCTTCAACTGAGGGTCACAGAGCCCATACCTGCTCTGCCTGGGCTTCTGACTGCAGCACAGGCATCATCCCAGATCTCTCTTCCCTGTTAGCTCACAATGCAGGAAAATGAATGTTTATAGCAAGTTCATAGTCGTGCCCCACATGATCAGACTTTTCAAATCATGATGTCAATTGAGGTAACAGCAGTAGAGAAATAAAAACTGGATGTCCTCTGTAGCTAATGTAAGAAACATTGCTATTGTCTTTTTGATGCTAAGAAGAAATACAGGGAGAAAAAAAAAAAGAATAAAAATATGAAGTAAAAGGTAAAAGAGTACAAAAATTATCCTCCCCCCCCCCCCCATTTTTTTTAGAGCTGGATTTTTATCTCCAATTGCTAGTATTTCCTTCTTTTTGTATGTTCACAGAGAGGAAAACTGTCTTTCGTTCCATACTGTTATGACAGGACAGCTGAATGGCAGCATGGAGCATTTTAAATCAGAATTTCAAAGCTTCAGCTGTTCCAGGAATAGCTATTCCTATTACTTCACTTCTTATTTGCACCAAATCAAAACGCAGCTAAGCTTATTTGAAGAGTTCCTTAGCTGATTACATCTAAGCCTCTAAACTTTATCTAGGAAAACAGTTTCTAGCTATGAACATGAAGGAAGCCTTGAATTCCTATGTAATCATAAATAGCAGTGTTCAAAGGGTTTGGGTTTTTTGTGGGTTGCTTGTTTTGAATTTTTTTTTTCTTCTTTACATGCTTTGAATGAGTTTCATCTCCCAGCCCCCTGAAGAAATCTATCACAAGGCTGAAGCCATGTCCTTAATGCCAAGGGCATCCACAGCCTCCTCTCATCATTAAGGTGGGTCTGTCCATCATTAGTTCTATCCCTCTCCAGCTGCTCTCCTTCACAGGAATCACACCTTGCTGTCTACAGGGTTGGCTTTGATGGTGGAGTTGCCACACAGGCTCCTCACCCTGCCTAACAGAGAGCATCTCCCTAAGGGGACTTTGCAGCCCCCTCCAAGAATTACCTCCAAGTGAAACCCTTCCTCCCTTCTCACAGTAGCACCTGTGGCCAAGCGTTAGCTGCCACTGGGACTCTGGTTCACCTATATCAAGGGTGATGCTCTTCAGTATTTCCCTCTCCCTTGCTCCAGCACTTGTTGCTTATGAAGGGAAGCTGGGAAATAAATGCCCATGCAATGCACGAAGTCCGTATCAGCACATACGCTGACTCAGCTCTCAGGTAAACCACAGAGACATCAGACACCATGGGAGATATTTTTAGAGTGTCTGATAATGTCAAATAGTTTGGTATCCAGGGAGGGTGGGATAGCTGGGTGGTCAGGTCAGCATGCTCCACAGCAGTCCTGAGGCTGGAAAGTCAGCCAAGGAACCCAGAATTGCTAATCTTGTTCTCTTCTAGAATGATCTTTTTATAGAGAAATCCCAAGCACACAGAGAATTTAAATTATCACCACAAAGAACCTGACAAAGTTATTTCCATCCTTTTCCCTAAGGCCAGAAAGGAAAATATTTTTTCTACCCAAATCATTGACCCAAGACTTCAGGAGATGCAGAACTCTTGCCCAACTTTACTGTTACTTTTACCCTATGTGTAAATATTTGTTTATTAACCTGTCACATCAGATAATCAGCAAATCGCTTCTCCCGGGTTGCAATCCGCCACCTGACAGGTTGCCAAGGGGTGATTAATATTCACCATCTTCCCTCCTAGAGAAAGAAGCTGCAGCTTTCCCTGGCTGGTCCAGAAAAAAAAAAAAAAAAAAAGCAGCCTTGCTCACAATGACAGTTCAAGATCCCAGCACTGTTCAAACAATTCACTTCACTCAGCTAACACTTCTTTACAGACAACTGCTCTCTGAAATTGAAACTGGATATTAGTGGACTGTTGGAAAAATATAACTGTGTGAGACAATTAAACTGTTTGAAGTTTGCTATTCTACAAGCCAGTGAACTTGGCATGTGGCTTCTCCAGTGGGTTTAGATCTGATTTAGGCATACAGAGGTTGGAAATGGGCTTATCTGAAATTTTTCCTCTGGGTCTTTGGGATATAAATTCATTGAAAAGCTCAGACTAACTACGTAGGCAAAACCCACTGTGAAACTCTTGCCTTTTTTATCTCACTAAAAAAACCAGAATCTCAGGTCATGACAGCCATTTGAGATCTACTTTCTGAATGACAAAAAATATTCTCTCCTTCCTTCTAAAATCAGAACATGGTCCTTGACACCAGAGGAAGAGTTCACAAAGGGAAATAATGGCGTTATCTGAAAGACTGGAGGATCTCATGCTGCCCCACAGATATATTATGACTGTAGTCACTGGTATGAGGAAGAAGAAACTCAGACTTCACAGAGGTTATTTTACTTAAAAACTTACAAATGGGTATTTCTAAAAAATACAATGTGCACCATAAATGAGTGAATGCAGAGATCCAGGCATTCTGCCAGCATCCTTGCCCTCGCCTTGCCACTAATACAGTGACAGAAAAGACTTGTGCCCTGCCTGATGCTCTCAGATTATCTTGCAGCAACAACAGAGTCCCTGTTCATTGCACGTGGAGTTCAGCTTGGGACAGCTCTGCATGCATGGCTGATACTCTTTTAAAGGTTGCAAAGGTGCTGCCCCAATACCAAGTGTCTTCCCAGCAGTGATCAATCATATCTTACCTTGCAATCAGTGCCCTGCAGTCCATTACATTTAATCAATGCTGGAGCATCTTCTGTGTCCAAAAAGATAAGTAAGCTCATTTTTCAATATTGACTGCAACTGTTTGCTTTTCAGCATGATTTCACTCCAAAATAAAAAATAATTAGGACCTTTATATTGCTTTCTCTCTGCTACAGATTCACCCTGTCCCTGCTAACTGTGAGGTAGTCTGTCCTCCTGTGCTTTGCCAGCAGGTACACACACACACACAGAGGATCCTACTTTAGAGCTTTGTCAGTGGCTTTTTGCAGCATGAAAACCCAATTGCTCATTTTAGTCAGGTTCGTCTCAGTAAATGAAAAAGCAGCAGAGCTTTATCTATGAAACCAGGCAGGCCCCTGGCCAAGTCCTGATGTTAATTGAGGTGACCTCTGAGAAGCTTTACCTCCCACCCAGAATCAGCTGCCTTTGAGCTTGTGCTGATAGCAAAAATAGAGGTGGTATGTGACCAGGACTTGGTTATTTCACCTTCCTCAGCCAATGCCTTATTATGCAAGGCTCTGAGGGCTGTGGCTGTGCAACTAACAATCTGTGAAAGCATATTTCCCCAGCGGTTCCTTCCAAGCAGCATGAAAGTGTCAGATGAGGACAGAAGCTGGCATTATGCTACTGGCATGACTGAATCACAACAGAAATTCTGTTGTTAACCATTTAACTGTCTAAATACATTGCACAGCACTGTCCTGTCTGGTTTCTGCCCAGCATTATTTTTATTAGAGAAGGTTCAGGGAGCTAATTGTCCAGCAAAACTGTGTGATGAGCCTCTTAACAGAGGCAAACTGACAGATGCAAGCAACTGTTCAGCTGTTCCAGCATCCTGGCATTGGTGGCAAAAAATAACTCAGATTATGCTAAATCTTCATCTCTTTCAAAACCAGGTCCTTTCATGGCAATGGTTCTGACAGATCACTGTGATCTCTGAAAGTATGTCAGCCTTCTCTTCAGAAGGCAGAGGCTTGAATTACCATGACCCTCTGGTTGATGAGCTTCTTGTGCTAGTAGGCAGCTTAAGAAAAGGTTTCCTTTCCACGCTCTTCACTTGTATCAAACACTCTTGAGGACACTCTGGAAACATGCTGACACATGCTGACAAGCACAGCCATAGCCTAGGGAGAGGCAGTTCAGGCCTCACAGAGACAAGTCTCTCTTCCCCAGTGTTGCCTTCTGGGAGCTTCTTGGCAGCAACAGCTCTGCTCATTTACCATCAGCCTGCTCCTCTGCTCCATCAACCCATGCTATCCTGCTTCATCTTCCTCTCACTTCCCCCACCTCTTCCCTCTCCTTTTATTTTCCAGTGTCCAACTTAATAACACGCTTCCATTTTCAGCCTCCATCACAGGTCCAAACACCCTTTAACAACACAAATATTGCCTTTCCTTTTTGGAAATTTGGACATAAGAGTCAGTGAAACCCTAACACAAGTTGTCTGGGTGCTGGCAGAGGAGCTCACCTTCAGCAGTCACCTCCCATACAATGATTGCCCTCCAGGAAGCGCTATAGGGTTCCCCAGAGCAGAACCATCTGGCCTGAGCAAAAGAAAGAAGGCAGCACTAAAGAAATGCCTGTCCTGTCATCAGTCCTCCTTAAACCCATCCCCTAACTTGACAGGGTAAATTAAAGATGACGTTTGGGTTGAAATGAAACAAATTTATGGCGAATTCTCTTTTTGCTGTTAATTTGGGGACCTCTATTGGTTTCAGAAGGGATTATTCTATTACTATTCTAACAGTCTGCCAATAAATCTGATAAGAAATGAGTCAAGCTCTCCTTCTCCCAGCCCCCCATTTACAATTATAATTGGTCTCTTTATTTCCATAGTATTATTGCTTAGTGCACTGCAGTACCTCAAGCCTCAGCAAGATTAAAGGTAGAAAGAATCTTAACCTTACATTTCATTGCTCTTGTCAGTTCAAGTTAGCTACACAATATCATTATGCTTTTATATAATACAGAAAAACCAAGTTGTACTTCTAGTATTCCTTTTAACTAAATCCATTCCTTTTCTAGGCAGCAGATAGCAAAAATTAATGTCTGTTCTCATAATATTTTATGATCTTGAACATCAAATGTTCCCTGGTCACTGAATCAATTAGGATTCATTGACTCCTATTAGTGGTTAACAGGGCACTGTGTTCTTCAAGCAGACATTAATAATGAAGCTTTGACTCTGTGAAACCACACTAGATAGCCAGGAAGTCATTTAACTTACATGCAAGACTTGGTGTGCAGGAATCAAGAAACACGAATACATTTATTTTCTTCAACACATTGATGCCAGCCAAAGTCCCCACAGTGCAACTTTAAAATATGATGGCCTAGGTTCATCATTTTTACCTAATCCCTTTTATTATTTAGTTTTGTTTCAGGCAGACAGAAAGACAGACAATTTCTCTGATTGTTGCTGGACACAAGACATGAGGAAATTTAGGGTCTGTAAATTTTGAAAGCATATTTTTAGGAAATCCTATTCTCTAATATTAACATTCCCATTGGCAATTTAAATTGATACTGTAAGTGATAATAGAGACATCTTCATTTAGAATTATATATACACCTGCACATACAGTTATACAGACTGTCATGAAAAGGCTCTGAACAGTTTTGCTGTACACCTTAAAAAACAAAAAAACTTTGTACTGAAGCTCATATAACCATCCTTGAAACATGATGCTAATAAAGGAAATTTTATGTTGTTCTACTCATAAAGTTTAAGAAGAAAATTAATTTGTCTCACTTGTGAGAGCAGCATCACCAGCTCCAGCAGTTGTTAGCAGTGTAAAGCAAATAAGGTTAGGATCCCTGGACACACTGTGCTTCTCAGAAATAATTGCTCTCTTGAAAGAGTTAAGAGCCTCTGCCCTTTCTAAATGTGGCACAGTAAAAACATTGCTCTCGCTAACAAGTATGGTTCAGTAACTGGAAAGTAATTTTAAATTCTAATTCCAAGTAATTTGATTCGCAGGAAATGGCAGTTAATTACTCATGCAAATGCCTCTGTTAGGTGTGGCTGGACTAACGAACAATGCATGAAGCAGTGAGAGCACACAGTTCAATGTACCTCAGAGAGCCTGAGATATCTTTCATAAAACTGAGTAGAACAATGTATTTTTTCTGCAAATCACTACCTGCTGAAAGTAATTTACTCATGGAAGTTTAAATGAGAGGTGTAGTGCAACCTAAGGAGTAGCTGTACTCTAGCCAGTGTTAACTACTCTTTGCAGACTTGTGGCCCTCTATGACAGTCCCTTTCTGTCGTTCTGGGTTTCACAAGGCCTGGCCCTTTCTGCCATCGCAGTTTCATCTCCAGACCATGAAGAACTTCCAGCATGTCTGAAGGTATGAGCTTACAGTCCTAAGCAGGGCCCAAAAGCTCACACACAAAGGGTAAAATCAGACAAAAAATACCCTGTTTGAAAAGTTCTGCCTAAGACAAAGTTTTGACAAGGGAACCCAGCACCTTTTCCATAAGGAGAGGTTGAGCCTACTGTGCTCAGCCAGGGCTTTCCCACTCGCTCTCCACAACACATTCGTAGTGTGCTAGCCCTCGGTCTGTCACACAAGGTTAGCAACGCTCCACTGGTGCTGTAAGCACATTCACCCACCTATTTTTGGCTCTACTATGGCACAGATTCCAGTAGTAAATAAGGTTCTTGCTGTCTGCAGTCTACTTATCCAACCTTAACCCTGTGAGCTAGGAAAATACCACTACGCCCACAGCACACGCAGGGAGAGAGGCAGAAAGAGCCTAAGCTGTGGCACAGTAGGGCCTGAACACCCCCCTCCCGTGTGAGCACCCAGCCTATCTTACCTATCTATGCTTTAGTACTTTTTTTCTCTCTGAGACCACAGTTTGTCACTTGAGAACAGTGTGATGTGTCCTGTGTACTGGCCAGAGATGGGGCAGGACACCAGCAGGGTGCTGAGCTCCTGGAGACCATCTCTTCAGCTCCAGGATGCATTGCAACATCCAGTCACGGCTGTGGGTCAAAGTGACACCAATTCCTAAAAAGTCACCAGAAGCGATATGGGAAAACTAGCCTGACCTTTGAACCAAGACAGTTAGGAGGAATTGTAATAGTAAAAAACATTAGTGCTCAACTAGAGAAGCACAAGTTACTTGAGATGATCAGGGTACGAAGAGTTAGTAGGGCTTTTATAACGAGGTCCTTCTTGCTCTCCCTGGAGAACTGCAAAGGGATCCACAAATCTAAAGAGTAATTTGATTGACACTGACGGCCTTGATTTTCAGAAATATCTTCCAAAGCATTAGAAGAAACCGAGCATCCACAGAGGGTCTTTGCCCAGTTAGGAGCAACATTTTCTCAATGAAGAGTAAGCAACAGTTCAGGAGGGGTCTGTGCTGTTCAGTGTATTTATGGAAAATTTAGAAGAGGGTGAAGTGAGAAAGCTTATCAAGAATACGGTTATTCAGGATAGTAAGGACTAGCACCAACTGTGAAAAATTGCAGAGAAATCTTATGCAACTGAGCAATAAAATCCCTCAAAAGCTTTATAGCAGAACTGGCAAATGTTCAGAGAAAGGCAAAAGAGAAGATCAAAGGTACAGAAAGTTGATGTACAAGGAACAAATGAGTGAGGTAGGACACATCACTCTGTGAAAGAGGTGACTTCTGGGTGTACAAAAAAAATCTGCAGGAAGACTGATTGTCTGCTTCTCTAACAGTACCAGCAAGAGGGCGCCATCAGTTGAAGCTTGAAGGAGCCAAGATAACAGCAAAAAGGGCAGCAGGAGCTCCTCAACAAAGGACACTACAGGTGATACAAGTTTTTGTGGCTTCAAGGGAAGGCTGGACATATTCTCACAGAGGGCAACTGCCTTGGGACCACATCTAGCCATGAAGACTTTGAGTTCAAAAATGTGAAGGCTGGGAGAACAGGAGAACATCAAGTATCACACATACCTGTCTTGCTCAGATTCTTCTATAGGTCTTCACCTACGGACGCTGTCAGAAACAGCACTCTGGGCTGGGTGAACCTTGGGTCAGGGTTGGCATCACCAATGTTATATTCTAAAAGAAGGAAATTCTCTCTCCTATAAGGAAATTTCAACATCTTTCTTTATGGATTGACTCACCTCTGGAGTTCTGTGTCAAATCTACCTTGGCTCCTTCCCCAAACATTTTATAGTTCTGTCTGAATTACATATTTTTTTAAAATTTCACACCAGAAGCAAGCTTGACTACACCTCCCAAGCTCAGAAATAAGAGCACCAACACAAAAGAGCACAAACATTATTTTAATTTAACTTACAACTTCTAGGCTACTCTCCTGATGATTTCAAGGTTTGCAAAAAGTTTTATTGCTACTGACAAAGTTCAGTTTAAATAAAGAAAGGCCTTGCAACCAGAATATCCTGGCACTGCAACATGCTGTCTCAAGAATGCAAAAATACTTCAGAAAGAACTGTGTGGCACACATAACAACAAGGAAGATCTCTGAGACATACATGAGATGATTTGGGAAATATATTTCAGTCATTCTCTTTTTTAAAGATTGAAAAAGATAGAAATTGTTGAAATGGGACACTATTTTACACATGAAGTACTTTGAGATCTGGAGGAAAAAAATATTATGTGCTAGTAGGAGTCCAGTCATGATACAGTGCTGAGCAAAGCCTGCATGTACTTAATCATTTTTTTTCTCCACCAAATTGCTGCCTGGATTCTCAACTAAATCAGTATGCCAGGCAGGAGAGAAAGCATACTGCAGAAAGAAAAGAAGGAAAGGAAAATAATGCTGTCATTTTCTATTTGCACATCTCTGATGCAAAAGGAGAGATATCATAGAGGTTATCCCTTAAAGCAGAGCTCGCTTGGTATTTTTGGTTCTCTTCTCACAATCTTCACAAGGAAGATAAACAAAATATCACCAGACAGAGCTTCTAGAAGAGCAGCTGTAACTGGAAGACATCTTGTTCTGCTCAGCAGCAGCATCCTACCTTCTCGCTCTGAAAAGAGCCAAACAAACCAAACCCCCCCCCCAAAAAAAACAAACCCAAACAAAACAAAGCAAAAACCCCAACGACCACAAAAAAGAGATTAAAAAAAAAAATACTGATGTAGTTACAGGTCCTGATTGTGGCACCAGGTGATCCCCTGTGGAACCAGCTGACCAGTGGCAGCGATGGGGCCAGCACAGCGCAGGCAGTGTCCAAGGAGCATCACACTGAGCTGCAGTGCCCAGGCCTTCCTGGGTGCCTCCTGCATAGTCCCAGTTGTGCCTTCCCAGTCCTGCCTGCTCTGCTCTAACAGCCCAGTTTCTTCCTGACATCTTACTTTATTGGCAGAATCTGGGAAGGGGCTGAGGAGGGCTCAAGTAATGTTTTGCATTCTTGAGTGTCAAACTACACATGAAAATTGTTCATATAAATGCACAGAGATTCATTCCCCCTCTCCCTTCCTTCGCACAGCACCGACGAGTTGTTCCATTCCCAACAAGATTAATGAAGCTGTTTTCCTGGTGGTTGATGTTCCACAGCCCATGCACCCTCCTGGTCGCAGCACACCACCTCCAGGCTGTGGTCCCCCACCACAGTGGCAACCTGGAGCCACCCCAAATACACCTGGCTCTCTCCACATCCCCCCACCCTGTCCAGCTCCCTGCTGGCTGCTGAACTGAGGGCAGCACCTGCTGCAAGGGGTTTGAGCCCCATGTGCTGCATGGAGAAGCTTCTATACTCCTGCAGAGCCTCTTTATTCCTTCCGTCTGACTAACCACCTCCACAGAACTGGGAACAACTTCACATCTTCTGAAACCCCATGCTTCCATCAGATCTGCTCAAGAGACTGGTGGGTTCAAAAATTACACCTGGGGGAGGAGGGATAGGCTGCTTAGAAAGACAGTGTAGCTTAAGCTACATTTCGTTTGGGAAGTTTGACTAATCTTTCTGCATTCTAGGTCTGGAATTTTCATTCAGCTATTCATCCAATATTTAGCACTCTGTGAATTTTTTAAGGCTATTATTCCACAAACTTGAACACTTTCTGCTTCTGTAATGTTTGAATATACTGTGACTGCTGAGTTCAAACAAGGTGAGATTTTGGTGTGCAAGATGAAACACAGTAATTCTCCCTGTTTTCCCATTTATTTCCCTTTTTAAAATCCCAGTAAAAATAGAATTCCCTCAAGGAGGATTCAAAAAAGTACTTGAGGTTCTTTATTATGAATTGAAAGGATCCACAGGAAAAAAGAAAAAAAAAAAAAGAAAGAAGACATTTTTCATTTAGAAAATGGCACTTATAGAAAGAAACATGCAAGGCTGTAAGCAATCAAGCCACATGCCCTGAGGGCCATGATTGCACTGCACCTAACTTCAGCTGAGGCCACTTTACTGGGGTATTTGATTTACTCTAATGACTACTACTTAGCTCAAGTTCTATTAGTAGAAGTCCCATGTTATAGGGAACACATTTATCTAGAGCCAATGGACTGTATAGTGTTTAACCAAGTATTAAGCAATTGAGGAAGTTTAATCTCTTTTTGAATGATAGAGGAAGCAAAGATTCACAAAATAAGCACAGGCAGAATGCATTGAATTTCACTTTTAGAATTTTCTTAATTAATTTATTTCACTTTTACTCTTATATTTTTTTAAACTCATTTATATTCTTTTCATGACCTTCAGGTTTACTCTGTAGGAGTAAGCCTGAAGTATAGGAGGTCAGATTAGATGCTCACATCAAACCCATTGAAACTGAAGTCTGCATAATCCCAGAAGGCATGATTCTTTCAGCACCCAGGCAGTGATGAGAAGGATCTGCATGCATTTGCAACTCAGAAATTAGGCTGGAATGCCTACATTTCAACATGAAATGGAGAGCACCTGCCACCTTCACTGGAATCTGAGGGCTGGTTTTGAAAAGTCCAGAGTCCAGGTCAGTGTTTATGTCCCATAGAACCTCAGTTGTGACTAAGCAGATAACTGCCTCTTAAACCTCAAAAGTTCTGTCTATATCCTAAGGAAACTGGTTTGTAAACTAGGCTAGATCAAAGACAGAAGCAGGGACAGAGCCTTGAAGATAGGGGTAACAGGAGTCAAACCAGGCTGAGGTATGAACACATTATCTAATCATGGTAACAGTAAGTGCAACCAGTAACCAAGAGGGGAAAAAAAAACCCGAACAAAAATGGAACCTTTTTCCATATTCACCACAAGTACTCAGAACATCACCGTGCTTTAAAGGCACAGCTTGCCTCAACCCAGTTCAATCCCTCTCTACTAGAATTGCTCCCTGCTTGTGCCGCAGACATCTCCAGTGGAGCCAGGCCCACAGCCATTCCTGCTGGCCGCGGGCAGGCAGCGGAGCCTGCGCCAACCTCCACAGCACAGCCTGCTGCAGGAAGATAGGCAACAACACTGACTTGGTGTGGAAACAGAGAACACAACAAGTGGTATCCAAGAAAGACAAAATTTACTGTGAAATAGAGAAGACTTGTGCATCATTTTCAGAGAGCACTTGTCTGTGCTGTCACAGTAAGTGTGAATGGGACAGGACTGCCCCAAGAGCTACAGGCATAAATAAGAACGGTGCTAAAAAGGCAGAATTACCCTGTTACTAGTCACTTAAGAGTTACCTTAAATTAATGATAGCTGCCTTCCTGTGGCCAGCAGGTATGGCCGTGGGCCCTGGTCTGCTGGAGAAGCCCACAGCAGCTGGGGGGAAAGAAAAAAAAAAAAAAAGAGAGAGGAAAAAAGTCTTAACAAAGTAACCATTAATATGCTGCACGTTTCCTCTGGAAAAGGTAATTGTAAATGCAGTGTTTGTAAGGAGCCAGTCTGGACTCTGAGACCCAAGAGAGATTTACCCAAGTGTACAGGCATATAGGACAGGTTTGCTCCTGCCGAGACATCTGTGGAGGTCTCTCCCTTAAGTTACAATTTACATGCTCCTGAATAATCACACTCATACGAGAGGTTTTGTTGGAATGAGTAAGGAAATGAAGTGGCATATTGATGCTGCAGAAAGATCATATGGACACTGAGGGAACACGTCATTTTATGTTTCTACCCTCTACAGCCAGAGGATGTGAAACATAATCCACAGGAGATGCTCACATTGCACTAGAAGTTCTGAAGATGTGAATAGCTGATAAACAGCATATGTGTTAAGGTAAAATAAGGTAAGGTGGGCAAAGCTGGAATAGTTGCCAACATCAGAGTCCAGCCGGGACACACAAAATGAAGGAAACGCTGCGCTGATTCGAAACATGTATTTCCTTCTGTGTCTGCAATAATTATGAGCACTGAGGCAAATCCCCACAAGATGGATATAATCAAGGCCTTTGAGGCTCAATCAGATACATGCAGAACTAAACATCAATATTAAATTCAACACTGAGATATCAGCTGGACTGATGAGAAGGGAGGTCAGGAAAAAGGTTTTTTTTATCTTTTCTAATAATTTATTTTTCATCCTGGCTTCAGGTCTTTCTTATTCCTCTACCAAGTGTGCATACATAGCTGCATATATACCAGCCTTGCTTTCCTCCAGTACTTCTCCAGCTTCTCTTCCACTTACAGACCATTTTTATTTCTCTTTCTGCTTTTCAGCTTCTTTCCTTCTTTATTCCCACTTTTTCCCTTGACTGATTATTATTCCCTTCTCTCCACTCACTGTGTTTTTCTCTTATAGCCTAGGATTCTAATTTGCTCTCCTTTGTTTCCTAACCTTTCCTGCCTTAATGTTTTCCACCTCCCACACCCAGTATCACACACAGAGCACCACAGGAACAGCTTTCACTCCTGATGGACTGCCTCTTGATAAAAGCTTGCAAGGTTTGGACTGATTCTATTTACAAAGTGTCTTTCAGATGCAAGTGAGAGGGACTTTTTCCTTAAAAATAAAAAAAAAAATCCCTTGTTTCTTCATTCTCCTTAGCCTTATCATCCATCAAAGCAGTCAGCCCTTTATAAAACGAGCTGCCATGAGAGGAGTCTGTTGGCAGGGAACCTGCTCTGGCTGGGAAGCTGCCAAAGGCTGTAAAAGCACTAACAAACATCACGAGAGAAAGAGGAGAGAGCAAAGGAAGCCATAGCCAGTGTCTCATAAATAGGTTAGAATTACAAAAGGGGAAAAAGGCACTGAGATGTTTCACAGTTAGTGTCTCTAATGCAAAGCTACCATGTTTTAGAAAAAGAGTGATTTAGAAATTATTGCTTTTCTCAGCAGTTATCAGTCCAGAGTTAACACTCTGGAGCTCCTCTCCCCCACTTCTAGCTTCAAATACAACCAGCAGCTGTTCTTCAAGTCCTATGATGTTGACAGAGCAATATCTTGTCATCAACCAAATTCTCCCCACTTGGAAAACCTCCTGTTAATAAGTGTTTGCGAAAACAGATGTGAAGAGTCTCCCAGATGTAACAAATAGGATATTTATTTTCCTCTAATTCCTTTTATACAAAATTCTACTTGAGTGCCCATCTGATGTGCCACATGCTGACATCTAGGGAGAAAGTGAGCAAAGCAAGTTAGAGAGGTGATGTTTGTATGCAAGTACTACAAATGATTCAAAGCCTCTTAATTACATTTGCTTCTGGCCTGCAAATGTACATCTGTTCCCACAGCTACTTTTTCCATTCATGTTTCTCCTTTCTTTTCAGCAGTTTGCTCTGTCCATTTATAGTGTCTTGGCTTCACTAGGCTCTGAATGATTTGGCATTCACTGCCCAGCACCTGGCTAACTGGGACTCCAGCACAGACAAAAGCCTGGTGAGCTCTAACTGCATAGATAACCACTGAAACAGAGTGATATTTATTAATGAAAAGGATGTATCTAAAAGCTAGAACCTGAAAGAGGAACAGTATTTAACCTCACACCCATTTTTTCCCTTTCCCTTTACCAGTGGGAAGAAAGAGGTTTGAGTGAAGCACATTATTAGCCTGCACCTGGGAATTGTCTGTGCTCTTTACCCCAGCATCACAGAATCAGTGTGAAGTGCTCATCAGTCAAAATGGTCTGCTCATTACCACTAGCAGTACTGAGTCACTCTGCCCCAAAAGAAGGGGTTACAGAGGAATAGAAGCTGGAGACACTTCCTGGAAAGAAAACTCATAGTATATTTGGCATTTTCACTTCTCGGAAAGCTGGTTTGAACAAGCCCAGCATCCGCAGAGGCTACCCAAAGAGCTGTAAGACTGATCTGGCTTTAAATAGGAGAAACCTAAATGGTGATTTGGAAAGCATTAGGGTTTGAGCCCACTTTTCTCTCTACAAGTAAACTTAGGAATCCTTCACACATATGCAAAAGAGAACAGGAGAAAGCTCTAGGCCTTTTGCCTCCTCTGTGAGTTCACAGAGATAGTATCACCATATCACTCAGGTTTGGAGCCCTGAAAGAGAGCTCCAACTAGAGGGGAGCACCTCAGGCAGGGACCTCTGGGTTTGCCTGGTGACTAATTAACAGGATATTCCTTCTAAATAGAGACATAAATATGGTCTGTCAGTACACCTACATTCACGTGTCACATTCTTGTACTGCTAAATATTTTCCCTTTCAGATCTAAAGGACTGAAGTCAGGACTCAGTATGTCACCTCTGTCAGGTCTTCCTGTGGTTCTGGAGCCTGAGCAAAAGACAACAATGTGAAGAGCTGCAGAAGCTGAGTACTGAGCAGATGTCCTCAGGGCACTTGAATCCCAAACCTAGCAATTTAATTCAGCTAGCTGTGATGGAATATGCTTTCTGCCCTTTTATAAAATATGCTGAGCTTTTTTAAACTTCTTCTAATGCAAGTTTCTGAACAAATAATTCATGTCACCCTCTAACAACCTTTCCTTTCTACAAAGACTAGCATCCACATTGATTTGTATAATAGACTATTTTTTTCTTTCAAATTTAGTCTGTATTTAAAACAGATCATTGTGTTTTTACATATTTAATGACTATGACTCATAAAACCTATTTCATCTGAGGTTTTTTTTTTATTATTCTCATGTGATTTTGATGCTGTTATTTTTGGCTACCAAACAAGAATATTTTGGTGAAAAAAGAGACACTGAATCTTCTGGACCTCACAAATGTTTTAAGAAAAGATAGTGCTCATTCAGGTATACATGAATAATTCATAATGCACCCTCATTTTTAGCACCAAAAGTGCAACCTATTAATTTGCAATTCCATTTTTGCATTATTCATTTTCTTCTAATTGCAGAAAACCTTAAATAAAGTAGGGAAACACTTCAGTGCTAGGAATTGTTGGAAGCTAGAAGCAAATAATATTCTTCATTTAGAAGTAAACCAAGAACAGAGGCACATTTTCCAATGTGTGATATTTGACCTGAGGGCTAAACACAGCTTGACCTTCTTAGCCTAATTTTTTTGTGGAAATACAGCCAGTGCAAGCCCAGGGTGTGTGTGTGTGCATGTTACGGGTTTCTTAAACCCACAGGCCGAATTCCATGAAATTTCACAAAAGAGCAAAATGCCTTTATGCAGTCTCAGTAATTTTCATCTATTTCAAGTTGCTTGAAAATAGATAATCACAATAAATAGCCACAAAGAAAAGAGACTTTTTTCTTGCTCTAGCTTAA
Organism: Corvus cornix cornix; assembly: GCF_000738735.6. NCBI lineage: Eukaryota > Metazoa > Chordata > Aves > Passeriformes > Corvidae > Corvus > Corvus cornix. Next base: position 56,879,509 of record NC_047056.1, read on the forward strand.
CATGCAGTTAATGAAAAACTGTGGAAGCCCCATGGAAGGGAGGTAAAAAACACCCCCTTTACAAAAAAACCTCATTCAGCTCTCTTTTTAATTTCAAAGGCTGATGTCTAGATCAGAAAGAGCCATCTATGTTGGCAAGCATCAACTTTGAAACATTTTCTAACACATCTGGTTTTGTAGTGCGGTACATCCATACCGTATTTTCCGGAACAAGGGCAGCTACTACAGGAAAAGGCCATGCCTATGACAGAGACTTATCCCAGTGATCCTCATCCTCTGATTTTAGTTGTAAGTGCTTCTGTCTAAAGAGCACAGAGACCAACCAGGCACTTCATGTATTTCCCCCAGTGTCCTGAACCACCAAAGCTGGATGTTTCAGGCCACTGCTGCTGAAGGGGAGGCCAGGCAAGCCAATGACCCCTGATAGGTCTCTCTTGTTTGCCATCTACCTGAACACCACATAGCATCAATTTATTGAGGCAAAAAACCACCACCAACAACAAAAAGTAAACAACACCAAAAAACAACAATGTGCAGCTTTGCAACCAACGCAGTGCTCCTTCTCTAAAACATTAGTGAAGATAGTAGGCTCTCACAGCACTACCTCAGAATTACTGTGTACTGGTCTTCTACCCCCTGCAAGAAGTCCTACAGGAAACCCACAAGCAGAGTGCTGGAAAGTTTTGAAAAACTCCAAGAACTGTTTTCAAGAGGGTGGACAAATACTAGTTTGACTCTTGCAACTGCTTGTGACTTATTTAACATCTCAGAGGATGCAAGACGTGTCCAAATTCAAACAGGGCTGTGACTGTATTCAGCTACTTTGGCAACCAGCCAGTTACCAGGAAGCATTGATGTATGTGTATTTACATGCCAGCTGTGAAAACTTGTTGAAGGCATTGAGGTAGATATCAACTGCAATTTATATCTGACAGAAAAAGTAACAATAACTTTAACAGACACTCAGCCTTGCAACTTTGTCGTCACTGGTATAAATGGCAATTGCTGTGAGCCTGAACAGGACCTTACTTCGTGCCTCTCATGCGTAATTTTCCACATGCGTTGCACAGTGGGTTCCAAATCAGTATAGCCCCTGCCTATGAGATGAGACCAGATTTCTCGTAAGACCAAAACGTTCATTATTTGTACAGATTTTGGATATCATGCTAGTAATTAATATCTTGGATTTTGTATCAGTTCCTTAGTCAAGAATAACATATAAGGAGAGTGCCTGAAATGTAAATGATCCATATGGGTCTATATCTAACAAGAAGTGGTGCATAACTTGGAATCTGGACCTGTAGGTATCTGTTTTAAAGAAATATTTAGGCTGGGAGAACCCCAGGAGGTAATGAGGCTGGCACTGGCACTGTGTTGCTGCAATGGTACAAAGACAAAACAAATAAGTTGCCTTTCATTCACTTCAGGGAGGCTGGAGCCAAGAAGCAGCACTAAATGCTCATGGTCCTGGGTTAAATGCCCCTTTCCTGCAGCCTGGTCTCTTCCAGTTAAAAATATCTCTGGTTTCCCTCCAAGCGAATATTAAGCTTAAGGTTTGAGAAGCCATTTGGAAGAAGATAAATGCAATTTCAGCATTAGGATTTTGAGGGTTAGCCACCACATTTCTTTAAAGAGTACTGTTAAAATTAATTCTCTCCCTCACTCTGCACAGCTCACACCAAGGGGCATTAAGCCTCAAGAGACACATCTGAGCACATGCCTAAAGCAGCCCTAAAATCCCAGTTTCACCTACTACAAGGTAGTATGAGGGCTGCAACTCTGGATATTTAAAAAAAAACTTTACAAGATATGCTGCAAACACAGAGCATACCATCCACTCTGTCCTGCTTCTTTTTTCCTCAAGAACATCAGCAGGAGTAACAAACTCTGAGCCCGACTCCGGCGCAAAGAAAACAGTCCACCAAAAATGACTTGTAGAGCATCCGGGACATTCTGTGTGCACATATGTGAGAAAAACTGGGTCACCACTACTTCTTCCTCCCTTTTTTCTTCTGCAGGTGCTCTGTAGCGTGAGGTAAAATCCTGCAACTAGATCAGCAGGATAACAGCATTACAAAACCCATCAATAGATCAAGTGCTCAGGGATACAGAGGTCTAAAACACATTGTGAGAGCCTTTTCTTAGCCAGCAGCTCCCCATTCATCTTATCTGCAGTTCAGTGAAGCAAAGTATTTAATCAGAATTAATTCTTACTATATAGAAAGTGAAAGACTGTGCATTTAGAAAACCTTGACAGAGCTTTATATCAATAACAGAGGCAGGCAACGGGAAGGTTCTCTATGGTAGACGCAATTAGAAAAAAAATAACAAAAAACCACATAAACATTTCTCATAGTTCTCTTGAAACAGCCATTCAAACTAGCTTCTTTGGGCAGAGCTGGGGTTGTAAAAGTGCTCTTGGCTCAGGATATGTTCCATCACCACCCACACTGGAAAAACCCCACACGAGCATATTTTGTCCTCCTGCTATAAAAAGGGGCAAATGAAATATTTTAGAGATTTGGGATGACTTTCTTTGGACGCAAAGATTCTCTGGGCTGAACTGTAGTTGGAAGCATTCACTGAAGGATTGGGCAAGGGGGTCTGAGAGGCCTTAGGTGGAACCCCACAGAATAATTGAGGAGTGCATCAGTGCACACATCCTGCATCGGTGATCACATCCACAGCAGCCCCAGCTGCAAGCCCCCTGAAAAAGCAGGCAGATTAAGAACAGGGGTTTCCAGCCAGGAAACCCCGCCCTTCGTCATTCTGTCATCGTTCCCCACAGTGTCTAGCATGGGGGGCCTTGTTTTCACTAATTTCAATCTGTGTAACAGCATTTAGCACAACTTCTAACTTTTACTTCTGCCTTAGTCTGAGGGGGGAAAAAGCACTCCATGCTGGTGTAGCCATCTCCCTGTGATGTTAGTGACAGAAGGAGGCAGGACAAGGGTGAGGGATTCAAGGAGAATCCCTCAAAACATAAATGCCAACTTGGGAAAGGTCAGCTGGAAGAAATTCTATATAGAATTGAAACAGGGCTGAGCCAGTAAGGCATTTTCTGCTTTGCTGGAAAAGAACAGAGCTCTAAATCATATTTTTAGATATAGGTATTATACCAGGTATAAAAAAAAAAAAGCTTTTAGCACAAATTCCTCCACTGCACCCTTTTTTCTCTGTATGTGTGTGTGTGTGTGTGCATGTGTGTATTTGGGGGTGCGGGGGACATGGAGATTTTTTAACCTTGTAAGTACCATTTACTGAATTTGGACCAGAAACCCACACCTAGGGCATTCTAAGGGCAAGCTGTCGATTGAACCAGAATACTTCAATGCCCTTTTCCTCCTCAACTCCCTCAGAATGCACCAAACCTGTATCATACCAAAATCAGTGCCTGAATAAACTTGGCACCAAAGACAGAGGGTGGACCTCACTGTGCCTCATGGCAGTGTGGCACAGGTCTGCAGAGGCAAGCTACAGAGCTGCATCCACTCCTCTTCAGCACATCACACAGGATGACCCAGCCAGTGGCTACCTGGAAGCCACACTCTTTAGCAGTTACCAGCAGCCCCAGCCAAATATCAAATCTTTGGTGCTGGGCTGTTCTGAAAATTTTCCTAGCAGCTTCTTCTCTCTGTCTAATTTGTCCTCTATAGGAAAGCCACCACCAAGGAGAAAAACTATATGCACTAACGAAAAGTTGAAATTTCACACTTGAAATATCTTTCAGTCATCTACAACTTTTACTTATAAAAAAAAAGTCATTTCAGATTTCTGAACAGTTGCCTGGTGCCATTCAGCAAGCAGCCTACACATAAAAGCACTTGACCCCACATTCAAGGGGCTCATTGGGAATCTGCCTCTTGCCTCACCTCAGGTCAAATCAATTCATTGGTTAAGATCTGAGTATTCTTTCTCTTTGAAACTTCATAGAATTTGTCCATTATCCTAAAAATGCCAGTCACAGCTAATTGATATAGATGCGTTTTTCAAGCAAAATGCAATTTTATGAGAAACTGAGGAAAAATATGATTTCATAGAGAAATCCCTGTACTATATGGCACAGAGTACATGGAAGCAAAACTACTAGAACACTCTTTTATGATGTCAGATATATTGAAGGCAAGAACAACAGCCCCCTTAGATAGCATTTACAGACTGTTCACACAATTGTCACTCATATATCTGTTCTTCAGGAACCTAGATATTCTGTGCATAACATGAATGTAACATTGAAATGTTTTCATCTTTTGCTTGGGTAAATCACTGATTTTTCTCCTATTAGCAGTCCCCATGGTAACTAACGTTAGGGAAGGAGGGAGAAATCCAATGCCAGAGGAACCTGATGTTTTCACATAAACGGGCAAATGAGATGAAGAGGAGACAGAGAGGTTTCATTCAGGGCTGTTTGGGAGAGACTGCACAGCCCACTGCCATTGAATATAAGTTTGTCAGGAGAATTTAGCAGGGGAAAAAGCCTGGTCACGTAGCTGCATAGCCAGTCAAGAAGTTTGCACAAGGTCACTTCCTGACCACACTTGGTGGAACTTTGCCTGAAGGAGCCTCCAGTTTCATTCCCACTCCCCAAGGTGCAGCACCTTGTTACAGTCAGGTTTTGTGGCTCTTGTATATTGCCTTAGGCCTAGTCTTGAAATGCAATAGATGACATTATTTATCGATCATTTAAAAGTAGACCCATAATTATTGCTTTAGAGTAAAGAACACTTGTGTAATACGCTTCTACTACCAGTCCTACTGTGAAACCCAGTGTTGGTGATGGCCTTCACTGCAGAGCCTAGTTATTCCTACCAGAAAGCTAATCTCCATCTCAGGTCCTTGAAGCAAGCAAGGAAAAAGACTGTGCAGAAGCAGACAGGGTTTGACTGGGTTGCAATTGAGTGTAGGAGCGAGTGAATCCCAGGGCACAGGTCCATGAAAAAAGCCACATGCTCACTTTTGAATCAATGTATTTTTCAAGCACCAGCAGAGAGCACAAGACATCTCCAGGATGCTTCATGCAAGTCTTGCTTCCTGACTGTTTCAGCCTCATGTTAACACACAGGGCATCTGATATGAATTGGCTGATAAAAAGAAAACAAAAATCTAACAGCCAAGCCAACTGAATAGCAGAGAATCTCCAAGTGCCCTGTCAGAGAACTGTGGCTCAGTAGCTGTGGAGGTCATCCTGTGATCCAGTCAATGGTTGTTTCCTGTGTTAAAACAGAAAATGCTAATAGGGACCTATAAATAAGGCATTTGAGCAGGGCTTTGCTGCAGGCATTTTCCTGCCTTGCTGTACCTACTTCAAGAACTGCAAGAAGTTGGAGAAGGTTATCACATAGACACTTCTATCCAAAACAACTCCCTGTTTTTTTAAGAGCAGCCAGCTACCATAATTAAGCTGACAGCCTATTGCTAACACTTAATTTATCTAATAACACTATTGTCTGTCAAACATATTCTGCACTAAGTTCAGCTAGAAGTCTGGAATACAGATGGTCTTGCAAAATCTGGAATAACTCACACTTACTGTGGAGGGAACTACAGCCTCATTTATTTAGTAGTCATTGACTCAATATACAGCTCACATTACTTCAGTGCAGATTTTTAAATCTAAAGCAATGTTCTTATGCTGAAAAAAAAAGCACCGAACAGCACACTGAGCATTTTCCAACATGTTTAGAAAATGCAGCACCACATTTAATACAGAAACAAGTAAGATACAGGAACTTAAACAGGAAAAGGTAAAAGCTACTAACAAGGTGACACAAGCACCGTATCATTTCTTGTGGACTAAGCTGGCAGAAGTTGCTGCAGAGGTTTGAGTTGTGCCTCACCCATACATGTATCTGAATGTGATGAAATATGTACAGAATGTATATCCTGTTCGTGTATTTGGCTATGTCTTCTGGAAGGGAAGCCTTCAGTGCATCCCAAGGTCAACATATGGCAAGTTCAGGATATGCAGCAGTCCACCTACAAAATCACTGTCTGTCCTTGTTTCCTACATATCCACCTGCATATGCACACACACCCTCTCCCCATCCCTCCTGGATCCCAGCAGTTGCTTGCTGCTCTGCACTCTTACAGAATGGGCTGAGCAGGAGCACCAGCCCCTTGCTCTCTCTATACTGAAATCCAAAGGCTTGCGCCTGGTGTTGCCTTCTCACATAGGCAGAAGCAAGCCCGGCATGGGAGCAGATCTGGTTAAAACACACAGGATGGCATTCTTAGAAGGAGGGATTATGCCTGGAATTGCAATGGGTCACCCAGAAGAGAGCATCACAAAGTGCCAGTCCAGTGGTTTTATGAATGCAATTCACGAAGTCCCACGACTTCTTGCTTTTTGTAAGGCATGCTGTAAAACACTGCTGTATAGTTCAATGCACACACTGAAAGAAGAGGTCCATTTCTTTCCTACAGCACTGTCTGAGCAGCATGAGATCCTTGAGGACCAAAAGAAGATATAATGCATTCATTCACAGAAGCATTGTAATGGGTGCTAATCAAAGCAAAACCCCAAAATGGAGACAACTTGCTTGTCTGAAATCATTGAATGAGCATCTTGTTATAACATATGAATGACCTTGGGTATTTTCCCTCTCAAAAAAAAACCCCCAAACCCTAAAAAAACCCCCAGGAGACTTCAGTGCTAAAGAGCTGATAGAACTGTTTCTCAAGTCAATTTAAATCATATTTAATAATTAATATTAGAGGGGGAAACACTTTGATATGTCTCTTGCATGGTAAAGCTAAAATAACATCTACAGAAGACCCTTCCATTGAGAAATAGGGTTGTGTAGAGGAAAATATTTTATGTTGAAATGATGCTGTTCAAAGTTGGGGGGAGGTCTTGCCTATTTTTAGAATATAAGGAACTAAACCCCCTGTCGCAAAGAACTAAGCAACATAAATAATTTTCATTTCCCCAAGCTCAGACATTTTGATGCCAGCTGTGATCTCTATAAGAAGCTCAGTCTTAGAATTCATGTCAAATGCTACTTTGCTATCCCAAGTTGCTGTAATTTAATTTCTGCTGCCTCGAATTCCCACCTCACCCCCCCACCTCACTCCCCAACACAGAAACAGTCAGAAGAGCTGACTCATGGAAAACAGGTGATCAAAAATCTCCCTCTCTCCACAGGAGTTCACACCAATTTGGCTTCTGTGCTCCCATCTTGCTGGCAATCAACATGCTCACTGCATCCTGGCCCCACACCACAATTCCCTGGTCCCACTAGGAGCAACCTGGGTGCTTGTGCTCTTTGTACAACCTGTTTTCAGCACACATTGGGGTGCAAGGATACAAGTCCTTTCCTTTGGTAGCTATCTGTTCAGTTTGCCTTTGGATAAGGAGTATGACTGATTTGCATTTATTAAAGAAACTAAAGGTCACTGCCCATCAAGGTCTATTATCTGTCTGTCATACTTTGCTCTGCTGAGGAATCTTAATGGATAAGCACTGATTACTCCTTTAGTACTGAAACCATTGATCGAACCTAGCAATAAGTAAGGCATCAATGTTAACACTCAGTCAAAACAACAGCATCTGCCGAGCAGGTCACAGCCCCGATGAACATTACCACTGCAGCGTGAAGACTAAACAGATGCACCCATACATCCACAGCAGAGCTCTTTCTCCAGTCAAAGCCACCCTGCTGAGTCTTATGTGGGCCTGCCTTCAGTGTAGCTGTGCAACAAATGGACCGAGCAGAGAATTAAACCCCTTCCCAGCCCATGTGCACCTTCCTGAAAAGCTGCCTTACTGGGACAACAGTGGCCAGTCTGACCAGCCACTCCAAACCCAAGGGCAAAGGCTGCCTGCAGTAGCCCTTCAGGGAATTACTGGTTATCAGGCAACTTTCTGGTGAATTTAACATTCACGACAGAGACAAAATTTTTCATGGCCTTCAGCAGTTAAAAATTTTTTTCTGGCTATTCTGTGCCCAGCTGTATTCTCATCCTCCCCTGAGCTGCTGCCCCTGTGCAGGATGCTGCAGGGAGCATGACACTCACATCCTCTTGCAAACAAGCCAAATCTCATAGGGATACCCCATTCACTTCCAGAAGTGAGAAATCCTGACAGAAGGGAAAAGCAAATATTTGAAGACTATAAGCTTTTCATTTGCCCTTCTGCAAGCTTGTTTTGTCTTCAATAGCTTTCATCAGCACAGAGGTGCAGCTGCAGCTGGCCATCCCCAAGGCTGCTGAGGTGACCAGCACCTCAGATCTTCTCATCCACACTGCAACACATCACAACCCATCCGGGCACATAGCTGTGGCTGAGGCACAGATGTGATTCTCTGTCTGCTGCGGGGTACAGGCTGCCTGTGCTTCCTGCTCACGTAAGTCCCATTCCTGTTTCATCCTTTAATTGGAAACACCCCATCTGAGTGGTGAGGCACCCCCCTACGGCTTTTTGAGAGTCTGCTTAAAACAGGTGACTCCAAGACACGTTCCCTGTGTCTCACAGATGAAAAGGTGGGGGTTTTTTCAGAAGCAGAACTAAATGGCTGAACACATTTGGAAGCAATTTTTCCACAAAAAACTTCCAGGTCATGGTGACAGGAATAGATGCTTTGCCACGCTATCTCACAACATGAAGCCTTGTGGAAAGTTCAATACTTGCCAACAGAAGACAGAAACATGTTGACTCACTTCTCTGTCTTCTCCTAACAAGAGAGACAGAAAGAATGGGTGGGCACATGCTTGTCAACAAAGGTTAAAAATTGCCATGGGAGTAAAACAGGAGACCAGACAGCAGCCTTCTATTTGTTTAACTCCTTCTGCTCAGACAGACATACAGGAAACACCTAAATTAGTCCCAGTTACCAACAATGTAAAGCTCTCTCCAAATTCACTAAGTAATTACGTGAGGTTCCTCCTTTACTTAGCCCAGGCAACACCGAGGGAAGCAGTGTGCTTAGAGGGAACAGGACTGTGCAAGCACAGGGAACAAGAAATGCCTTCCTAATAAACTTACTGGCTTTGGAGAACAGAATAAACAGGTGTAGGTAGAAGAGATTATGAATAATATATTTAAAGGGTAGAATCCCCCCAAAAGCCAAGGGGTACTCACAAAACAAACACTGAAAATTTCTAATTCCTTAACAATTTGCCAAGATTTTCATCGAAGCAATCATGCTCCTCAGTGATTACTGTGTCAAGTATCAGGTTGTCATTGCAGACGAGGAATAAAAACAATTTCATGAAACAATTTCTAAGATTTTGAATTGGGTAAAACAGATGAGCAGGAAAGTATCAGCAGTACTATTCAAAGAACATATCACATCAAAGAGAACACAAAATAGAGCACAGAGGAAGGGAATGCAGTTCAGAAAAGGTTTTTAATTTAAAAATACAAAGTCAGAACAACATAGGATAAGAAGAAAAGGAAGTCTCAGAATAATTTTGTGCCACAGCAGAATCACCCTGTACTTCCATCTTTTCCAGGACAGATTTGGCTAACCTGCCCTAACCACTTGTAGTGATGAGGCATCACCAACACTGCCACTCCAGAATCTATTCCAGTGCTTTGTTTTTGGAAAGATTTTCCTATGTCTTATTTGAATCATCTCTGCTTCACATCCTTTAGAGTCAAAACCACTACCTCTTGCCCCAGCTACCATAACTACGGAAATATTTTATTTTCCTCCTCCTCTCCTCAAGAGCCTTTCATGTACTCAAAGACTGCTTTCTTGTTCCCCTCCAACCCCTTGCTTCAGATTAACCAATCCCATTATTTCACCCTGTGGGTGATGTCTGCTAGCCCTCTAATCATTCTCACAGTTTCTACACATTCATCCTTCCAGGCAGTCCTCATTTTTCTTCATTCTTACTGCCCAAAATGAGGTGCAAAGCTCCTACCCTGGGCTATTCAGAAATAGCAGCAGCAGGTATCTGGTTGATTCCTGGTTTTTCACCTTTCTTCCCCCACCAGCTGCAACATTGGCCTTCTGCACATGGAGCCGCTGATCCAGTTCATCCTGTGCTTCTCTGTGAGGCCCAGATTCTCTTGTGGCAGGCTGCTGCCTTGGCACTCACCTCCCTTTGCACGGCCCCATCGACTGGTGCACATGCTGGCAGAATGCCTCAGGGCAAATATTGGCTGCTCCTGTTTATTAACTACCTACAGGTAGTACCTTGAACTTGTTCCTATTGAACCGTCTCACTTTATTTCCCAGCAATTCCTTCAAGTTATCAAAATGCTTTGGGATCGAAAAAGGAGAAAAAACCCAATGTATACTACCCAAACCCCACTTGATCCATCCTATCACTTTGACTACATACCTTTGACACCACCCAAGAAAATGGGTACTGCATAAATTTTGATTCTACAGCTCAACAATTTCATTCTGAACACTTTTCTGTAGTTTACTTATAAGGACACGTGAAAGAGTGTATAATGCCAGCTCCTACTGATTCTTTCTTACCTGCCAATGGGTTGATGTTTTAGAAAAAATAAAGGACTGGTTTAACACTTTGTTCTTGACAAATTCATAATGGATACTGTTTATTTTGTTATCTCAAGGGTGCCTACAAAATATCACAAAATTATTTGTTTCAGAATTTATCAGAGAACTGAGGTGACAGGTTAAAAATAACTCACCTGCTTTCCCTTTTTAAATTATCAGTATCACACACTTGTAATTTTCTTGTTGTCCAGGACCCTGACTGTTCTGTCACCTCTTCTTCTCATCCAGAGGATCAGAGACTGTGTCATTTCATGATCACCATCATATTAATTGCTCTCTAGCATAAACTTTTCAACTCTTCCTTCTAGTAAGAAATAAATCTTTAAGTACTTTTCTTCCCAGTTGCTTTTTACCACCTGGTCTCACAACTCTCCACCAGTACACTAAAAATTGGATGAACCATCTGTGTTCTGTCATGTTTGTCTTCAACAAATGCCTGGGTAATTAAACCCCCATTAACAACACATGCTTCTCTGAAGGATTCTGTAAGTTCATTTTTGCTGGGACATCTCTGCCAATCCTCAGCAGCAAGCAAATAACATGTGATGATTTGTCAGACTGGGGAAACTAGATATAAGTTTTCAGGGATCAGATCTAGTTTTTCCTCTGTCCAGTGTCCAGACAAAATCAGAGAAGTGAAGAATAAACTTTTATCTGCATTATGAGCAGGTAGACTCCAAGAGGAGAAAGACTGCCATGCCATAGCAGCAGCCCACAGCAGCCCTTCACTGCATCATAGAATTCATTCTGTTTGCAAAGACTTGCAAGGGTTTAAATCTTGTGTCTGAGAGCACAAGAAACACTCTGTTGGGTTAGAGCAATGGTCCATCTAGGCTGGCATTCTGAACATGAAAGATCCAAGCTACAGTGTGCCAGCTAGAACTTCTTTATCCATGTTCTTTGATGCGTGTACAAAACTTGAGCAGAGCAGCAAGGCAGGATCTCACTGCAGTGACGGAGACCTTCCGAGCCAGCTCTGTTCCTCCACGTTTTCAGTGACCTTCTTTTTTCCAACACTTACTGGCCAAGTGTGGAAATCAGGTTCACTGTACATCCCTTGATCTTCTCCAGCCCCATAGGTAGGGGTCATAGGTAGGAATTACAAGGGAGATCCACCAGTTGGCTGCCACAGCAAGTCCTTGTACCAATGTGTCACACGGGCAGAAGAGCATTAACTCCACCTTGGAGATCCTTCAGAAGTCCAGGCTAGATGCCATCTAGTCCTAGGAACTCCTTAACTTACCTGCTTAGTCAAACCTAATCTGGGTCCTGTGACCTTCCTGCTGTGAAAAAAAATCATTGGGTGTAGGAATCTCCCCAGCAGCAAAGATACGTGCAAATACAGTGAGGTTCTTGGATATGATGTGCTGAGAGCATCTTTCACCTTTGGCCAACAAATGGTCCCACTGATCCCTTGTCTGGCTTCCCAGTTCCTATGCATTTGAAGAACTCATCACTAACAGCTCAAGCGTCATTAGCAAGGGTCTCTTCAAGTTTTAGGGGTTTTATTTCTGTCCTCCTAATTGCCTATTTACTTGTCATAATTTATGGACTCTCTTCATTTGGGCAATTTTCCCATTTCTTTAATATCAATCCACTCTTTGTGACAGCCTCAACTTCTTTATTAAGCCTTGAAGGGATTTTACTGGATTTATGTTTTCTTTCTAATTGTAATGAAAAATTTACCTCAACTTCTAATACTGTAATTTTTAGAAGCCTCAATTTTCTCACTTCCTAGACTAGTGTTTTCAAGGTTGTTTTATTTTCTTTTTTGACAAATTGCCTCATTTCCACAGAGCACCCTGTCTTGAAATTGAATATTCATGTTCTGAATTCACTTGGCTTGCTTTTGCTGAAATCTAATCATGTTGAGACAGCTGACTCCTGAAGTACGTCTCACGCACCACTTGGGTCCAAACAGAGAGCAGCATCTTCTCCTGCAAGTTATTCTACACAGCAGGAAATGCTGCATGTCCAAATTTTTTACCTCCACACCTTGCCCTGACAAGGCATCAATCCAGTCTATAGAGGGACCACACAACTACCCCATTTGCTGTCTGTTTTGCAGCTGCAGCTCCTCTCACCTCACATTGCCCAGTCCTGTTATGATGATCAGTCCCTGTCCTTAAGCAGGGGCTTGTAAGTACAATCCCACTGTGCCACCATTAACTAGGGGTTCCACTGCATGCCTCTTTTTCTTGGAACATTTTTATGCCATTACACTTCATATTATCCCTGAAATACAATGTCACTCCCCCACCAATATGTCCTGCTTTCTTTTCCTGCAAGATTGGTAGCCTGGCAACACCATATCCCACTGATCCTACTCCTCCCACCATATCCCTGGGATGACTGCTCCATCAGGATTGCCATTTGAGCCCAGGAATGCTCATTCTCCTATCCTCGCTTTTAAACACTAAGCGCTGCTGTAAAAGCATGGGTTTGTTTTTCCCTAGCTCTGTCACTGAGCATTGCTGGCCAAGAGGGACCACAGGCAGCCTCCTTTCTTTGTTCATTCCAATCTGTTTATTTCCCTCCCAGCCTTTTCAGAGGCACAGGCTGACCTCATTTTAACCATGGCATAGCCTGCACAGGTCCCTCTTGTCCCAGAAGTGTCCTTATTTCCTAAAACACTTTAATCCTAACCTTTCTGCCCCATCACCTCCTCTGTGAAGGCTCTTTGCCAATGAGAATTTCAAGGCAAGCATCCTGCTAGAAAGCCAAGAGTCATCCATCCACATGTCCTCATTTCAACACTGGCACAGATGGATACCACCAGGAGAGGGTGGGACAGTTCTCCTGTCTAAATATCATAGAATTGTAGAATGGTTTGAGGTGGAAGGGACCTTAAAAATCATGTATTTCCAAGCCCCCCACCGTAGGCAGGGACACCTTCCACTAGACCAGGTTGCTCAGAGGCCCATCCAACCTGGCCTTGAACACTCTTAGGGATGGGGCATCCACAACTTCTCCTCAGTCCCCCTAAGATACCCGAGTTCACAACACCCTGCTCCTCTGTAGAGAATGGGCCGTGCACAGACTCTGTGTCACATCTGCTGATACTGCAAGGCACTTAAACAGCACTCGATGGCTGTTGTTTAGGCAGCTGAACTGAGCTGATTAAGAATGTGAGATTTGCCCTGGAACGGCAGGGAAGGGATCCCAGACTGGAAACAGAGAGATGCACAGCTAGTTACAGTAGACAATAGATAGTACTTCCTCTGAGGAAAGTAAGGAGGAAAAAGGAAGAATTGAAGGCACTTTTTCCAGAGCAGAGATACTCAATCAAGCTGATTCTAGACACAACTGCTATTAAAAAAAAAAAAAAAAGAAGTTGAAATTAAGAGTTCTACAGTAGCAGTGAAAATGGAAGTAGCAGGGCAAAAGCAGGGCCTGATGCTTTCTTTTGGGTTGTCCCGAGTGCACACCTCATGGCAGAATCAGCTTTTATAAGCAGGGCAGCAGTGAAGGGCAGGGAAGCAGTTCCCAAAAATCTAGGTGAATCCTAGAATGCTCTGGGCTTTTACATCACAGTTCTGATGATCATTTTCCAGAAGTTTTTTATCCCTGAGATCAAGGATGTTACCTACTACGTTTTGTTATTAGCCACGAGTTCTCTGAAGTTAGATTTGTAGCGCTTTTGCATTGTATGTCATTTTAAGCATAAAATAAGGGATCTCAAAATATCAGAAATAACCATCTCTAATGTCATAATTAGGTGTTCTTCAAACCTGTAACTTTCAGTACACTGATTAAGGGCTTTGTAGGATAACTTCTCTGCTTTTGGAGGCATTCAACATCTACACAAAAGCATCAAAAGAAGGTAATATTGCTGTTGAACATGTAATCAAATTTCCTTTGCTTTTTCACACAGCTACAGTATCTGCAGCTCCCTTTCAAATACAATATAAATTTTAAAATGCAACATTTTCCCCCTGTACAAAAATGTTCTTTTGCATGACCAAGGACACTGTCTAGTGCCACAGTACATTGTGCCATGCCCTCTATATTGTGTAATTCCTTTTCCTTTAAACCACTGCACATGTGTTGTTCTTTGGAGCCTGGATCCAAGGCCAGCAAGAGCTGTGGACAAGTCATGCTGTGATTTTCCCCAGAATTTCACAGAGTATTCACTTTAGATTTCAGTGGTCTGTAACATCAGTCATTGAAGTCTTTTGTGCATGTCTTAACAAAAAGCATGTACTTACTGCTTGTGAAATAGCCCCTTTATGGGATACTCGGGGATAGACATTGCAAAATATAGGACAACTAAAAGTTTTCCTTTAAATTATGTAATGCCACAGAGTAAAAGGGCAATCCATACTTAACCTTGGATTAATGAAAACGAACTCAAATATGGACTAAATACGTAAGTATTTCTGATTTGGACATGACTGAGCTCACGGGTTCTCCGGGGGCAAAATACAAATTGCACAGCCACCCCTGGAAAGTTGATGGGGCTATGAAGCAGTGACTCACTGAATATTTTACTGACTCAAATTATATTCTTAGTTCTCAAGTCTATTAATAAAGTAATGCACAAGGAGACTTTTAGCCCTTGTGCATTACTTAGTCCTCTTTGGCACTGTTTTGCAGTGTCAGTCTTTTGCCTTCTGTGAATTATTCCTGGTCAACAGCAATTAAATAAGAAACCAGCCAAGGCTGAGCCCAGTACTGTGTGAGAATAAATGTAGCAGAGGGGAGTTACAACGAAAGAACTCTAGTTCCCCTCTCCTCTTGAGAGGAGGTTGCAGCAGTAGTTATCCAATTTAAACAATACATATTCAGTCATTGAACTGAAGTATTAGAGAATTCTAAGACAACACCCAAAGAAGGAATTGTGTATTTTTTCATTATTCCTTCATTTCACAGACGTATTTTTAATTAGCAAGGAGAAAGAAATCTCAGATACTGCAAAAAACCCCAACAAATTAGTGCTAGTGTTCAGCAGCAACCTTCCCTCCACATCTGTGCTGAACTAAAACCATGACACTTGGCCAGGAATAGCTCTTGTTCATTGTCCTCCATCCTGAGAGAAGTTGAGCCTAGTGCCTTGGAAAAACTACAGTTTAAGTCATTAACATTCAGCCTACACAAATCCTCTCTGTCCTAATGCCTGGGCATTGTGCTCCCTTCACAGCATCCTGGCAGCTACTGTGCAGTGTTGCAGCTCAGTGCTCAGCACTGGCCACACCCTTGCAAAAGTAGCTCTGTTTCAAAGGCAGATAAAACAATTATTTAATATAAAATCTTCAGCACAAAAATGGATTCTCAATCTCTTCAGAGTAAAGATGCATGGGATAGAAGTAATCAAATGCAAAGCTGTCCAGCTGAAATTTGGAGGGGTTGGGTGGGGGTTTACTTTTGGTTACACAAACCAAAATAAGCCTATTTTAGCACATAGGAACATTTTCTTAACATTTTTAAATGCTGAAGAGCTTTGTTTCCAATCCAAAACCTAAATAAATTGTAGTTCCAAGCCAAAGAGATTTTTTTTTAGATCAAAACGGCAAAGGAAAAAAAGAGTGTTGTGGGGTTTTTTTTCCAGCAAGTTACATGAAATGTGGTAACCAAGAGCTGCACAATGTGAGATTAGAAAACCATATGAAGTGATGAAATGATGTATATAAAACTTCATTTCACACAGCTCCACCAGGGATAAAAGTGCTACTTTAGTGAAAGATATTATTAGAATTTGTAATGCTCTTGCCATGGAAATAGCTGTCATGTCACCCAGCAGGATTATGGGTGGACAAATAAGAAAAGCAGATGATACATGAAAGCAGGAGAGATGGAAGCATTTTTCAGAATTAGACAGCAATGACAAGGGAAATGAAAATGACATGTAAGGTCTAATTGGAATTCCTTTACTCACTTGGAAAGGATATTAAAAAGCCTTTCTCAAAGCACTCTTATCAACATTTTCTTCAGGAATTAGTGTACAGCATAATTTAGTCAGTGCATAAGCAAATTAACTTTTCATTCTGTGAGCAGGTGACAGAAAGCTTGCATGTATTAAAGCCAGCCCGTGAGCCCTTGTTTGGGCCACAGAGAACACAGCTGGGGACAGCAGGCAGCTGGCTGCCCCCCGTGCCCAGCTCCTGGGACGCTGTTGTGCCACAGCCCTTGGCCTCAGGTCATCCACAGTCTTAACCTTGCCACACGGGCTCACCAGCAAGAAGCTGCAGGAACACATCTGGCAAGCTGAGCTAGGGGGCTGAGAAGGGACATGTACAACCAGGGTACTTGATTTAATTTGTGCTTCTTCATCCTGTTCAACAAACCATGCAGAAAGCAGTCAAAAGAAGTATTTAAGATACAATCACGTGTCTACTGTCTTTGATCACCACACCCAATCCCCATCCACGCTGACCCTCACTCCCAATACAAACCTACCTTGGAAGCAGTGGTCAACACAACAGTAATGGAGGCTGAAAATAAATGACCATAGGGAGCAAGAGCTGGTTTTTCCAACCCAGTAAGAAGTTTCACCTAAAGCCCACACACTGCTCAGCTTCTCTGGGAGACAGCAAGGCCCAGAGGTTATGTCTGTTGGGGGATAGGCTCAAGTGTCTGAAGCACCCTGTTTGTAGCACATATTTGCCACTAACCCTCCCAGCCCAGGCTGGCAACTTAATTGTCCTTTTATCTCAACATTCTGCATAAACTGCCAACATCACAACCCCAGCGAAAAACAGATAAGTGAATGGATGCAAGAAAAAAACCTGACCTTGCAAGATTCATTACTTCTTCACAAGCCTGGCCAAGACACAGTGATCCACAAAGGACTCATTGCACTGGGACTAGCCCATGGCTGAGCACTGAAACTACTCAGCACAGTCACTGCACCACAAAGAGGCCCTGACCAAGCTATTTTGATGTTAGCATTAATGCTGGTTTTAGAAAGCAGTTAGATTAAATGACCTCCAAGTATTCCTTCCACTAATGCTATTCAACTGTATTCTTCCAAGAACTCCTTATTGCATCTTATTGGAGATTCCCACTTTTTTAAGATAATCCTGAGCTATAATCTCACCCCAGTGTCAGTTTCCACCTATATTGCCCTTACTGCATTTAACAGGGATCCTTCATGCAACCTTTGGGGTGAGATGAACCAGGGCAGGGGCTGTTGAGCAGCACAGCAGTTATTGGAGGGCTCATGCTGTTCCTCTGCACATTGCAAATTTGACTTCTTTTGACAGAGGAACAAGTCCGTGATATCAAAGGAAAATTGACATGACATACTAGGAGAAGAAACCCCTTCTTTATTAGCCCTCCCCATTCTCTGTCTCAGACAAAGGAATGACACAAAGGCTGTGAACACTCATCACCTGGTCTCCACTGGAAACCAGTCTAGTGAAGTCAGCAGAAAGTGCTGTTTTATCAAAACTAGTATGTTCTGGTTTGTTCCCTAACATGTTAATAACTCCTAACATTTCATATGTCAGTTTTATTTAACCATCACTGAGTACTGACCACTACCAGTGTTTTCAGGTGTTTGATGTAATCCCAGATCAAGTTCCTGAATTATATCTCCCTGCTCCCTCAGCTCTTCTCAGGGCTGTCATTTTATATGTAGAGTCATAACTGTTTTGCTCTTACATGCATCCCTGAACATTCATTTATGCTGAATGTCATATGCAATTTTTTTTTGTTTGCTCAGTCACCCACTATTACAAGGTCCTTCTTTCTACATGTCTTCACAGCTGGTCCTGCTTCTTACTAATTTAAACAATTTAATGCCATCAGCAAATTTTGGCAGCTCACAGCTAACCCCTTTTCCAGGTCACATAGAAATCTGATGAACTGCACAGACCCCACAAGCTCCTCTGGTGATTTTTCTCCAGTCCAAGAACCTCACATTTTCTTCTGTCCTGGTTCCTGACTTTAAACCTGCATAAGGATTTTCCCTTCAGTGGGTTGCCCAAGAGTGATATTCCAGAAGGCAGCAAGTGAATATTCTCTCTTCTGTGCTAACATTCAGATCTTTAACTTGTTCGGCTGGGCTCTGTTTCTGACACAACACATTGAAACCACATCTCTGAATTCCTGTAACTACATTGGTAACATTTCTGCCCCACAGACAGAAGATATACAGGTACATTTCCTGTTTGCCATTCCTCGCATGCCAAGGGCCTGCTAGGTTAAAAGGGGGTCTACAAATACCCAGTGTTAAAAACCAGTGCTGTTTTTACCAAGATGCTGTTCTCCTGGTTTCAGGGCAAATAAGAGCCTGGTGTGCAAGACTGCTGCAGAGATCTTTCCTGCTCAAGCCTGACTGCTGGGCACCAGCCACTACATGGGTAACTGAAATATGAGAAAAAAAGACTTACTTCTGTCAGTTGTTTTTGTTTACTGCACAGGTTTTATTATGTGACATCTTTTTTTTTTTCCACAGGACTCTTCCTTTTGTTTACTACACAGAATTGTTGGGTTTTACTTTGCAGTTATTTTGGTTTACCCCTTTATTTTTCTGCATGAGGCACAACTTAATCCCTGCTCCAGAGAAAGAATTAGTTGCTTCCTCCAGTGTTTTCCGAGACTGTCATCCTATCAGATCTCCAAGCATGTCAGAAGCATTCAGATGTCAAATGGGGAAAAATACGTGCAAACCCTGCCAGAGTTTAGACATGCAGCTGACTGCTGCCACTTGGAAGAAAAGCACAACTTAGAGCCAAACCTGGTTTGCTTCTTTTACCATCTGCAGCACCAGGGAAGACGGGATATTTTGCCCAAGGCACATGCTTCCTGACAGCAGAGTAAGAGTCAAAGAGGAAAACCTCAGGTTGTCATCACAGAAGTAAAGGCTGCTTTGGTGGACAGTGTTTTGGGTCCTCTACCCCTGACCCAAAACCTGACCTCTTTTGCCTTTCAAAGCTAAAATACAGAGACACTAAAGCTTCTCAAATAAACAGTCACCTTACCTTTTTCCAGCATAGGCACAGCAACACTTTCCACCACAGCTTCAGAGCACCAAGGCGATGCTGGCTGGGAGGCCATCCAGTCCCCATTCACAGCAGGGCTATCAGCAAAGCCACATCAAGCCAGTCACAGCTTTATCTATCTCAGCCCCAAAAACCTTCAAAACCCCTGTGGGTAGCTTTTCCTATGCAGTACGCATCTCCTTTTACCTTGGGTCCAACCCAAGCACCCCAAGGTGCAGTCGGTGGGAATTTACCCTTGATATACTGGGGAGGGATTTGGGTCCTGCATTCTCTGTAACTATTTTTCAAGTACTTGAGCACTTCACCCTTTTCTGTGTCAAACATGGCTGCCTCCTCTTTCTATTAGCAGACCCATATCTACCCTGAATTTCTTTCAGGAGCTACCATAGCTGCAGGATTCCTTCTTTGTTACCCTTAAAAGCCTGCCTCAAGTTTTTGCTCCAGCTGGGCTTTTGTCTCCTTGATTTCATCCCTAGGCACACAAGGGATGCTTTTATACTCCTATTGTCTGTCCCCACTTCCATCTTCTTCATGATCCCAAGTCTTGTCCTGGTTCTCTTGAAATGTCCCAGTTGTCTCGAAATGCTGTTTTTCAGACACATTCAGCCTGGGGCAGACAGCTGGTATGAAAAATTACAGCCTAGCCCTACCTTCTTAGAGTTATAAGTAACCAAAATGAGCATCTTATAATGAGCAGGGTCAGGAAATTTCAATAATTAGTAACTCTAGCCCTTCCAATTGTAAGTATTTACTGTCAGCTATTGCAGCCAGCACTCACTATGCTCTGGCCATATAATCCTTTTAAGCAACCCTGAAGTGTTACTCAAATAAATATAGCACCGATGTATCCTAGTAAATGAGTCCTAGTGCTTGCTCTATTTAATGTTATTGTATTATCTTCCACTGTTTCTGCAGCCCTGGACAATTTTAATTTATTTCTAATATTTATATCTTCTTTTCCCTCAGCCACACCTCAGCTCTCTAGCCCTTGCCAAGATTTTTATTTGGATTTTTATTACATCTGATGTCATTTGCTTGTACCCGGTTCCACTTTTTTTCATTTCATCTCAAGTTGTTCCCTGCCACTCACATGCTTCTCCCCTGCACCTCTCTCACACAATCAGTTCCTATCTTCTTCTCAGACACAGCTCTTCTGGCTTGACACAAGCTCTTGTCCATATAATTTTATTCCAGAGCAATCCAGTGTCACACATTATCTTCCCTCCTGCTGTGGGGAGAGACCAAGCTGAAGTGCAGTGTTTCCCTAGGACGGGTTCACTCTCTCCCTTGTCCTCTGTGCTAGCCTCATCCCTGACCCTTTATGGCTGGCAGCTGTCCTGGGCAGCCTGTGTTTGGCAGTCCACACCCAGGTGCAGATATGTCCTCAGTCCACCCACAGGCCCAACAACATTTTTTGACTCTGGTAGAGCTATTCCAGCCCCTTGGTTTCAGTGGACAGAGAGGAGATGCTCTAAACAGGGCTCTTCATGCATCCAGGCCTGAGCTGGGTGTTGAGTTTATTGTTTGGTTTTTCTCTACTTCTTAGAAGGGACCCAAGATCACTGTTTTACATTCTACAAAAGTCATTGGCCTTTATTGGAGGATTGAAGTCAGTAAGTCATACCCACTCCTCCCACCCAGGTGCTGTAAAGCCACGCAGACGGCTGCCCCTTGCTGTTTCTGGATGCCACCAGCAAGAGTGGGAGGGACACTGTGCCAAGCTCCTGCAGCAGCAGCCAGGAAGAATAATATACCCAGCAAACTTGGAGGCAAAGCCCTCTGCCCTGTACTTTCTGCACTATCTTGGGCAAGTCCACTTGCTTCGCAATCCCTACTGAGAACAGAGCTTTCCTGAATCTACTTAGTCTCACGCTGGCCTATGAGATACCCGAGAATATAGAGAGCACCATGAATATTGATAATATAAACACAAACTTGGAATAAGAAATCAAGAAAGCTGCCAGGGAATATTTTCTATTTTCTTTGCCTGGGGGAAGCACAATCGCTATCCATTCACTTTGGCAACAGCCACCCACACAGAAGGGAAAATAGAGGGAAGCTGGCAGAGTGAGAGCTCCAGCATAGGTCTACAAGGACATACCACAGTGATATTTGCCCACAGCAGATGCATCTTTATAAAGGAAAGTGCCTGCTTCCCATTGTGGCTGACCAAAAGATAGATCCAGGAGCTGCCAAGCAGCTGAATCTACAGGATCATCATTCGAAGAGCACTGTCCATTGAACTGAGCAGTCAGCCCCACATAAAAATCCAGACCAGCCAGATGGTCCCTTGTCACTGTGCAGACCGCTTGGCATGAGGCAAATGGCCTTTGTACACTTCCCTTCTGAAGCGTTGCTTAATTTGTTTAAACTGTTTAAAAATTGAGTGCATCCTCAACACTTCAGCTACTCCTGTTTGCTTGCTTCATTCTGTTAGTAAGTACTAAATATTTAAAAAGGTCTTACAAGGTACCTTCTAACAGCAGGTTCAGCTGTTGCTGTGCTGTACATAAATAATTTAGCCCCCCATGGAATAAAAATGAAGCCTGGAATAGTGCATCGGTATAACCTTTATATTACACCTCTGTGTGCTGGCAGATGGGAAACTACAGCAAGGGTCTTCTGAGGCTGCAGTGAGACTGCTCAACACATAAGGATCCCTCTGCTCCCACCTCCCTACTCTCCCTCTCACATCTTCTGCCCTTGAGACCCTAAAAATGAGCTGCCTCCTTTCCCCTTCAATTCTCTCCCTTCCCTATTTGCTCTGTGTGCCTGGGAAGGCTGCTTGTCACTATAGGAACACAGCAGCAGTCAGCAGCCCTGCTGCCTCCAGGTAAGTGATGCTTTAGCGCGGCACCAACAGGCTGACAGGCAAGGGATGTACAGGAATCTCCCTGTGCACAGAAGGGATGAGAAACAGCGTTACTGCAGAGGACAAGCTGTACTTTGGCTTTCCCCACACCTGTAGAAAATGTGCTTTCTTTCAGAGGGACTCTCACAAATGTTTCAGCTTTCATTGCTAATAGCAGCCTTGCTTGCTCCTCCAGCAGCTGTCCTTTCAGGGGCATCCTCACAGTTGTCAGTACATATCACCAGAGCCTTTGCAAGGGAACCAGATTTCTCAGACAGCTTCGCCAGCAGAGGAGAGGCTCCACCAAGCCCCACAGCAGCAGACCAAGCCTCCCTGGGAGCTTCCACTGGGGACCAGGGCACGCATGTAAAAAGGTGCTTTGTACCTCTAATTATTTGACCCATCAGCTTGCCTGAACATGTTCAATGGTGTTTTCACATACAAGCTGACTAGGAAAGAACTGAGCCATCAAGGCAAAAAAATTCACAGAAGCAATTTTGTGTACCCACAACTAAGGCCACAAATGCAGGTGAAGGGTGCTGGGACTCTGTAAATACAGCTCTGATTATTTGAACAAGACAACAAAATTGAATTTTGTCAAAGTCAAGTTTGGTTTTTTTATGTACAAGTGCATAAGACTATAATGGGGGGAAGGGAAACAAACAAAAAGCAAGAAAATTAATACACATTTAAGTGCAAACACCGACTTTGCCTGAAGTAACCTGGCATCAGGAGGCACTGCTGGGTAACAATGCTACAAACAACGCAAGTAGAACTTTAAAAATAGTAACATGGGAATTATTAGCACACCAGGTTGCTATTCCCCTTCAGCTCTGTAACTCGAGAGGGCTCTGCTTCTGTTAAGCAAAATGCAAAGCACGTCCTGTGGGTAGCATTAGCCTTGTAAGTACAGCACTTCCCACACTGTTAAAAATAACCTTTCTTGTCTCTATACGCTGGACTTTGGGGTTGGCTGTGCTTTCTGCTTTAGAATATCAACACAATTTCCAGGCAAGCTAAGAAAATTTACTTCATCAAGGCGAAAGTGAGACATCCTGTGATGTGAGTTAGGTGACTTAGACATCCTGTTTATTGCATTCAATCAATCAAGACAGTGAAGTGGTTCATGTCATCATGATGCTTTGTGGCCTCAGCTGCATTTATCCTGACAATACCCCTGTGACAAAATCAGCCCTGGACCACTAGTACAAGGGGGGGTTGATGCACAGAAGCAACTTTCACAAGGCCACACAGAAGAGTGCTGGCAGAACAGCAAGCCTAAATCACAGTTCGAGGAGATAATATCCTTTATCAACCACATTTTTTATCTTTATTGCAGCCAAAGCTCATTTGTATTGTAACTGCCTCCCTGCCAAACAGGGGAAATCTCCAGAACATCACCCAGGTGCCTCAGAGCAGCAATAGCTTGGGAGATCCCTGTAATTTCTCACAGGAGGATGCTGTGCAGCTGCTTGGCTGTAAGCACCAGCCCTCAGCTCAGCCAGAGACCTGCGCATCTTCCTCGTAGTGTTGAACACCACTGAGATGCTACAGCTGAACAGAGCCCTGGGGACAGGAGGGGGGCAAGGCAGGAGGCAGTTCAGTCACCCTCCCCTGTGGGCAAAGAAGAGCTGCCAAAGCAGGAGGGGTCAGGGTATGGGTAAGGGATAGCAAGGACAGCCACCAGAGCTTGAAGGCTAAAGGGACAAACAGTAGGGTGCCCCATGGGGGCAAGCACAGCAAGGAGCAATGTGGGGCTTTCTCTATAACAGGTCAGGAATATTTTATTTTACTTTTCTACTGAGCTGGATCAAGCCCTGGTCCAGTGCAGGCTACCAACGTCTGAAAGCAAGTATGTCAAGGCAGCATTACCTAACCAGAGCAGACGTTTAAAAAAAAAGAGCAATACATGAATCTGAAACCAAACTAAATCAAGAAACCTTGCATGTGCTGCTTCCTTCCCAGAGCATCTATAGTGCTTTAACAGTGCATTTGAATAACCCAGTTCTTTTCAGGCTACTCACTGGGCTAGAAACCTTGCAGTTACTCAGGTCTCTTCTTACCCCCCCAGCTGGGTCAGAAAGAGCTCCACAAGGTTTTCTGCCATGTCCCAGCCAGGAAAATACAGCGAGACTACAAAACCAAGAGATAATGGCTTCCTACATAAAACCTTTTAACAACACTCAGGGTCCAACGTTTCTTATTTCATTCAAGTCCATCAAAGCCAGCTCACACAGCAACTCATCTATTGCACTTGTCAGCAAACACTGCTTGAAGCTGACCTTCACTCAGACCACAGCATCCTGAGATCCAATAACAACTCAGCTTCCTACAAGCCTGTCCTGAGCTCAGAAATGCACCATTTGGCTTGAGGATTTCAAGCTCTTTTTGCTGTCAGTGAACATTGCATATCTGAGCCTGACTCTTTATTCTTAGCTAGTTACCAGTGACTGCCTTTGCTTGGTTCATTGATTTATTCCCTTCCTTAGGCTGCTCCAGATGACCTTGCTCTGCTCCACACACCAGGAAAACGATGCTCTGCAGCAAAAAATATTCATATGTCCTGAACTGAGGCAGACAACCACACCAAAATGCCTCTCCCCACTTCAAATAGCAGAAAGTGCTGCACACACACCAGGGACAAAGGAGGAAGCAGTGGTCAGTGTAAAATGTGTATTTGACATAATGCTACCTACTGAATTTTTAAGAGTTCTTGGGGTAACGGTGGTTTGAGAGGGTGTTTTTTTTTATTTAACCCAAGATTTTTATGAGGGGAAAAAGCCTTTTGCCTGCCCTACAAATCAGATGTTAGCATTATCCTGTCAGAATATGGCAGCTTATTTAACCATAAAGCCTGTCTTCTTGTTTCTTCTCTTTTAATGCTATAGCACCAAGCAGTCACAGACCTTCTTGCCTATGTATAAACTATTCATTCATCCATCAATATCCCGAAGGTTTTCAAGAATGGCCAGCGAGCTGGGAGCCTCAAATTCATAGTGCTCCAGGTATGAAACATTTTGAAGAGTATTACTTAAAAATAAAGGTCCATTTAAAGTGCCCCATGCTGGAACACCAATAAATCAAGGCACTTCAAATCAGTGGTTAATTATGAATGCCTCAGCTTGTGGCCTTAACAAGGTTGCAGCAGAATGAGCAATGTGTGTTGTTAGTAAGAAGAAATCTCCAGTCTGCATAAGCTTCAAGCTTGACTATTTAGACTACAAGAACCTTGTATTTGCCCATAGAGTATTCCTCTATGGCATAAAAAACCAGTGTATCTCTAATGTTCTGGAGGGATAAAGATTCTTTTCCCATTAATAATAACAAATACCTTAATCCTATTTAAACCTTTGAAATATACCCAAACAATAACTGTGCCTCAGCAGGATTCCCACTTGTTACATCTGCCACAGCTCTCCCTTCACAAGTGATCTTATACTACACAGTTCAATTTTTTCAGAGGAATTTTAAAAACACTACATTATTTATGACTCCTGCCAATGAGTCATAACTGAGAGGTGATGGAGGACAGAAAAGGATGGAGAAATGCGAGCAAAGCTCCTCAGCATTCATTTAGGTGTTTACCTTAAGCAGTAAAACCTCATTAATCCTCAGAAGTTAGAGGGTAGCGTGCTGTCTCTGATGTGTTCAGCCTAGACAGGGCCTTTGCTACCCGGAGGCAGGTCCAGCTGGAAGGGAAAGATGTTAGAAAGCCACTGGATCGGCCAAGAGATTCCCTGCAGATTTGCTTCATTTTTCCAAGTCACTGCCAGCTTCCTTGTAGTTTCCTCCTGAATGCTTTTGACATGTCAGCTGCTGAAAGGACCACCTCCACTCCTCTAGGAAACTAGAAATCAGGGAATAAGGAAGGAAAAATACTGGTACACCATTAGATACTAGCAGCACTTGTTTAGGAAACATCTGTCATGAGAAGCACTACTGTTAAATTTTACGAGGGGCACCGGGATTTCCCTTCCCTCTTCAAAAAGATTGATCACAACCTGTTTTGACAATGGGATCTAATACTAGATGCAGGAGAGTTCACATGTTTGTTTTCCTAAAGGCAACAGACTGTCTTACACAAAGCTTTTGGCACATCCACTGTCCAGAGCTCTGCGGAGAGGAAGCGCTGCTCCTTGCTCCTGACACTGCTGCTGACTGAGCACCGGTGACAGGCCCACCTGTGATCTGTAGGAGGGAGCATCACCCGTGCCTGGGCTTTCAGCCATGGGACTTGCTGACACCACTTTAGGCATGAGCATGTGAGAATCTGTGTGTTTTACCTGAGTCCCAGCTGGAGCCAGCAGGCAGGTTGTGCTCACTGGAGTCTCTTTCCCTAAGCAGTGATGGACAGCACACTGTCATGATCCATGCAGTGATAATGCTAGTAGTAGGAATTAACATCCAGTTTTGTGGCAGTGGGTTCATGAAAAATGCTGTCTTATACCCTCTTGTGGAAAACACTTCTCCAAGACTTGCAGTGCACAAGACAGACAACAAAATGTCAGGCAGTAAGAGATTTTTGGGTTGGAACAGGATGGATGGGACAGAAATCTCAGGCTTGACCAGATGAGTGGTCACCAGAATAATTGATGAAGTAGAGAACTAAATTCTGTTTAATTAATGCCAACAAATAGGGGGGAAAGTATTTTGTGGTCTTTAAGTACAAGAGCTCAGTCATTTGTTATGTCTAAGTAAAGAACTTCAAGTCTTCCATGTGCTGTGGTGGCACTTACCTCTGGCTCAGTTACCTCTGAGTTGTCTGGCACATGACAAACCAGTGTCATCCAGCCCTGGTCTTTCTCTGGCAACCCGTTCAATTTCTTGCACTACCCTAACAGGGGGAGGGTTCCCAAGAGCTGTTTAATTTGAGTAACTCCCAACAGCACTCACACGATTCTTGTAAGATTATCCAAGTCCAAAGATCTATATAGAAAGTAACCACTGGTTATCTCTTTCCTCTCAGCAGCATTGCAGTCCCAGATTGTGAGGGAAAGGTCTGTGCCTAACTAAACCCCACACCTAATCTGTCCTTTACAGAAAAATGATATAATGAAAAAGTTATTTCAGTTTTCTCCCCCTGTGGAGCTCCCCACAAACAGGTCACAGAAAGCTGCGCATCCATCTCCCAAATGCCATTACACAGCTCTGAAACCTTCCGCCAAGTTTTGAGCATCAACTACTATTCATTTATTAGTTGTTTGCTCTCAGTAAGAGACCCTTTTAAAAATGAAAATAACTCAAAAGACTTTTTTGATTTGCAGGGAGCCCAGCATTTGACAGCCTTTTTCTGTCCCCAGAGGGCAAAATTCGGAAGTATAATTGCTTGGGGTGTTATCTAGGCTCTACTGCAACTCACTTTGAATCTAAACACATATTAAAAATGAGCTTGCTTCTCTCTGTCCTCAACTATTTATACCAAAAAGAGAGAGGTGGTTGTTTCTAGTACTCACCAAAGAACTGCTTTTTTCCATCAGGATCCCTGTGTACTGCAGTAAAGCATGGATGAAGTGATATATAAAAGCCCCCATCATCAACCGACTTTAAAGGAAGGTTGCTTTCCAGCTAATGAAATGAGTGGCCTGCATTGAAATGGATAAAGAGTAAAATACATCTAGTGCCAAGTGACACCAGCATATTTTAATTTTACCTAGCTTGTCTGCCTCATAGGGTTTTGTGCACGAGCAGTCCTGAGCTCCATGGGAGAGATCCATGGGCTACATGAGATGCATCAAGAAGAGCACTGTAGCAGATCAAGAGTAAGGTCAGCTCCAGCATCTACAAATGTGATTTCCCTGATTGTCTCTGACTTTAATGCTTTTACAACAAGCCCAGCATCCTTCCTAGGATTTCTGTTCCTGCAATTGCTGGAGATGAGACAGGAAGTTTCAGACCCCCATCAACAGTACGAACAAATTACAAGTGGTGCCTGAGAAAGCAACTCAAGAAACAACCAAAGCATTATAAAAGATTCAGGACTCCACAGCCTCAGAGTGCCTACATTATTTGTCTTATAATTCTTGAGTGTTTGAGATGAGCAAGGTTCAGACAGTGAGGAAACTTTGAAAGAAATGAAAGTTCAGCATATTCTATGCCTGCTGTTTCATCTGGGGTCCCTGCCCCCCTGCATATTTGACAGTTGCTCCACAATTTCTAACTAACAAGACTCAGTGGTTGGATACAAAGGACAAAACTTTTTTTTTTTTTTAAAAGCCAACCTCATAAATAAGTTCCATCTGAGATATTTGAACCAAATCCCAGAGTTTTAAGTGCTTTATTTTGGGTGCTTAAAACACCCAAAATAAACACACTCTCCTAGGGAAGAGTCTGCTTGTGTGAGAAGGAGATGATGTGAAACTCAGGAGTGGGCTGAGCATGATAGCCTAACTTTCTCCAGCAAAGAAAACACAGCAATAATGTGGGTTAATCTGATTTATTTGACCTCTCTTGAATCCCTGCCTAGTTATCTTTGCTGGTGCTGCAGATGTGGCATAATTTTGACATACCTGAATTTCTGTTGCAAAAGGGATGAGAGCACAAGAGAAGAATTCTGAGGGAGGGTGAACAGTTGTTAGAGCAGATACCAAATGCTACTAGAAATAAAAACTGTAAGAAATACAAGTACTACATTAATTAGTAAGCAGCTAGCAAGAATAGAACCGAAAAAAATCGTACTAATTTCAGGAAGCACTCAGATTTTTCAAATTTCAAAGAGAGGAAAATGTTAAACAATTACCTCTTCGCTCAACCCTGGCATTAAAACTTTTAATTTTGAAGAGTTGAAATGTATTTTTAAACACACTATCCTTGTGCCAAGCACAAAAAATCCAGCCTCAGAGTGATTAAGTGCTGAGCTGAATGTACAACTTCATAGGTGAAGAAATAATCAATACAATATGTTAAGTGTCAGCTCTTGGCCAGGGCACATCAGAGGACAAAAGAAAGAGCAGACACTTGAGGTAAATGATTGAAATTCTAAGGATTTACCATTATAAAACAAGCACTACTGTGGTTCATTGTTGATACAGAAACAAATACCTTTGAGACAACTCTAAAGAGGAAAATCTTACAAACAAGTTATAGCCTTTTTCCAATATCAGATAATTTTGTGTCTGGTTCTAAGTCTAAATCAGCACCAGAAAAGGTCCCCAAAGGTGCTAAAGCTTTTCTGATAACTGTAAAACCTATATTAAAAGGTTAACTGGAGTTTAGGAGGCATGAATTAAATGAGTTCAGAGAAAAGAACATTGAACAGCTTCGTTTTCTCACAAAACCAGACATTGTCAGTTGGTAACAGCATATGTACAGCTATATCTATTTGAAAGGCCTGCTTTTTAGGTACATATAGCAGAGGAACAAAGTTATTGGTATGTGTGGGTTGGTAACAAACTACTGTACCTCCCAAATGAAAAATATGCTCTTGCCTAATTTAATGCCTGAAAAGCTCCAGTATTCCTTAGTGGCAGTGGCAGCAGAGACTGTACACATCACAGTCACTGCAAAATTGAAAAGGTTGATGACACATCCTACTGATGCTCTGCCTCAAACACTGGCTTCTTAACAGCCCAAACACCAGATTCAGAATTAAGCAATTTGGCTGGTATGCAATTACACAAATGTGCTGATATCTGCATTATTCCTCCAGGACCAGTACTCACCTCTCCACAGGGCCACTGCCCAGACCCAGCACAAAGCCCAGTAGAGCCTAATCGAAGTAGGTTAGTCGCTGAGAAGCACTGAGCTCCAGAAACACGGATGTGGGGTTTTTTTTTTCTCAAAGGACATAGAGAATGTGTCCATTTGGCAAGTTTGTGTGTCTGCCACCATTTAGCCCTTGTTTCATTCCTTACACTACATCCTCAGGTTTCTAAACAAAAACATTTCTGTGGCACTGCAAATGCATCTTC
The DNA here is from genome assembly GCF_000738735.6 of Corvus cornix cornix. Classification (NCBI taxonomy): domain Eukaryota; kingdom Metazoa; phylum Chordata; class Aves; order Passeriformes; family Corvidae; genus Corvus; species Corvus cornix. The sequence continues at coordinate 56,909,687 of NC_047056.1, forward strand.
CAGATACTTGGGGGAGAAAAATAAAAACCACATTTGTATTTCTTTCTCAGAATGTAAGGGAAATTGTTTGATTACTTCTAGGAGCTTTGTTCTCTCCTTATAGTATGTGGCTGAGTTGAATTCACACACTGATGAAAACTTACTCAAGGAAGTAAAGAAATAATGCAAAAAGTGAGTAAACTCCAGCAGTATGAGGCCATAAATTAGAAGACACTAAAATTTACAGCATCCTTTCTAGTCTTTTGGATTGCCTTGGTACTGACAGCAAAAACACTGTGGCAGAAATAGCACCATAACACATTTCCATTTAGTAGTAAAAGATGCCTAAGAGAAATAATCAATCTGATAAATTTGAAGGAATGGGGGAAAATAATGCAGACTGTAGGCAAACACACCATGAGGTACAGGAGACAATGGGCACCAAAACTGATTTAGTAACCGTTGCTTCGGTAGGCTTGAAATTAAGTCTGGAAAGACACAATAGAAAACATGAAGTTCATTGGGGATGGTTAGTGGCAGAAAGTAGGTACGAAACTGATGCTCAAAGTGCCATCCAACCTGATCTTGAACACTTCCAAGTCAGTTTTAGTGCCTTTGTCTCAAGCACCATCATGGCACACTCTTTGTAGTTTTGACAAGGCTTTGGCTCAGTACTGGTTGCTGGACAAGCCTGAAGCACCCATTGAAGCCTTTTCATTTGCTTTATGAGGCTTCCTGATACTGCAGTAGTAGAGTCAGAACAAACAAATAGGAAGGCAGGCTCTGACCCAAAGCCAGGTTCAGGCAGAGCTGTAAAAAGACCTGCAGGGTCTGCACAGCCACCACTGTCACAAATTGGCTTCTCTTACTAGAAGACAGCAAGAATTGATGGGAGTTTCAACATACTATCCCTACTGGGATTCCTTCTTTACTGTAAATCAGTATATTAAATAAAGGCTATTCCCAGCTGGTTTTGCCTCAGGTCAAGCAACATGAAGGGAAACACAGATCCTGGATAAGCACAATCCTGTCACAGACCTGCATGACCTAGTTCTCCATGTATCTGATAGTACACGCTGCTCCAACTCCCACCAACCCCGGGATGACTGTGGGCTGCTTGAGGGGACATGAATTTATCCACAAAGCCTGGGCAAGAGCCAAAGCCTTGCTGACACTGATGTAGGATCTTCCTTTAAGGAGGCAGGAAAGCCTCTTGTGCTCTCATTCCCTTTGCCGCCTAGAAGGGGTAGTAAAACAAGTCTCTATCCTTGAAGAGGATCAGCTCCTACATTTTTTGCCATGTAATTATGGGCTTCAAGTCCAACCCAGTATCATAGAGTTAGGCAGACTGAAACCTCTGCTAAGGGCTACCAATTCAGTAAGACATCTGAGTTTACTACCAAACAAAACCTGTTAGCTGCACCTCCAAAAGAATTTTCAGTCTTACATACATTTTGAAAAATAACTTTTAAAATAGCTCAGTTTCTTTAAACAACTAATGTCAGTTTTTGTTGGAAAACAGAGAAGTCTGTAAACAGTGTAAGTTCATAGAATTTGGTCATTAGTTCTACCAAAAAAACCACAAAACAAATAAAACTGCATCAGCACTAGGTTAGATTATTATAAATAGCAATTTCAAAACTTTAGAAACACTCTATTTATACACTGATGACAGAATCCTTCAGTGGCAAAAATAAAATTTACTGCACTAAGCACTTTCAAGTCACATTTTCTCTTCTTCAATTTCTCTCTAGCTTTCAATAACAACTTTAATTACATTCACACTTACTATTTGCTTACCTCCAGAAAAAATAAAAGTACTAACATGAAAGTCAAGTAAAAAGTAGTAGAGTTATATATAAAATGTGTAGCTAGTATTAGTAATCTGATTTGACCACTACATAAGCATGTAGTTACATTGCCATAATACATGGAAATCAGTTTCCTATTAGTTTCCTCTGTTTTAACAAAAATCTAGAACCAACCAACCAACCAACCAACCAAACCCAAAACAAAACCAATCACAGAAGAAAAATAACACCAAACAAAGAAAATCCCAAGAAGTAGAACTCTAGAGTTTTAAGGCCTTTGATTACCTTGATTGAAACTGAATAACTGATCCAATGACAACTTATATAGAAAAGCAGCCAATTTCAATTTGGAGATACTAACAGATGTCAATCTCACCTATTCCCACAGTAGCAAGCTCAAAGGGCTCATCACTATCAGGATGCTCTATTTTATTCCACACTTCAAGTTTCTTTCCTTTATCTTCCAGGTATTCCTCCTCTTCATGCTTTTCTCCAATACATGAAAGCACTGACATACCTCATTTTCTTTCCATACAGAAATATATACAGTAACACAAGACTCTTCTGTTTTCCTAACGGGTAATTTTCTTAGTGATGTTTTTTCCTGGACTTCCCAACATCTGATTTATTTTCTGGCTTCCTCCCTAAATCTCAATACCTTTTAAAAACTATTGCATGCAGTTACTCAGTAACCTGTGCATGATGCTGGCAATGAGAAATCTTATGCAGCCAAGAAGCAATTTTTCCTTTTGTTACAGCACTTCACCTGTGTTTTAAGTTCAGCTGTTTGTTCAGAATAAGACCTGCACTTTCTTCTAGTTTCCACTCAAACAGATCTTCTGTTGATGTGGCTGGCAATATTTTTATTTTAACCCTGGAGCTGCATGTTTACATTAAGACTGTCTTGAATCTGAAAAAAACATTTAGAAATAAATTGCTGAGTAATTTCAATTTCACATACACTATTATACCTACCGGCATAAAGTACTAGGAACTCTTACTAAGACTCTGTGTCAAAGGGTTTCAAGTGCACAAATGGAGCAGATATTTTGCTCCTGCTTTTCTTGGCCATATTCTCTGAGAATAGAGAAACTCTCCCTTCCACATTCCACCTTATGTTCCTTGCATGAATGGCAACTTCAGGAGTAAACCTCATCGCTGGAGGGAAGGAACAAAAATGAGGCTGGCAGACAAATGGCTCATGACCTTTCTTCTGTGCCATAGGAATACACTACCGTGTCACTGCAGCCTCATAAGGCACACTAAGTATGATTACACAAGCACTTTCCTTTTCTTTCTAAGCCAGCTGCCAGGTCCTGCTGTAAAACATGCAAAAGCTAATTATGTTAGGAAGCAGACTCCAGAAACACATGCTCTTGCAGACAATTTTTTTACACTGGAAAGGCACTTCAATTCCAAAACAAAAACCTCAGTTTCACTACACATTTGCAAGAAGGAACTTCCGTTTCTTTCATTAGCCACTTAAAAAGCCCAGAGGAAGCTCTCATTGCAGCAACTTGGCCCTTCTCATGAAAGCTGTCCAGGCAAGACAGCAAAGAGACTGGGCTGTAAGATTTAATTTCAAGTTATTTCAGTAACAGTGTGCTATTTATATGCCCCTTGAATATTGCCCCAGAGCCAAGAACACCCACACAGTATAAAGACATAAAGCCCAATTAAACCTTTAGTGAATGGGTCAATTCTGCCCTCCTAATTCCCTCCCACTTACACCAAGGCCAAGAGTAGCTCCCTTAAGTAAAAATTAGCAAGAATGAGACCCCTTAAGTCCCCAAGAAAATCAGGCCAACTGCCAAAAAAAAAGCTATATAGAGCTTGGTTTTGCTCACTGACACTTGTAAGGCAGCAAAACCTGTAGCACTGGAGGAGAGGAAATCCTTCTCAGAAGTGACTTATCCCATCTCCATGAGACAAGAAAACAGTAAGGACTATCCCAGTCTTCACCATTTCTAAGTGTACCACCAAACCTACTGGTTTTAGAAGGCGTACACTGCTACCTTCCACAGCTACTTCAGTGCAAGATGAATAGGATAAAAGACACAAATATGTCATGCATACAGTAGGGGGGGCAGCTTTTAGTCAAACAACACAAAAGAAAAAATATTTGTGGATAGTATTTTTTGCTGTAGGTAATAAGAGAATTGGTACAGTTGCCATTAATTGACATCTGATTTGGCACACCGTTACTATAAAGGAAAAAAAAAAAAGTGATATTTGAAATCATTAGTGAAGTCACAAAATGCATCTCTGGATGTGAAAATTACTAGAAACCTTATTGTTCAAACTTTGGGTTGTTTCAGACTCCAGCTCAAGACTCTGAACATGAGAATTGCCAGCAAGTCTCCAATCAAAAGATTTTTCCCAATTTTGGACATACTAAACTGTTTTCAGCTTGAAAAAAGCTTCTCAGTGGTTTACAAACCAAAAAGCTTTTCAGAAAAAGTACCTGCCCGCTCAAGCATCAGGCTTGCTAGTGAGACTTCTTTACGTCACCACCAATTTTTGCCTCCAGAGTTGGGCGAAAAATCTAACAAAAACCCCCTTACCTCAGCAGGTAACGGAGCTTTTCCTGTAACATTCTCTCCTTCAAAGGGTGATGTTGATACAAACTTGGTCATTTAGATCTAGCTACATGAGATCCTCTGCAAGGAGCACAGACCATGGATTCTTGTGGCAAGACACATGGGCCTCTTTCAAAACTAAAGACATCCCACTGATAACGTTGACAACAATAGTGGGAGATTTCAACACAAAAACAGAAGAATTCACTAGCTCCTCCCAATTTCTCTGAATTTTCATTTCAAAATTTTAAAAAAATCTCCTGGGTGGCTTCTTAGAAAACCAGAGCTAAATTGTAACTTTGGCAAGATACAAGATTTAAATTTAAAATGCTGCAGGTGAGTCTTTTCTGAGGGCTGCTGGCATTTCTTGAGGATCCAGAAAGGTGCATAAAGGAAGAAATGTAGAGTGTGTCTCCTTCTGAAAGATTCCCTTCTGCCACACCTTCACCAGGAAACTGAGAGCCACCCTGTGTAAGCCCTCTCCTACAGTCCCTCTCTGGTGGACAAAAAAAATTACCTGAATTTATCAGCATTTACCTGAAAGAATTTCCATGGTTTTTTTCCCCCACCCCTTTTGAAATTCCGTAGGGCACAGGGAAGGAAGGCCTCATCTGGAGGAGACTTTCAAAAGTGAAGCTGTGCACCAGGTTACAGGAGGTTGAGTGATACTGGGTACATTAAAAGCCAGTTAGGGTCAATACAGCCGGGTTCCCATGTACTTACCACTTCACAGGCTTCTCTTTTTGACAAGCAATTCCATTTACAAACCTACTCAGCAACAGTAGTCTTGTAAAGTGTACATGTAACAAGTCACAAGTTGTTCCATTTATTTGAGTAAATATCTGGTAAATAAAATCATCAGTAAACATTACAAAATTAAATACATTAAAAAAGCTTGCCAGTATACATAAAATTCACAAACATGTATTTCTTTTGAAAAATAAAATATGTTCAGAGCACCCTTGATATAAAATGCCTGACTAGTGTCACCTACCAGTAAATGGTAGCTTATCAAACATTCTAGTTAGGACATTTTCCAGAAGGGAGCAGGGATCTCTGTTCTTGCTCTTAGAAGTAAGAGAGCCCAAGTTAAGAAGTCTCCCCACTTCTCAGGGCAGAGCCATAAACAAAGGTTGTATTACTCTTTGCCTACCGTTACAGGAGAGGAATCTGCATCTGATTAAGACCACACCATTAAATGCAATACAGTACTTGCAATTCATTTTGGTATCCCTGCCTTTCCTCCAGTATGAACCAGCTTTTAAATGGTGATGGACATTTCTCTAGGTATCACTCCAGGCCCATATTCAGTATAGGTTAGCAAAGCTCCAAGACACCATGAGAGAGGAAGTGATCCTGGAGAGGAAGTGATCCTGGCAAAGCATCAAAGTCAATCAAATAACTTTTAAGTCTACAAATTAAGCCCTTAAAATTCCCAATTTTCATATGCTGCAGTCTAAACAAGGAGATACAATGAAATTCTTCACTGGGCTGCTTTAAGGGTATTTAGAAAAATGGCAGCATTCTTTTTAGTAATCTAAATTGGTACCTTCTGGTAGCAAATTTGCAACAACCACCATTTAAATAATTTACTATAACAAACTTCTCCTTCCATCCATGTGAAACAGTATTCACAACCCACTTTAAAATTTATGTACAGACAAGCACAAGAAACTTGACATCCATGAGTTAAATGTACAACCAACTTAAGAAACGTTTTGCAAGGAGAAGTCTCCTAGCTCTGTAAATTTACAAGATCTTCTGGTTCACCACATAGGCTTGCTTCCCCTCATCACTAACTCTTGGATTCTTCACTTGCTTCAGTAATCCTCAGGTGAAAGTTGAGAGCATCCAAATTGTTGGTATTTTTGATTAAAAAAATTTGACACTTAAAAAAGAACCCTTAAAACACACAAAAAAAATTCCTTGAGTCAAAACTGAATAAAATCAAAAAAGTTGTGGAGAAAGACAATTATTTTAATAAGGTCTTGTATTCAAAGTCCCATTTCCCTTGCCATGTCTTTTACAGAGTGCTATTACTTTGAGTTATTTATATACTCTTCTTTTGAGGGGGACTAAGTTTCCTCATTCCTCTTATCCGAGTTAGCAGCTCTTTGATAAATTCCTAGGGGAAAAAAAAGAAAATATGAGTAATTTTAATGATCCCATAATACCATAATCAAGTTTTGTTTCTAAAAAGCAAACTATACATTTTTATTTAAGCTTTTACTGCTAAGCTGGAATTTCTCTGGCCTGATCACCAGGAACCTTATACACACCCTTCCCATCCAGCAGAGGTGTGAACAACAAGCTTTTCCTTGTGATTGTGCTGGCTCAGTTGTTAGCCATCTTTCAGGTTTTTACTACACAGGGCCTTCTACCAACTACTGAATGAAGCAACACCTATGGCTGGATACAATGCAAACAGTCAAAGCAGACTTCCACAGCTTAATCCTGCATAGAAATCAGCACTCTTGCCAAAAGAGGTGTTTCTCTTGCCAGTTTCCATGCTGGAATCAGTATTTTGGTTGGCTGCATACTCAGCTGTACAAGAAAGCTGATCTGGCTAAAAACTCGGGTGTTTTTCCTCCTGCCCTGCTACTTTACCAAGCTGGCTCAGCCCTCTGATCAGGCCCACCACTCAGCCCACACTAACACTTGTGTCAGCCCGAGGCAAGGCAGGAAGAAGGAACCAGAGGTAGCACCACTGGTTTATGATGGGTGAAACTGGTTGCAGAGCCAAGTGAATGACACTAGTAAAAAACAAAACAAAACAAAACAAAAAAACCCAGAACAAAAAACCCAGAACACAACAAACCAATTCATGGACCAGGCACAGTGATATTTTCCCCAGTTTCAGCAGATTTTCTCTTTTTTAAACTGTGTAAGAACAGAAGCCTACAGGTTTGCATAATTCAAAATTCTTTTGGCATACAATTTCTTGCAGGTGCATTTAAAGCTAAATTACTTCCTTGCTGTCACATTGGGAAAATAATGTTTATCCACAGTACTATGTATACACCTACAAAAAGGTTCTTATGAAATCAGCTAGCTATAAACATGGAACATAATTATGGATTTAGTCAGTCAGATTGATGTGAAAAGCCAGGTTGGACAGGGCTTTGAGAACCTACTGGATGGTGTCCCTGCCCTTGGCAGGGGAGTCAAACTAGATGATATTTAAGGTCCCTTCCAACCCAAACCACTCTATGAAACAACTAAAAGCATTATTTCCTGGATGAATGCTTAAAAATTCCAGTGAACAAAGTCACCACCTAAATGACAAAGCAGTACCTTTCAAAACAGGTCATACTGAAACATGCATTACAAGGGGCTACACTTTGCACAAGGAAAGTCTCTGTAAATGTGTATTTTAACTTGAGAAATATGTCAGGTTTTTCTGGTGGGACCATGGTCCCACCAAACCAATTTCCTTTTCTGACAGATTATGCACATCTATAGTGAAGTGCATGTACTGTTGCACTGTGGTTATTGTTGCATCCACGCTACCTGTGGCTGCAAGGAACAGCAGCGAAGGCAGAGCAGCTACACGACAGTGGGGTCTCCACCCTGAACTAAGTTAAGGCCACTTAACTTACACACATAGATGTAAGGAATACATCTTATGCATATCAATATCACACTTCCCATCTGGACACACACACAGCCTAATGAGATAATCAGAAAAACAGGTTTCCTAAGACCCCCAAATCCTCTCCCTCCATCCTCTTGAAGCTGTCTTCTTCCACACAGGCACAAGCCACTGCAACAATATCAATTCTAAACTTGTCACAGCCCAGTACTTCTCCACTAAAAAACAGAAAAGGAGGAAGACATGCTTGCGCTAAAAATTCACAGTTCTCAACAAACTTCGCAAACAGTTTTGTGTCATCCTATCATCACTGTAAGGACCTGTTAGATAATGCAAAACTGCAGGCATGGTGCTGCTTGAAACATATAAACACACTTTCGGATTTTTTTACTATCAAATTTATATAAAGCCCTGCTTTATATAAATCATTAGAGAAATTAACTCCCTGAAGTGATCTTAGAAGATTTTTACTTGGGATTAATGTCATTAGTATTGCCTTTCAGCAAGTAGTTGAAAGTTGACAAACCTGTAGTCCCATGCCAAAACATCAGATTAAGACAGCTTTGGAGAGGAGTGGGCTGAAGTGCAGTTCCTCCCTTAGAAAACTTTATTAATTGCCTGTTCAAGCCACAAATACTCTACAAGACACTACATCTGGAAACTCTGCAGCAGCTTCACACAAGTAAAAGCCTTACAGGAAGGGGCACCTGCAGAGGGGACAGGGACATCTATGGTACTCTGTAGTCATTTGGGACATCCCACCCTGCCATTTCTCTAACCATTCTCCCACAACTCCGTAGAGTTTGGAGCAAGTTTCCCTTAGATATGAAATGTAGCCGGGGTCAGTTGCTTTTTAATATGATATTATACCAAGAGAGAGGAATTCCTACCCTTATACTTTGAAGAGTTACCATAAGCACCTTCTTTTGCAAAACAGGGTATTTGCTTGAAGTTTTCAGGCAAGTTTAACACCACCTGGAAACTTCTTAATGCTGCTAAAACAAACCAAACTCTTGGGTCAACCCCCTAAAGGAGGAGATCTGAGGTAACTGCAACTATTCTTAAGGCAGAGGAAGCATTCATTTGAAGAAGTACCTGTAATAATTTAAAATGCTTTATCCCTCAGGAACTATTTCTTCTTGAAATAAGGGTCTGCAGTACCAAAGAGTAGAACCCAACAAGAGCATTTTGCATGTGGCAGACATTTTGCATAATGCAGTACTGCTGTTGTGCACATCCCGTGGACACCCAAACCACAACACTGGCTCAGCACATTTCTGATTTAAGTATCACTTTGCATCTGACACTTGCATGGAGCTGGCTGTCATTAACACAGTTGTGCTCTGGTGCTTGTGCCTTTCTTGCTTTGCAGTTTCCCATCAAGGAAAAGCAGTGTTCTAGAAAAGATGCACATTTTCCCTCATGGAGGCAGGAAAGAAACTTCACAGCATTTCAGTAACTAACCAACTCATCTTATGACAGTAATGACCAATTTTTTCTTAAGCCATTGCTCAAAAATTGCAGTGTTGCTCCTTGTGGCCATTTGAGTCAAGACTTAATATCCACATCTATCTCCACCGTGTACACAAAAATCATTTTACACAGAGCATTTTATTGAAATCCCCTCTAACAAGATACGCTGCAATTTAGCATCAGATGTTTGAAAGCTGATGGTGTACTAATCTATGTTAAAAACACTTCTGTAACACAGGTTGAATTATCTACCTATATATACTGATTTAATTCACAGAGTTAAAAAACATAAGAATAATTCAGCTAAGGATTCAAGAATTTATTAATTATTCCTTGAAGGGTTATAGCCAGGAATATACAGGCTACATGCACTTCTAATAGAAGAAAAATCTCATACCAGCACTTTGTGCCTTGGTAAATGAAATAAAAAATAAAATTTTTTAAATGTGCAAAAATGTATGCAAACTTAGTTAAAATTCTTTTTTACAGATTTTGTGCAAGGAGGCACCCTTGCTACAAGTATTGAGAATCTTGTTAATTTATAATACTAAACCATTGTTTCTAGAAGACACCTTTCTAATTCCAAAGGCAAATTTTAAGGAGAGACAGACTAAATCTATAGTTCATTTGAACTCATCTATATTCAGCCTTAGGCAAAAAAATAATAAAGGCAAAAAACAAAGGTGAAATGCTAATTCAGGAAAGGGGAGGAAATCACTTCACCTCTCTGCTTTGGTGGTGTGACTCATTGTTTTAATGAGGTCATTTGACAGACAATGAATTCCAGGCTTCCTATTCAAGTCTTCCAATTAATTCTGGAGACTAATTAGACTCTGTCTCTCCAGATTTCTCTTCCTCAAACAGTACACATGTAGTAGGACTAGTTTTTAAACTAAAATTTAGAGTTTCTAGTCCTCCTGCTTCACTAGAGCATGAAATGAATCCTAAGCCACCTTCCCTTCACAGCTTTAGTTCCCTGTAGCCAGGTCAAAAACCAAGATTTCCTTAACTGTTTGCCCAAGGCTATTTCTCGGAGACAGCCCCATTGGTTGGATGTAAAAACTAAAGTCAGCCTGGAGAGCAATCCCACAGCTACTTGGGAAAGAAACTAAATAATAACTAAAAAGAAAAAAAATCGACCAACCAAAAAACCAAACCAACAAATAAAAAAAAAAGAAAAAGAGGGCACCCTACTCATCTTACTGCCAAACACCTCTTCCACAAAGGCTCAAATCTGAAGCCAATCATAAAGAAGGGAACTGCTTTGGGAGAGCAGGGCCAGAAGATGCCCTCTATTAGCAAGAACCAGGGCAGCGTCTCTGTAGCCTCACTGAAAAATGCCATCAACATGCCCTCTCCAGTGAGGCCACAGCACCATTAGTGTCCAGAGGATGAAATTTTTGCAGCAATTTAGCTTCTTGGTGAGCTCTGTACAAGGCACTAACTACATACTACAAAGCTTAGCTATGGTAAAGACTTGCAGCCCAATTATTCTCCAGTTCAGCAGCACGTAAACAAGCACAGCTTATTCTTGTCAAATCACCACTTGCCCTTCCATTGTGATATTGCTATAGGTATTTATGAGTTGTATTCATGAGTACTTGCAGAAATTAAAACATGCAAGCTTAATTCCCTCCAAGGCTGTAGTACAATACAGGGCAGATCTCAGCAGGCACATAAAAAGTTTTAGTTCACTGAATTCAGTGGTCAAATGGATGAACAAGAAATCATGCGTTACTCAAAATGCATCTGCCTGCATCACTTTTAAATAAGCATGCTTTCTAACCCTTTTTCTCTACAAACTGTCCTATCTGATTTCAAGTAATAGGGACACAAAATACATTTGCTGTGACTTAATAATTTGCCACCCATCAGCTGCTCTGGCTTGCCCATATGTAAGGCAGCACACTGCACTGAGGCTTTAGGACACATCTATAGTGACTATTGCCTCTTGTGGGTATCCTACATATTGCTGCCTTGCAATTTCATAGAAAAAACAACAATTAACTTGAAATAATTAATAAAATATTAGGACCAAAATAAACATACAGTCCTTCAAAAGTTATGGGGTTCTGTGTTCAGAAGCATTGAGCTTTCTATTCATGCCTGCATACTAAAAACATACATTATGTCAATAGATACACAAAACAGCTTTTATCTTAAAAACCATAGTGCCAACACCACTCGAAAAAGTTGCATCACAAGCCTCTAGTTTGCTCCAGCTAGAAATTAAACTTGGAGAAACATACAGTTAAGAAAATGCATCTCTACCTTTTTCAAAAGTGTTAAAAGCTGCTGAAATAGTCAAAGCACTGAAGTAATTGAGTAGTCAGTAAGTTAAATCTCTGCCCAAGTTCTCCAGAAAATATGGACAACAATTCAACATAGTTTGTTTGCAAACCACATCGAAAATTATTATAAGTTTCCACCAATGCAATTTTCTTTAATGATGCAACTTCATCTCCTTTTTCTCCCATTTTGCCCTTTTGCATTTTAAGTGAAGAATTGTACTGGCAAAATAGATTTAATCCTGCTTGAATGAACCCTCCACCTGAATGGGGGAGATCTCCAGCCCATTCATCTGAAGCTTTGTATATTTCTATAAGAAAAGAAAAAAGTAAATAAACTGCAAATCTAATTTATCCAGTTCTCTTCAAACACTCGTTGTCTGCAGACCGTGTGTTGCTCAGCTGCATCTTTTGGAGTCAGTAAACATATAAATTGCCCACTCATTGAATTTCTCTCCTATAGCAGTTGAAGAATTTTCTTGTTGTTTCTCCTGTCATCACTTTGGCTGTCCCACTAGTGGAAGCTTTAATTCACATCAGCCACAAATATTTCAGATTTTCTCCAATGCCCAGTCTAAATGAGTGGCCTTGCTGTTACCAATAGCAGAGATAACAGCAATACAGATTCTGTCAGCCTTCTTCAAAATACATGTCTTGAAAAAACCTCATTGATTTCACAATCAAACTGTCCTCCTATCCTAAATAAGGGTCTATTGTGAAGCATCTAAACCTCATCATCAAGATTGCAGATTATATTTAAATTTCTTTGTTATATTCACTGCTAACATCAATAATCTCCATCACCAGATGATGACAGAGAACATCAGGCAGAACTGAAATAGCAACTTGACAAAGGTCAGAGTGGGATTTTCCACAAGTGACATGTGGGACTGTATGAAGAACTGACTGCTTTGGCACACAGATGAGGCAGGAAGAGGATGCTGCTCCCTGCTCCTCTTCAATTACAACAGTTCAAATCCAGAATTTGATTACAGCACTGATTTAGCAGATACCACATCCTTTAAGTTTGTGTACACAGTAAGTCTTTATATAAAGGTCCCACCTTAAGCATATTTCCATACAAATTAAAACAGCCATAACTGCTGCCTAAGAAAAGCTTTCAATATTTTAGAAGCACATTCAACAGTCTAGCTATATTTCCCTTAGAAGAAAGGTTTTGTAATAATTCCTCATAAGTTACTGTCAGCTACTATCTTTGGCCAAATTATTAAAGAGGCTGGGAACTCTTTCCATCTTTTAAGTGACCTGGATAACTCCACTTCCTCTGATGAAAATCAATCCAGGATACATACAAAAATTCCTCAGTCTTTCCTTAACCTTCAGTCTAAATGGAAGGTACTAAGCAAAACTGACTTAAGATACACATTTGCAGGTTTAGAGGTTTATTTTAACAGTTGGGTAAGAGCCGTGAGTTATTAAGCTTTCTGCCTGTACTATTTTTCTTTATGTTCTGAATAGCAGAGACAGTATCCGCTGTAAAGAAACCAAGATACAACACACAACAAGCTCTATAAGTCTTATCAAGTGAGTCTTTCTGGGTTAATTCCCTGCACTGTCAAAATGTTTGTACCAGCAACTACTATAGCAATTCTGAAGAATCTTCCCCATCTACCATAGGAATCAATAAAAATGGAAAAGTCTTGAAGAAAATATCTCATGGACTGAGAAGTGCCTATTCAACTGCACCAGCAGTTCTTCCGGATAGTCTGACTATCCTTAAGCCCCAGCAGTTTCTGTGGCTACAGCTGCAGATATTACAGAAGAACAAATGTATTTGCAGCCTTGTTTCAAAACCAAACACCTGGCTTCTAGTCATGCACAGCTGAGAGGCCACTGACAAGAGGAATCCTGTAAACCAACCCCTCTATTAAATACTGTGCAGCAGCCACTTCTGGGAAAGAACTGACTCTATAAATGGAACTAGCAAACTGACCCATCATCTAGACTTTTGATTTTTTTAATTATTTTTGTTCCTCTTTCTTTTTAGAATGAGTCCAAAGGGTTTTTTTACAAAATTTACTCTTCCTAGTAAACACACATTACTGTAAAAAAAGCAGGCTGTATTGACACTGGACACATTAATGGATACGCAAGTTGAAAGCTGGGTAACTAAATCCTGCTAGTACAGGTTATCCCACAATTTTATTCAAGTCCATTCACACAAACAATTAGCTGAGCTGCATATCTGCATAACAGTTCTCAGAATAAATTTTACTGTCCTAGATAAAATTAAATGATTTCACAGTGAAGAGCACAGTCCAACACGTAAATATTTTATCCATCTGATGAGAATTGTGTTTAGATTTCTTATAACATGGCAGCTGTGTAAGTCAGTATAGTCAGTCAGAGCATTACAGAAAACAATATTGATAGTTCAGCTGGAATGACCAGCAGCTCCTCCACAGGGTACAATCACATTCCTACTGGAGCCAAGTGAAAGGCACAAACATTTTCAGGATATAAAGCTCCAAGTTTATCAGCTAGACATTCATATTCATCTAGTTACTTTATCATAAGAATAAAAATAAAGTTACTTTAGCTTGAACATAACTACATTTTCCACAGGATAATAGCATTTTTAAAAAGTCTTTTACCTCTGTTGGTTTGTAGCAATCTACAAGAGTTTCCTAGAAGCAAAATATGAAAGCATCAGTATCCATACAGAGTAATAGTGTACATAAACAAGTCATGGTATGAAACCTGGCAAGGGAGGGGAGAAAGAAAAGGAGCAACAATCTTTGAATCACTGAATGAAGATGTTACCAAAAACCCAGAGTTATACAAGTCACCTTTGCTCCCTAGGTGGATCAGAATGATTTGTACCAGGAGAGAAATAATGGCTTCTTTCCCCAGGTAGGAAGTTACAAAATCCCTCTCTCCAAGAAAACCTGAGAAGAGGAGGAGAATCTAAGAACATTTCTCCCAGCAACAGACATGTGAAAGGCAGCTTTCTGTGAGGACATCAGAGTCTTTGCAATGCAGAAATAGAAACGTTAGTTATTTCTAGCAGGGCATTCCTAGCAGGGGGCTGCTGCAGCTAGTTTAGGCAGAAGGAGCAAAGCTATTTATGAATGCTGAGCAAACAGCCTGGGGCCATGCCCCACATCTCTGTGGCTGGCCAGGGGGCACTGGGAAAAGGGTGCTAACAGGCACTGAAATCAGATGTGCTGCATCTAAGCACCACATTAGTCACCTCCCAGAAGAAAGCTGAGGGCAAGCCACAACTCTAGAACAGTTTTTATTTTCTTAGTGCATCTGAAAAGATTATAAATGGAGACATTTCCTATTAGTTTTACATATTGATTTAGAGAGAGATATATGTTAAGACAATGATGTTTCTTTTCTTCTCCCCCTCATTCTTCCATTCATTAACTTCTACCTCACACAGGATTCAAAGAATTAGAGAGCTGGCTTGAACTGAGTAATTTCAAAAGACAGCTTTTGAATTTCCCTACTAATTCCTGTTCCTGGCCATCTTATCCTTTCTTTCAACTTTTTGATGGGTTCCAATTTCTATCTAGTATAGACAGAAATAATTACCAGTAGTCTAAGCACAAGGGAAGATTTCTGGTCTGTATACACATGCATACACATTTCTGCTGCTGAAGTGAATCACAGAAACTATCTGGTCATCATAACTGACCCTCAGTCATACAGTTTTTCCATGTGACTGTTCTTCATTTTTCTATGTTTTCTGTTCTTTATTTTATATACTTGTACAAATTAGAATGAGGCTAATTTGGCTTAGCGTATTTCCCTCTATTACTGGATTCTTTGAAGTTTTATTTACTAGTGTTACCACCTACCTTCTGGAAATTTTTTATCTAAAAGGATTTTGATTACCTTTGAACAGTCTGGTAGACTATGATAAACTAGACCTACGAACCTCTCCATTCTAATTCTACTTTTACAGTGGATTCAATCAAACACAAGATATCGATCCAGATGCATTACTTCAGCCACCTTCTGATTTAAAATTATAAAATAATATTACCTGTAATTTGAGAGCTCTCTCCTCTTCGTTGGCTGCATCAAGAAGGTCATCAATGTCAATTTCTACATCTGGCATTTCTTCTTCCTGAAATGCAAAAATACCCACTTAGTCCATAGAGCTATCTTTTAACTAACCCCAAAAGCAGCCTAGTGATAGCACACAAACCCATCTTCCTGGAGCCAGACAAGGAAATCAATAGCGCATGGTGGCTTGATTCCTTGCTCCCAGGCCAGCAGAAGGCCAAGCCCCAGCCTCACAGGAGCTGACAACTCTAATCAATCCTTTGCTCACAGCCAGGATGTGTTACTAACTCATGGCCAGCAGCACAAGTCATGCTATTCTCACCATACTGGGCACTAGGATAAAGAAGAAGAAGGAAGAGGAAGTAGATAACAACTGCAGCAAGCCACAAAATTGTTTTGAAAGCATTTTAGATTGGACTGCTTATTTTGGTAACACTGTGGAAGATCTCCATTGCTTAAAGTTGACTTACAATACAAGCTTCATCAGAAGAATTCAGATTTTCAGTACCTGCAG
This sequence comes from Corvus cornix cornix, assembly GCF_000738735.6. Lineage (NCBI taxonomy): Eukaryota > Metazoa > Chordata > Aves > Passeriformes > Corvidae > Corvus > Corvus cornix. Next base: position 56,925,961 of record NC_047056.1, read on the forward strand.
TGAAGCACAAAGTCTAAGGCATAGAGTATTTTAGAGAATTTTTCTTAAACCTCCTCCACCCACACACTTCTCCCTTTGCATCAGCAACACATCAGATGCCTTGCTCCCTGAGTCAGAGCAGCAGTCCACACATTTTGAAGGACCCCTGAGCTCTAGAATCCCAATGAGAATTCACCATCCACAGATATCACCATTTATTGCATTTTCAATTATGCAAGAGATATTCTGCTGGCCATTTTATACATCTTCTCATCAAAATTGTTATGCAGCTCCCTACTGCACATACAAAACTCTGATCTCAGCCTCTCTCCCACACCAAGTCCAGCCTTGACAGAAGCCTCAGTGCCATGGCACACAGCTCCTCTGTTGCCCCTCCTCCATCTAAGCCAACACATGGGCATTGCAAGACTGTCCTCTCCCACAAGTACACTGCCTTCAATCGACTCACTGACACAGCATCACTTTGGCACCTACCTAATGAAAACAGGGACCTGAAAGCCTCCAAAGGGGAAGGTGGATTTAAGTGTCAGGATGAAGCAACAAGATCACAGCAGCAGCAGCCCTCTTGTACCCTACCAACACTTTTCAAGATCCTTTAAAGAAGCATTTTAACAAAAATGTGGTGGTTCTAGCAAGTTGCAAAGGTTTCAACAATTGTGAAATAATTCAACAACTGTGAGATAATGTAAGAGCTCCAATAGCAACTGCCTCAGGTAACACCAAAATTATTCTTCTACTGGGTAAAAGACAGTCCAAACATCAGCAACAAAGATAAGTTAGTTCAAGTTAATCTAACAGAAGTTAAGCACCAAAGTGGCAAATAACCAGCTGTATCAAACTCCAGCTAAAACACCAACTGTTCTTTTTGAGTGTGCAGAGAAAGGACAGAAGCTGGATGATTAAGTTCCCCATTCCCCATCTCTGAAGGAAAGTGTACAGGGACACGATAGCGCAGTCACACAGGCAGTTAGACCCAAAGAACAAAAATACACAAAGCACACCCTTTGCCCAATTAGCCTGGTCAGAAAGGAAGTGTGGACGTTTGCTGAAATGAAGTAAAGATACCAATTATTGTAATGTAATCTGGCAATACAGGAGTTTATAACCTTATGCAATTTAGCAATTTAAACAAGAGGAAGAGGAAGAATTATAGGCTATATATTCAGTAAAAGCCATCAGAATTGGAAAGGATAAAGAATAATACATAACAGTGGTACAATTACTTAGTGGCTTACTATCCCAACTCTAAGCGAATTCACGTATCACACCAAGAACCAGAAATTCCCCACATAGGTAGAAAACCTCCTGAACATTCTATCTAAGCAGCTCAGCCTAAATACTGTTAAGACAGGGTGCCTGGAGTAATTTGTCACTACTAGTACTGTAAACTTCTCAAAAGACACATCCATTGAACCCTGTAAATAGAAATAGTGCATCTGTCTGCATTTAGAAGTGCTGTTCAGCACATTGAATATTTTGTCAGATACACATTTTGAACTCTTACCTCTTGGAGCGGCATTCTAGCAAACTGAAACAACGCTGAAAAGCAGCAATGAGGGGAAATTGCCTAGAAGGTATCTAATGCTTTTTTGTGATCACACTTCATTGAAGTTGAGTACTCCTGAAAGGTTAGTTTCACGCTGAATGGTACCAGTTCAGTGGGAGAAATCCTGCTTCTATCCCTCTTCCCTCTTCCCTTCTTCAACTTTCTCCTACAACTTCAAGGTTCACAGTGCCATGAATTCAGAGGGCAACTGCACCAGCAGTTCACTGAAACTTTGGTATAAGAGGTAACAAAGCTCCTGTACATCACAGAAAGTGATAAAAAAAATAAACTAGAAATATTTCTGAAACAAGGAACTATAATTGTATCTGACACAATGGCTTTCAACTAAGTTACATTTTCTGTAAAAGATCATGTGTGTCTTCTTCACGTCACAGCAGCTTTGAACTCTGATACACAACACAAATGGAGAGGGAAGACCAAAAAGGTAACTCTTGCTCTTACTTTTGGCTGAATGAACAGTCAAAACATCTTTTCTCCATCTGAACTACTGTGCCTACATGATCTCAAGAGTTTTATCTTAGGCGTGAAAAACAAGCCCTTAGGTCAGGAGCCTGACCACTCCACAACAGCTGTAATGAGAGAGAGAGGAAAGACAAAGTCATGCCTTCTGTTTGACGGATTTTACTGATGAGATTAGTCTGGTTGCTCGAATTACAATTAAGCAGCTAGATACAGATTGGGCTGGGCCAAGCCTGAAAGGGTCTGTGCATAGCCAAAGGATGGTATTTTGAGGGTCTTGTTACTGTCATGAGGCTGTGCAAAAAAAAAACCAAAGCACTGCCACCAGTTCTCCAGTAAGAGTGAGACAAAGTGATGCAAATAGCAGGTGATGGCAGGGGGCAAGAAACCACTAGCAGCATGCTGACAGGGAGCAGCCCCCAGAAAAGCTAAAACAGAAGGGGTGCGGGGGTTCCAGGTGCAAACATCTATCAAGTGAAACTCTTGGGGGAGGGGAGGATGGACACTCTCCTTTTAAGCACCCTCTGCAGTCTGCATTAACAATGTAGGCAGAACATAAGCTGATTTCTGCTTAATTATTCAAAAGTCAGAAAATATCAAAGACAACTTCCATGATATTTAATGCAACTTAAATTCAACCTTGCACTGAAAGACAGCCCCATTACTCTTTAGGTTGCATGAATTCTTTGCAGGCTATGGGCAAAAGACCTTGGGCACAGACATGCATTAAGCAGTAAACAGCTGTAGCAGTTTAAGACATTACAACCTCTGCAGCTGGCAGAGGTGAATGGAACAGAAGCAGGTGAACATCCATTAGTGAGACCAGAGAAAGGCCTTCAAAACCAGCTCCCACAGCAGCTTAAGCCAAAAGGCTGGATTTTGCAGGGGCATCTCGAAGAACACTTGCACACTCCAGTCTGTTGACCCTGAGGACGGCACCTCCAGTACAGCAAAAGCAGGTCTGACATCATCCCAAGTATCTACTAATTAAACATTTATTGGAGGCTTTAAAATTTAAAGGGCAATAGTTGCCCTATGGATAACTTCCCATATAAATCCAACTGGCAAATTAGCCTATTATCCCACATCCTCACTGCCATTCACTGTGCACTATCTCATTTGTAGTGCTGGGAAATAATTAAATAGGCTTGTTTGATTTTTGCTTTAGATTTCAAATATGGGAAAGAAAGGAGAAGTTAAATCCAGCAAGAAAAGTTAAAGCCATCGTTTTTATAGTGAGTTTGGAAACAGCAGGAAAGGATAGCAAAAGAAAAATGAAGGAAAAGGAAGGGAAGATGACTGTACAATTCAGACATATGAAGGTTTCAGATTGTATGAATCAGGGATTCCTCTTGGGAGTCCTGGAAGATTGCCAGTAAGTGATCAAAACCAAACTAGAAAAAAAGACCAGTTTTTCTGGAAATATCCATTTAATATATGAAAATATTTATTTATTTTAGAACAGGCATTTGCTGGGCATCTAATACAGGCAGCTCTAAACAAGTTCATCTGCCGACATGGATGGCACTCCAAGACAGTGGTGCAAGTCTCCAGATGATAAATAAAAAATCCATAAATTACCAAGACTAGAAGTCATTGGTTGCATATGCAACCTGGTAGGATTATGAATGGATTGCACTTAGTTCAGGTAAATGAATATGACCAAATAGTAATTTGTATGAAACACAAAGGAAATATTTATGTGTTTCTTGTTTCAAAGCATTCAGTTGTTTTGGGGGACTTAAGTGTGAGGGCAAAAGAGGATAAAAGTGAAAACAGAAAAAGACAATAGTTTAAGTGATCAAAAATTATTAATCCAGAATCAAAGAAAGCCCATTTTTACTTAAAGCCAATTCTAGTGCAGAGTCAAAATACACAGCTAAAATAAAGCCATTTGCAAGACAAAAAGACTGCTCCGTCTATTGATTGGTATGAGGAAGAGAAGATTAGGAAAGGATGCTGAAGACAGCAAGAAGGTACTCAAAAGTGCCAGGGTTCATGAAACTTGCAGTAAGAACAAGAATCCTCAGTGGTAAAACCCAATTACTAAATTACAGCATGTTTTCTCCAATCCTAAAATATTGAGAGCAGTAATCCCATAGCAGACATGAAGATCTAATGGTAGATATGAAAAAAAAAATTACCTCTCATTTCTTTTGGTCTAGGTGAAGCAGTTCATGCAACAGTGAATATTAGTTTGTACAGCCGATAACCAGCGAACACATTTAGGATGCTGCTCCCAGTATGATACAACCTTGAGCATGCAGTTACATATTATTTCCTCCCCCATTAGGCACTTATCTCATTAGCAACCAGTCATTGAATGTGAAATCTCAAAGGCAATACAGACAATGAGGCCCCACAATCCTGAGCACATGCTATCCAGCCTTGGCTCCAGCTAAAAGGTAGCAGCAAAACCCGTGTTGTACCCAATCTGTTCTAACCAGAGCAGCAGCCTCTTCCACCAACAGCAAGTCTATCTTCCTCTATCACTCCTGTTTATTGAATCAAAGTGCAGAGACATTCAAGGCAACGTTACCAGATTTGTCCACTCATTTTGAGTCATTGATCCTACTGATTATGAATAATCGTAATTTATTTGTGGCAGTGTGGCTATTTCACAGAAACCTTCTCCTGCGCTGAGCCTGTCTTCAAGTCTGACATCACGTGGATCCAGCTAAATATATGACAAAGGAGGGACGCTAAGTGCTCACCTGTCAACAGAATGGCTTATGCAAGCTGCCCAGTATCTCTGGTGCACCAAACTCATCTACATTTACATAACATGGTATGAAGGGCTGGATAAAAGTCAGGACACGGTGTTTTTCTATATGGTCCAGATCTGACGTACCCTCACCCCGGAGATAGCAGTCCATAGCCTTGTGCATACACCACTAGAGGGAGGTAACACTTTGCAAACGCAACGAGGGCCCCTGAAGCTGCCGGTAAAGCATGGAAAGGTCTTCTGAGCCCTGTGTACAGTTCTCAGTCTGGAGAACTTTTATCCTCAAGTACACACTGCCCTCTGCTCCTGTTCTTAAAAATGTAGTCCTCAGCTTTTACTTCAGCATCTTGTCTCCTGCAAAATCCTACCACCTCTGCTCCTATCATTTTGGGTATTTGCTTCTAACATCCATCCTTTGTACCCTTTCTCTGCAACTGAGGGCCAGAGAAAGGACTGCTAGAAGCAGAAAAACGAGCAACTCAGCTCCCAGGCACTGTGATGAGGGCTCCCTGCCAAGACGAAACTGCAAGAGCCCAGCCCCTTCTAGTTCCCCACAGAGCAAGCTTGTTCACATATGACAATCTTTGAGCTTATTGCCAAACTTTAACAAGTTCAGGCACATGACAAGTGAAAGAGGAGGAGAGTTGCTTGATTAAACTGAGAACACTTTCATAAACTGGCCACAGGCATCTCCAACGCACAGCAAATCTGGTCCCTCCTAAATTTCCAAGATCACACATACCAGTTTCAACTCGGCTGTTGAAAGTCCTCAAACAATGTGGAAGACCACCTTTTTTCTTCCTGATTTTAGTCTCAACATCAGAAGTAACTGAAGTCTCACCTAAAAAGCTTTCCAAGATATTCCAGCTGAGACAGGCACATACTGTGAACCTCCTCAGCTCAGATTATTTCAATTTGGACAAGTTCAACGTCTAAAGTGTGTTTGCCAGTTGTTACATCAAGAATAATGCCAAGAACAATGCTAATGGAGCTCTGCATGGAGGACTACAAACCTTGCTGTGAAGCAGAGGGGAAGCTTACCTAGGAATTTGCAAAGTCTAGCAATACAGAGGATGAAACAAAGCTGCAGAAAAGGTGAGAAAGATGGACAGACACTTAAACACACATGATGGTGTTTACACAGGCAGGCACAGCCGGACCACAGCTTGCTCAGCCAGCGTGCACAAACTGCATGGTCCAGAAAACATAGCTACGTTAGGGCAGCTTTCAGACCAAGAGAACAATCCCTGTTGGCAGAACATTTATATTCAAGTGCCATAGTTTATTAACACAGCAATTAGATTTCCAGACCAAAGCTTCCCCACATCCACCTGGCTCAGAGAATAAAGAAACAGCTAAAAAGCCTGTCTGAATCTGCCAAATCACCCTATGTTGGTTAGTAGGTAAGTGGGCAAATAGCCCCAGGCTTATATTAGGAAGTACACATTATATTACAAGGAAACCTCAACTAGGAAATCTGTTGGAGATTCCTGTCTGAACCCAGGGAACAGGGAGCGCTCTCAAGCTCCAAGATCTAAAGCATAACCTAACAGCATCCCAGATCCAGGCCAGTATGCAAGTCAGGTGTGTGTTGCTCCCAGCCAGAGACACACTATAAGAAAAAGAATAGGATTATATGTTAAAAGGATACCACCATACTCCTTGGATAATTGAAAAAGCATGCCTATGCCACAGCCTAGTCAGCCTTCCCTGAAACAGCACTGTTAAGAATTCTTGGCCTCCTCCATGACCATCACTATCTCCATCATCTTTTCCTGTCATACAGGCAGCAGATCAGTTTGAGCAGCATGTTCCTTACAGAAAAAAGAGGGACACAAAGTTTTGATTTAATCAGTCTACATAATGACAAATTTAGAGATTTAGAGACAAACAACAGGGACATGCTCCCTCTGTGAACTATGTTACCTGACAACACGACTAGTCAATCAGTACTTTTGCAAGTTGCCTAGAAAGAGTAATTCATGAGGGTCGCAGATTTGTGGGGTTTGGTTTTGTGTGGTGGGAAGGAGGAAGGAATTCAGAACAGAACAATGTCAAGCAGGACAATCCCTATATAAGGATACCATCCTAGGCAAGCTGGAACACTAATCCTGTATGTTAATGTTACTTAACAATAGACAAGAACAGCTCAAACTTCCTTACTTAGAAATGATTACAAATAAAAAACGTGGTGTAAAACATTTGAAAATTTCTGGAATCCCTTAAGTATAAAGGCATCTTAATGCCCATGTACGTGCCAGCAGTTAGGTACAGCTGCAGCTTCAGACTTCAAGTGGAAGTGAAAAATATGCTGACATGGCAATGGATATACAGTACACACAAAACACTTAAATTCTAGTTGTGAACCTCATTAAAGCAATTAACAACTGATATTTTTAATAATCAGGGGAGGATCACCCACTCAAGCCAAGTTCTTCCATCTCATTACCCAAGCTGGCTCTTTCTCTTGCCTCAGTCACTGTAAACCATTGTTGTTTGTCTCAAGCTAGCACTGTCATAGATCAGCCTCTCCTCTTGGCTCTCAAGTGACAGTAGAGCAGATGAAACAGACAGATGCTATTCCAAGTTTCATTCAAAGAGTCAGCCCCTCTAAAGCAGCAAATGCACCCCAAAGTTTTTATTGTAAAATAGCCCGAGTACACAAAAATGGCAACAGTACAATCCTGGCACTCAGGTGATACAAAAATATACAACTCTCTCGCACCCTTATTCCAGGTGGGTTCCTCTATCAGCAAGAAAGGATTAGGGTCTGGGGCAGAGATACGAACATCAATCCCTCAATGCAATTCCTGTGAAAGTTCTCTTACTGGGCAAGCCTTTGTGAAAGAGGATAGGGAAAGGACATCCACATCCAGAGCACAGGTCTCCCCAACCAGCTTCCCTGAATATCTTCACCCTCCCCCAGAACACAAGCCTGCCTGCATTGACATTCGACTCAGAGGCAGGTGCTGCCTTTGTAGATGCCACTGCAGCTTTGCCTTTCCTTAAATTAGAAGGTTAGAGGGCAGAAAGACGATGGCAACACACCATGACTTCCTCTGGACAAACTCCTTACAGCTACAGGACTAAATTTAAGTCAGCTGCTAGGTCCTACACCACAACATGGTTAGCATAACATTTTACCCTGTAGAAGGAGTGAGGGAAAAATGAGACAGCCAACTGTGTCAAAAAGTCAGCTGAAAGAGGGGAAAGGGGAAGTTAAGCTAAAGCACAGTGAGACAGGTACAAGCACTGCCAAAACCCTTACTGAAGTTACTCAGAGAAAGGGAGGCAGGGCCAGTTTCAGAGAACAACTCAATATATAGAGGCTACAAAACTATGGGTTTTCCAAATTAGAGCAATGGAAAATCTGGACCACTCCCCTGCTACTGTGTTCCACAGAATCACAGACAGATGCTACCCATCACACCTAAACTGCCTCAGTGCCACACAGTTACGCCAAAACAAAACTTCAAATAAAACATGGTACCACTTCGCAAACAACAAAAGGACGAGTAGTTGAAAAAAACATTGATATATCAACTTGAAGGTAGAGCCTTATAACATTAGCAACTTGCAACAGAAGAAGCATCATAATTTCTGCAAGCTGTTTCAATGAAGATTCGAGCCTACCAACACCCAGGAGTGGTGGCTATGGTATTTTCAAATGGAGATCAGGGCTCTCTTTAATAAGTAAGGGCAAACTAGCCATTAAAATTCACTTTACAATTCTGCATCAATGTGACCACTACTGTCAGAGTAGCCTTTGTGTTTATATAGACCATATGAAAATATTGACATGGTGACCACAGTGAAATATCTAGAAGTGCCTCTGCAGAAGAAGAAACCTTGGTTCCTCTCTTTCCACAGTTCTCCATCCTGCTTGCTAGTAGGGCCACAAAGCTGCTATTGAAAGAATAATGTGTTAGGAGAAAAACTAAGTTTTATTGCATTTTGAACTCTGCCAACACAGTTGAGGCCAGGCCTGCCTAGCAGACACACTGCCTGCTGTTGGTCACCAGCACACCCATCAAGTTTTCTCACTGGAAGGAAGGCTTTCTGTGCTCTTTCAGAAGACCATGCCTCTTTATTTAGATGCCTGGGCTGGCTGCCACATTTCACTGGCTGCGTTCTCCCATCAGCAGCAGGGATGTAACTCACACAGAGTTGGACGCAGCCTGCAACTCCATGAACAGCACTGGAGGCTTGTGCAGGTGCCTTGGCCAAGAACGATAAATAACAGATCCTTCTACTTTTCTTTTCCCCACTTCTGTTCAAGATTTTTTCCCCTCTCAGGGTTCTTTTTATTTATTCATTATTATATGGAAGCTAAGGAAATAATTTGCAAAGAATCAACAGGAGTAATTTTTCCTCTAATTAGCTGCTAAATGGAATTTTGTAAAGGTAAAACAAATGCACGCACACACTACTTACGGGTTTTCTTAATCAAATCAGTTTCTTGGTACCCTGTGTTTTAACAAGTTTTCAAAAGAGCCTATTATGTAGGTGACTGAAAATACTTATCCTGGGCCCTGGACTTGCTAATTTTAGTTTGGTATTTATCTGTTGCTTGAATGGGTGACTGAAACACTAGTCAAGGGTCACACACTTGCAGTGCTGACTCTGGTCTGTCCATACACAGTAGTTCTTGTATGAGCAGCTGTTTAGGAAGCACTTGCTCAGAACCCCTGCCATAAAGCATCCAACAGTGAGCAACCAAAATTGGCTCTGACTTGGAACAGAACAGCTTCTAGGGATTCCTAGCTGGCCAAAAAACACAGTTTGGCAAACCTTGCTTGGTTCATGGTCCCATCATTCATTTAAATACTTCCATCAGTTTATTTGGGAAAAGGAAGCTGAGAGTCAGATATACAACTTGTTATTTACTCTTCTTTTACAGCAAAAATTGTGACAGCCCTTAAAAATCAGATGGTTTTGATTGAGACACTGATGCAACTACCCAGTACAACAGAAACATGGCCACTTCCCTTTAACATGCAGAATACTCTTTGTCCTTTCCTCTCCCAGCTTGGAAATTCTTGCCCAGTCTCCAAGGAAGAGTTATCATGATGCCAATGCAAATGCTTCTATTAATTTAGAAAAAGACAGCTTTGCCCAACATTTCTCTGCAGACAAAATAGGCCAAGCCAGTAAGAAATACACAAAGAAAGCTCCATTTCATTACCACTTCACAATTTAATAAATGTCTCATCTGAAAATTTTGTATCACTGGAAGATAGAGAAAACTGAAAATAAGTGCTGGCAGGTGAAGCTGAACATGTTAAGTTCAGACTATATTCTCTGTCATTGTAATGTTGTGTTAATTCCTTTCAAAATAGGGATTTTCAATGGAATCATTCAGATCTTTTTCTTGCATTGAAGTGTTATTTTCCCAGCTGGTTTGTTAACTGGGATTTCCACCATGCAGCAGCACCCTTCCTTCACACATTTCACCTGACATCTGTGCTCATGGGTTTTGTGTCACGTCATTTTTATCTCATTTTGGTCAATATCTAACTGCCAGCAAGATTTGAACCACTCACATTTTTTCCAAAATCCTTTTATTATATCCAAATGTAGCATGTTTGAAAGGAATTTAAGTTTTAGTTACCATTTTAGGATACCTCCATTTAAAAGCTCCCAGAAGTCTGTCAAAATGCCTTGCCACTTATTTGGTTTCAAGTATACACATTCACACTTTCCTGAGAGTCTCTGAAAAATGGGTTGTAAGGAGACACTCTATTTGCACATCAAGAACACATCCTGGCCACCAGAGCACAAATGCAAGAGAAAAATTCATTGCGAAGAAGTCCAAAGCCCAAGTAAAACAAAAGCTTCCAGCAAACCCTTTTGACTCCCAACTCCTCCCACGTTCTTGTACCCATTTCACTATGAAGCCCCCTATGGGCACATTTACCTACCCCAAGGGAAGCTAACCTTTGCTCACTGCCAAAAAAATTGCTCTCTGAACAGCCGGCAAACCTTATGAATTGTGCTGCCATCTTGAAAATACAGACTGAGCAAGCGTCCCTTGGCAGAGCCTGCAGATGATCTGCAGCAACTGTTTTAAGACAAGATATCAGCCTAAGTGCCTTCCAAGAAAACCTGCAGCTCCAGGAACTCCCGTTTCAGCTCCCTTGACCCTTGAACAGTACACTTTTTCAACTGAACTCTCACTCTGCTGTGGTCAGCCTAAAATTTGTTCTCTTCTCCTGCTTCAATTTCACTTCAAGATTTATCTTTCTTAAGCAGACGTCAAATATATGTGAAAATATTTGCCTCCATTTTTCAGAGAGACACAAACATGCCAAGTCAGGATTTGCCAGCACTCTCTAATCATATGCATTGTTGGAAATTGTCACAGGCTGAAAAAAAAAGTGTGTTTTTCTTCCCAGTGGCATTCCAAAAGAAATAAGTTATGATGAAATGTATATATTTTAAATTTATTTTTTAAGAAATAAAAGCTTTGTGGTTCCATAACCATAGCCTGAGAAGTAATTTAAGGCATACAGAAGGAGAAAAGTACAATGTAAAGCAAGATATTTGTTGTTTTGGCTTTGTATAAAAGTAGAAAACCGAAGTAATTCCTGAAGCTTCTAATTTACTTACAGCTTTACTTTTTAAATGTTAAAGAGCCTATCATCTTCCACAACACACTCCTTGCCAGCAGCAAACATATGACAGACCTTTTCGCATTGGATAACAAAAAACTGTGATGAGATACATGAGTGTTAGCAAGCCCAAAACAGAATGAGGCCAAAGCACTGAGGTGTCCTTCTGCTCCTCAGATACACAAACAGGCAATATTTTCCAGCACAACCATGAAAGTTCCAGATGCTCATGCAACAGCTGCTAGTCCTCACAAATCACTGTAGCAGAAAGATGATGCAGGCAGACAAAGCAAGTCCAGGACTGATGAGGGCCCTTAAAATAGATGAACTTGCAGACTGGCAATAGCAAAACCAGAGAAATTGCATTTGGACTGAACTGAAGAGCGAGAATTCCACCAGGCTGCTGAAGGATGAGCACTTATACCCCCGCCCCTTCTTAGCAGTACTGCTCCCGTGTATGTGCTAAAGAAAACAACTGCTTAAACTGTTTCCTATGACTGAACTACAGCTCCAGGAAAAGACTACTTCTTTAAAGCTGTATCAAGCCCAGCCCTTCATTTCCAGGGTTGGAGCCCTGGCAGAGGGGCTATAACCCGCTCATTATCAAGTTAACAAAAGAGTGAAAGATTACTCTTAAGTATCTTAATTAACACATAGGGGGGAAAAGCAAAAAAAAAAAAAAAAAAAAAAGAAAAGATAAATATGGGAGGAAGAGAAAAAGGTTTTAAGAGGAATGTAATTTTCTCAAGTATCCCTTAAATGCCGGAAGGCGCCACCTTCTATTATCAGGAATACCAAAGATTCCCAGAAAGGAGAGATCTCACATATATACTCAAGATCTCATTTCTTAAATAGTTTCCCTGTTCTGTAGGGCAACACACACACCAAGACTACCTGGGATCCTCTGCAAGTCCTGGAAGTCCCGAACACAATCAGAGCAATGCTTCTGGTTAGCACTGAGTTTCCAGAGGCCAAAACACAGGGGTGTTATCAGAGGCTTTGTCTGCAGCCAACTAGACACAGCTTTTCAGACAGAACCCAAATGAGTACAGCAGTCTTTCAGTTTTCTCCTGAAGCTCTTTCCATGCAAAGCCTTGCCAGCAGCTTGGGTATATTAAAAATAGAGCCAAACAGTAGTTTCATTGAGACTGATGTTACACTGAATTGCAATACTATTTCATGTTACACCATCCAAGAGCATACTATATACACAGTGCACACATAAATATACACTAACCCTTCAGGATCATGTTAATAGACCACAAACATACACCTACATCCACATATGCATAAACAGTTACCCGTTGTTACAGAAAATTACCAGAAGAAAGAGAACGTACATAAATTTCTGCAATGAAAGCATAGCTAGCAACGCCTTGAAGAAGCATGGCTTCCCATAGCACAGAACATATTAACAAGCCATCTGTTCATTATAACAAGCTCAACAGGATTCAGCTTCTAGATGCAGAGATGCTACCTACAGCATGTCCCTTGATCAAGCAGACAGTTGTTGGATATTGCCAAAGTCTTGCCACATCCCTTTCAGAGAGCATGTTACACATCTCTGCCACCAGCACAGTCTGGATTTAAAATCTGCTTTCCCAGGGGGCTGTGCCTTTGAGCAGAATTAGTCACACTAACAAGCAGCCCACAGTCAGGCTCCTCCAGCTAGACACATGCAGACAGAACCAGTGCTATTTACCTAAAGCTCTCAACTTCTCCTCTCACCTTGGAGAAAGATGCATTGTATTTCCAGGAAAACAAACACTGAAGAACATGAAATCTGTTCTCAGAGGAGTTATTGGCTCTCAAAAAGGAGACAAGAATGATGTTTCTCTCTAGTCTTAGCCAAGCAAGATGACTAGTCTTTCAGTCTCTCCCCCCACCCCCCATTGCTATGTTTCTCCCTTTAAACAGAAAAATTATGAAACAGCTGTTGCTTTGCCAGCTTTGTGAGAAGCAAAGAACAGCAGTCAGAAGTAGCAGCAGGGGAACAAGACTGTAATATACCCCGGATCCCATCTGTTGAGAGTGGGTTAACAGAAGACAGAGGGCAAGAAGACAAATAGGGACTCCAACATACAGTCAAACAGCTCCTTCCTCACCACCTATCCTATGGTCTTCAGCTCAATACCCAGCCAACTGCAGCAAGAGAAAGGACAAAACTCTTCAAGTTAAATGTACATCATCAATCAAATTAGTATCTTGATAGTGTTCACAAGCAAGTTGTTTAATTAATACACTGTGCAGCCAGTATTTTGGCTTAGTTGTTACTGTGCCATGTGGCAAACTAGACAAAGCAGATGGTCAATAAGCTCTGTTAAACTGTCAGGGCCGGTATTATGAAGAGACACAAAACAGCTCTCTGCTAGTTCCAAAATTTTTAAGCTAAATCTCAGCAACCTCAGTTCAGTTTCTCCTCCTAGAAAAGCTGGCATCAAAAGAGTCAAGGTTAAATCAGTAACTTTCCCAAGGCTCCAATCTGGAAATTCAGAGCAAGCCAGGCACCATGCTAAGAGATACTCAAATTCATTAAAAGCTGCAAAAATGTGAAAACAGCCAGTATCATCTGTGTCACACCAAGAAATCACTAACTTGTGGTTTGCATCTTAAAAAAAAAAAAAAAAATTAAAAAATGTGTAGCAAGTAAATCAGGAGAGCTGGGATTGAAATTGAGTATTAATTCCTCAGCCTTTGAATTCCAAACAGGAAAACCAACACAGTGTAAGTCTTATTAAAAGACTTACTAAAAGGAGTGCTTAACAAGACAAATTTCAAAATACATTCTTCTCTTCACTAAAAATGTTGTTGTCATACAAACTCTGAAACAATCTCAGACACTTTACCTCACATGTACCTCCAGCTAGTACTTTGATCCTCACAACAAAGACAGACGCTCCAAACAAATAACCAAGCAGAGTTGAAGTCTGGTTCAGCAAAGAGCACAAGCTTTGCCACAGTAGAGGATGTGGTTACTCGTAGTACGTACAGCTACATCTTGTTTTGTTCTGCTAAAATCCGCCTCTTCATACTAAAGCAGCCTCTTTGCCTGCTCATCATTTAGGGGCCTTGTTCTGAGGCATCTCCAGAGCTAAGTGTTTTAACATTTTCACAAAATGCCATTTTTACAAAGCCATCATGCTTTGCTCACAGGGCCACAAGGATGCCAGGCTATGCCTATGTGTACTGCTCCCTGGCCAGATAATGGCTAAAAACACGTATCTTCTGCTTTAGCACTACACCTAGCTACAGGAGCTAAAATTTGCTTAGGATTAAAAAGTTTTGAGCCCAAATCTCTGAAAATCCCCATGAGAAGAGGTTACAAGCTTAAACGTGTCTTTCAGGCCCCAGAGCACATGAAAAAGCATCAGAAAAAATCTGTAATTAGAAGTTTCAATGCAGTTTTTTACTTAACAGACAAACAGGGAACTTTACTAGCAGTCTTGAGATGATGTCCAGTAAGCTGATTCCCCTTTCCCTGGAAGCTCATGAAAGGCAAGTTTTGCAGTGTCCTTCTAGAAAGCCACCTTTGTGTTCACAAACAAAATATTATTAGTTAAGTCTTCTGCCACTCAGAATCTTTTCAGGGTCCAAAATGGTGCTCATCTTTAATATGTTATTTTGAGGCCAGCCACCTTAGATGAGAGCTGGAGACTACCAACAGCTTTTGGATGGATTGAACACCATCTCACTTGGGTGCATTGCAGTCACCATCACTAGATATTCTCCAGGCAGTACTAAATCTCGTTTGTGTTTGCGACTAAGTGCCTATCACAGTAGGGCTCTAATAATGGGGACTTTGTCTTGCAAAACGTCCTGTAATAACTGTCAAAGCCTCTTTAATAAGTTTTTTGGCATCATTCAAAAGCTGCTGGCAAAAGCAATTAAGGAGTCAAGAGACAGACCAACTTTGTTTTTCTAAATTACCTCATGATTTGTGTAATATGGGCTCAAAATTTCTAGATCTTGAACTCAGCCAATACAATATATTTACAGCAAGGAGCCAGAACAGCTTCAAGCCACCAGGTGAGACCGTAACATGTGTTTCATCCTTCTGGACAACACTAGCTAGTTTCTAGCCCCTGGCACACTCTCAAGGAACCATTCAAAGAATTTACCTGGATTCACACTTCAGCTGCTCATTCCTGAGTCTCACTTCCCCCTATCTTGTTTCTTGGAAACACTTAGAGGTTAGCCTTCTCCTTTCTTCACCTTCCCTGCTATCAAATACACACATTCATCACATGACAACTCCAATTCATACACGTGAAGCCATTTAACATGTAAAGAGTCATATCTACCTCAGGAGCAGACATCTTCCAGAGTGAGAACTTCATCTGACCAAAATCATTTATGTTGGGCAATATTTTAAAGCCAAGCTACAATTTTTTTTTTTTTTTTTTTTTAACCAAGGCCCAGGACTCACAAGTTGGGATTTCTCTCACCTGGCTTTCTACGTTTACCACAGAAATAGTATCATGTCCCATTCCTGGAAGTGTTATGCCCCATTCCTGGGAGTATTCAAGGCCAGGTTGGATGGCACTTCGAGCAACCTGGTCTAGTGGAAGGTATCTCTGCCCACAGCAGGGGGATTAGAACTGGATGATCTCTAAGGTCCCTTCCAACTCAAACTATTCAATAATTCTATGATTGAGCAACCATCCATCTACAGTGAACAACAGGAGACTGTTAAGGGAGCATCAAGCACTACAGCACAGAGGTCTGTCTCCCAGAAAATGAATCTTATCAATGGTACCTCTCATGTCACTACATGGAAGACCTACATCCTTCTGTTACAGGAGTAGCTGAAGTTCACTGCCACTATTTTTCATCCTGAAGGCAACATACAGCATCATCCTAGTCCAAGACATCTGGAGACAGTGTCCTCCTTCAGACCTTGATAAAGTTAACCAGTGTACCATGATAAAGGTTGGGTCAGGACATGGGACTAAGGACAGACTGTCTCATTAAAGGCTGTCTGATTGTGTTGCTCATAATGCTTGACCAAAAGACACGTATTACAAATCACAACTAATGTAATTTAATTTTTCCATCTGATACACTGTATTTTAAGACTAATTATTTTACTATCACGTCAAAAGTTCTAAAGATGGGCACTACCACCTTAAAAAAATCTTAATTTCAGTGACAAAAAAACCCACAATCCTAACCTTTCTCAACTCAAACATTTAACTTGGACAGACTTTAAATAATTAATTTACTCAATACAGCGTAGCAGTCTTTTCTGTAGAAAATTATTTTCTGCTTCCAGATACCAAGAAAAGGAACCAATACAATCTGAGCATCCTTTCTGCTCCAGTTTTTAAACATAGTTCAGCTTTTTATCACTGGTACATCTTAGACAAAGAGCTAACTATTTTGCATTCTTTTCACGTTACTCCACCTTTGAAATAAAAGCTAGGATTGGAAACGCAGGAGAAGAAAACTTCAAGCAGTTAAACACTGCAACTTAAAACAAAAAGGTAGGTGTAAAGGACAGCAGTGTTCTCACTGACACTGTACTTAGCATATAGTCAGAAATCCAGAATTTCAAGTAGCAGTGAAAGACATATAAGAAACATAACATCATTACCCTACAGGGCATAGCTGAGGAACTAATTCCAAGGAATCCAAAACAAAGTCCTTCAATAGAGTTCCTTCTCATATGGCCCATGCCTACAAAACACCTGCATATAAACCAAATACCTGCAACAGCCTATTTCCACTCTAGGGACAAAAGGATAGCCATAAGCAATCGCATGCTTTCTGCAAACATTGAGTCTGACCTTACAGTCATGGTTACAGAACTGCTGCCATCAAAAGGAATCCAGAAGCACTCCCATGCATTTTTAAAGTACCAGTTGTGTGCTAGTCTATGTTTAATACAGAATAGCCAGTTCAAAGGAACTTTGAATTCAAAGTGTAATACTCTGTTAAACAAACACTAAAGTTATTTTTAACTGGCTACTTTTTTTACAAATATACAAAGTCTTAAGGTTTGAAGCCCTTGTAGCGACCAGCTATGACACAAACATGTTAATGAGGAAGACTCCTATAATCTTTGCTCCTCCAGATTCTCACACGCTTTTCTATCTCCACCTACAGATTTTCTCAAATGGGAGATATTTCAGGAACACCAGAAATGATAATCAAATCTCCAGACATGAAACTGCATGAACACGCACGCAGAATCAGGTAGAAGGAAGGTAATAAGATCAAAGTCAGGCACTCCCTTTCCCTCCCTGGGAAAAAAAGATAAGAGAGGAAGCTCCATGCTGCTCCTGTCTCATGTTTCTGTTGTTTTCCACTTTAAAAGATTTCAGTTGTCAAAGTAGTTTTCAGCACAAACTACACCCAGTGCATCCCAAAACAGCTGACTTCCACAAGATTTCTTGTGGACAAAACAAGAGTTCACCTAGCTCACAGCATACCACCCGGGATCACTGGGGTTTGGAGAAGTGAGGTGGTGTATCTTTGGATAATCATTTTTGTTCTTTTGTTTGTTTGTGGTTTGCTTTTTTTACACTGTGGCACACAAAAGAGCAATGAAATGGCACCTCAACAAAGTAGATCCAGGGGTTGATTGATCCACTGGTAGCTTGACAATATTTCACATCAGTGTGTGACTTGTTGCTACCAGGTGATTTTCTTTAATAAAGCATCCACTTTAAAGTGAATACTGTCTTCCATAAACAAGCAAACAAAAAAACCCAACCAAAAAACATAAACAAACAAAAAAAACACCAACCCCCCCCCAAAAACAAAACAAAAAACAAACAAACAAACCTGCTATGAGTAGTCTCTCAGTATCCAACAAAGGAGCTACTCAAAAGAAGGCTGTGTATCGTATTTGTGTTTGCATTCCTCATGTCTGTTCTTACACGGAGCAGAAACAATGACATGGATTGGGAAGCACCAGTGCTATGGAAGTGTGGGTTTCCTGTAATTCGTGTCTTGATTCTCAGGTGCCCCAATAAAGACTTTTCCTTTTCAAGAATATATAAGCTATAACAACTTACCTGTGTGGATTCACTGCCATCTAATAAAGGATGAAGTTCTTCCCCACAGTGAAGATACCTAGAGGGTGTGTAAGTTTTGTGAAAATAGGCAGCTTAATTCTACAGTTATCATCATGTTAGGATATCATTATCTCTCTGGCCAATTTCAAGCTAGGGTGAGAAGAGCTAGCATGGCAGAAGACACACAGAGACAAATTTTTCTGCCAAACACTTTTAGCTTGTCATTTTAGCTTAATAATAGAAATAAATAAACTTAATGCCTTTAAAATGCAGCCAATCCTGATCTAGTTACAATCCAAATTTGTATAAGCCAGAGAAGCAGCTTTTGGGATTTGTATTTGAATGATGTTCCGCAAGCTGTCCTGAGCTTGGAAAAAAGTGTTTATGTCCATAAAAAAAAAAGTGCTCTGGCTCAGCTTTTAAGTACCTTGTAGCACCAGTTCAGAAGACTTTCTGCAATGGAAGAGGACCTGTTTAAAACTTGTAGTGGTAAATCAGTGTTCAGGTAGCCCCAAACCCTCTTTTCCCTCACCTCAAATCAAAAGCCTGAGCTGTAGAGGACTTCCATGCATAGTCGTGGTTGCATGCAATCGCTCTTTGTCCAACCTCCATTACCAGATTCCTTTAAAACTCTCTTTAGGCATTCTAAAACATGCTAGCATACCACATTAGCCACAAGCTGCAAGGGATGCACATTTCTTTAATATTTTCTCTTATCAATGAACAAGGAAACAAAACAAATAAAGAGTAAGCATAATCAAAATGACAGGTGGATTCTGAAAATCACTTCAGGCTACAGCTAATAATAGAATACCCAGCTTCAAATTATAAGTTTGGATGAGTCGACTGACATCCCCAAATGCTAAAGAAACACCAGTGCTTTTCCAAGAGCTGGTCAGGCTGAGTGAGCATGTGAAAATACAAGAGGAGAATAAGAATTTTTCTCATGCAGTAACTGGCCTGAATCCAAGCTCCTGGATAGACTTTTTGCTCCAGCTAAGCAGAGTTGGGTGGCACACATATGCAACCTCCACAGGCAAGCCTTGCTTCAGCAAACCAAATCAAAGCATTTGAAACCTAGCTCAGGAAAGGCACTGGCTGGCACAGGGTCCTACCAGTCAGCACAAAGTGGTATCATCAGCTCCTTCCCACTGACCTTCACTTGGTGCCAGTCTTCTTAATCCTTCAAATGGCCAATGCAAGCAGAGTTTAAAGTTCACCTCACCACCTTCAAATGTCTCCACAACAAGCATGCCTAAACATCAGAAATTCCTCCAGTGCAGCAAACATACTTTCCACCCCTGCGTGCCCCCGTTTACCGAACTTCACTGTCAAAGCAACAGCTTAGGAAATGTCTGACTCCTCTGGTGGAGGGCTTAGAAAGCTTGGGCCATTCATGAGGTCTCTATCTGCTGGCTCAAAGACAGCATACAGGATTGGGGAACTGAGAACTGTTTTCTGAAAATAAAGTAGAATAAAAAGGTTGAGATGTTTACAAAGAAACTACATTTGGACACTGTTTGAGGACCCCACTTTCTCATTACTGCCCAAAGCTGACAAATATCTACTTTTAATCCTTCTCAAATTCTTCCAAACCCAGATGGTTTGGGAGACAGAAGATGGAGCAACCCCCTCAAATGCATCTTCGCAGCTTGTAGAAGATATGTTTAAAGGACACTGTACCTATATTCCTCCCACAGGCAGGTAGCTTAGAAAAAGCACAAATGGTTCAGTTCTGCACACACGGTGCCAAACACAGAAATGTGTAGGACACTAATAAATCCTACATTCATAATAAGCAGAACTACCTTCCATAACAAGAGTTCACAGGATAAAATCCACTGAATATGGAATGGGCGTATCAGTCCCTGCCTGGTCATTTCAGCACAGCAAAATTCAGGCACTCAGGTAGCATTTTGTGACCAAGAAAGAGCCTAACACAAGCTTTCCAGCTGGCCTATGGAATACAGAGTTAAAAGAAGGTAGCAGAATCATTGCCACTCACTGAAATCAAACATACCCAATATCCCTTTGTTTAAAATCCCCATTACCTTCAGCTGCAAGTAGGAGATAGCTGTGCCAAGAGTACTTCTATATTTATTCCACTTTAAAAATGCTGAAGATGGTTCATATAACGCCTTTGGCATCTACCACTGAATACAGACAAGCCAAGTCATAAGATACTTTGTAAAACAAAAATATTCAAAACCAAAGTACACAAATTTACACTACCATTTTCCAAAGGGATTAAACAATTATGTAGTTAATTACAAAAATTAGGACATCAGTTTCACCTTGTTTCTACACAGACCAGAACTCATTTCCTACTGTGGTTTCTGATGCAGATCTGGGTAACTACTCATGAAAATACACTAAGGAATGCAGGTTAATTTTTGAGTTCCTTCATATTGTTTTTCTTAACAAAGTATAAACAAAGAAAAAAAATACTTGTTATAACTGAAAATCCATGTATGCACTCAAATAGGGAATATTCATGTGAAGCCTTGAAATACTTCAGATAGAGCCAAAGGAGAAATAATAGCTGGTTGAGCTCCTAATCTACTAGATTCCAAATGTACAGAGAAACAAGCTGCAGTTAAAAATTACCAATCTCTTGGTAAGAGCAGCTTGGTGGCTTATGTTATCTATACATTCTATCTGGCTTAGGTAAGAAGAGTTGTTCTGAGCACTGGGCCAAAGTTTTACATCAAAGCATCTTCATGCTGCCCCAGAAGCCAAGGCAACGGTACCTGTCTCCTTTTTTATTCATAGGAAACTACTCTGGCCTTCTTGTAACATTTTGTTTTATAGCAACTCAGCTCTGGCCTTTACTCATGCATTGTGCCAAACGAACTCCCAACTCACTCACATTAAGTAGTCCATCTACCTTGCATTCAGTGCTCCACTCCCAGCCACCCTGGCCTATTTGGAGCTACAGGCAAAACCCCCACTGATGTTTTCTTGTGGGCTGGTTCTCTTCCACCTTTTGATGATTACAGCCCTTTGATTTCAGCCCTAAAGCAAATACAGTTATTTGATGCTTTCCCACAGTATCTTCTTCCCTTCCCCCTCAAAACATGCCCCAAGAACAGACAAGTTCCCACAATTCCCTGGGAAATAAAAAGCAGCTCAGTTTAATGCAGAAAAAAACCCCATGGGAATAAGACACTGGCAGTCCTAGCAACAGGCATATGGGACTGAAGTGCCTAAGTACACAGTGATCCATGCTGCTTACGAGTGCACTGGGTCCAGGAGCCCAGGTCAGTGCACCCGCTCTGCATCTGGCTGTGTTTTACATGCAAGGCTGTCTTGCACACAGAAGAAACATGCCAGCTGAACAACAAATTCATTTGTACACTACAAGATGGCTACCTTGCAGAAGTTTGCAATTCACAAGGAAGTTCATTTCTGAAGAGAGTGAAGAACTCCACACTTAGGAAACAGGAATTACAAATAGTAAATGGAGGTGGTCCTACAATTAAATACAGCTTAAACAGATGAATCATTCCAACAACCTTACAGTAGGATCTTACCATCAAGTATGTGTGTGACATCAGGCAAGTCATAAAGAGATTGTTTCCACCTCTAACATGGAGGAAATACTTAGCTAGCCCTTAGTGCTGAAGCTTTGTTCATTAACCTTTGAGCACTACAGAGTGTGCTTCAGAATTAAAGCAATGTAAATATGTTTCTGGGAAACAGGAAGAATAAAATTCTCTAAGAGTCAAATGAAAACTAATCTCAGTTTTAAAGATCTGTCTTCCCGCTGCTTGACTGTCCTCAATCGCACAGCTTCAGTGTTACATTAACAGGCTTCTTCCTTTTTAATTGCATATAATTTTTCTTGAGATGTATTTAATCCTGGCAGTTAAATGCATCATTAGGATTGGAAATGTTCATCTCTTTGGATATGAATAGGATGAAGCAGGGTAAGTTTTTGTTTTCAAAGATGCCATTAGCTTGCTGATAGTTTTCTTTAAGGTACCATTATCACAGCCGCAGTCAAGAGCAGCTTACATTGCTGCAAAGAAACTATTATCCAGCGAGTTTAATCCTTTTTGTCCTACCTACAGGAATCTTTGCAGATATCTTTGCAGGTCATGTATGTTATGAAGATACAACCAGAAAAGTCATCAGCTCCTGTACTTCCTTTAATCCTGTGTTACCTACCACTGCACTTGCATGACACAGTGATGGGAGGAGATTGCATGCCCAGCTTCTGGAGGAATAGTGGATCAGATAGAGTACTCATGCCCTTACCCTCTCTTCTCCTTTTAACACCTCCAGCCAGCCCCCAGTCCCCAACAGGACTGCAGGGCCCCCAAACAGCATTGACAGACTCTGGGCTTAGCCTGCCTCTCTTCTCCCTTCCTGTCTCCTGCTCTGCCTTTTACAGCTATATCAGCCTCAGCAACAAAGACTCTGTAGCAAGCAAAATCTTTCAACATATCAAACTGTTGTGATGTGAAGAAATTAAAATAAGAAACATGGTTTCAGAAGTTGACATTTAAATGGATTTCATGGCTGAACAAAGGCACTTCAAAAAACAAGTCTTTACATAAAAACTAAATCAATGGTGCAACACACACCTTCTCATCAAGGTCCATATGACCACTTTGGTTATGATAACAAAGCTGGGTCTGCACCGACATCTTCAAATTCCCAGTCATGACACACATGTTAACATGACACACATGTTAACATAACCCACAGCCCTGCATTACAGTCTATGATCCAGACCTGGAGCTCTGCCTTCAAGGACAAACTTCCCTCGTTTGCCCCCAACAGCCTTAAGAAACACACAGGCCCAAAGGCTTGTATAAGAATGTATCGTAAAGCAGGCTCCGCTCACAGGCAAGCCAGAGCAAGAAGCCAAACTCACTTGAGTGCCCGGGCCACAGGGCCATCCACATGGCTGCTCGTGTCAGCTCCTGGGGCCATGAGCCCCTGCCCCAGCCGCGTCCCAGCAGGGCCAGCTCCCCACAGCCCTGCCCAGCCACAGGCCTTGTTGAGCTGTACCCACATCCCAGCCTGCCCGTGGCTCAGCCACAGGGAAACGCCCAGGGCTGGGGCTGCCCTAGTGCCCCTGGCTGCCTGCTCCTGGCTGGGGGTGGAACGGGCCCTGGCTGCCATTCCCTGCCCGGGCAGCTCCCACGGAACAGGTGTGGCACGAGCATGCTGGGTGACCTGCAGCAAGGCCCAGGGCTGCACACTGCAGTGAGCCCCGCACAGCGCTGCCAGACCACTGCATAAACCAACAATGAAGAGCAGGTCTTCCAGCAAATAAGCAGATCTTCCACCAAATACCATTTTTGCAGTCATTTTTGGCAGAGGTATCCCCAGCCGAGCTCATGCAAGGAACATCTCCTGCCCAGCACCAGGGAGCCAGACATAGGGCTACCACTGCTGTTGACCATTGGCCAGTCACAAGTACTGTCCCTCAGGGCCCGGTATTGGGACCAGTCCTGTTTAATATCTTTACTGAGGATCTGGATGAGGGGATTGAGTGGACCTTCAGTCAGGTCACAGATGACACTAAGCTGGGAAGGACTGTTGATCTGCCGGAGGTAGGAAGGCTATGTGGAGGGATCTGGGCAGGCTGCATTGCTGGGCTGAGGTTCAATAGGGCCAAGTACTGTGCCCTGCACTTGGGTCACAACAGTCCCATGCAGTGCTCCAGGCTTGTGGAAGAGTGGCTGGAAAGCTGCCCATTAAAAAATGACCTGGAGGTACTGGTCAACAGCAGCTGAACACAAGCCAGCTGTGCCCAGATGGCCAAGAAGGCCAGTGGCATCTTGGCCTGTAGCAGAAACATTATGGCCAGTGGTACAAGGGAAGAGACCATGCCCTTGGACTGAGCTCTGGAGATGCCACACTTCAAATCCTATGTTCAGTTTTGGGCCTCTCACTACAAGACATTGAGGTGCTAGAGCATGTCCAGAGAAGGGCAGCAGAGCTGATGAAGGGTCGAGAGCACAAATCTTAAAAGGAGCAGCTAAGAGAACTGGGCTTGTTTAGCCTGGAGAAAAGGAGGTTCAGGGAGACCTTATTGCTCCTTACAAGTACCTGAAAGGAAGTATTGGTCTCTTTTCCCAAGTAACAACTGACTGGGCAAGAGCAAACAGCCTCAAGTTATGCCAGAGAAGGTTTAGATTGGATATCAGAAAAAAATTCTCCATGAAAAGGATTGTCATTCATTGAAACAGGGTGCCCAGGGAATTGGTTGAGTCGCTATACCTGGAGGTATTTAAAAGACATGTAGATGTGGCACTTAGGGACATGGTTTAGTGGCAGACTTGCCAGTGCTAGGTTAATTTTAGGACTTAATGATCTTAAAGATCTTTTCCAACCTAAACAATTATTTGATTCCACAACCATCCTCCTTTCTCAAGGGTGCCCAGGTTTTTGTTCCCTCACTGCCAAAGAACCTCACCAGCAGTACTACTACTCTGCAGCCACATTTTTATCAGAAGTCAGTTCCAGCATCACTGCTGCTCTACACTGAGCATTAGAAGATTTGAGAGAGGAGAATTTGTATATCAGAAGAGAGGAGACAAGAAGTCACACTCCTTTTCTTCCAGCTTCCACTCCGTGTCTCATTTCCTGCAGTATCTCCAACACAGTGTCAGAGTAATGCCAAACAAGAATATCTTTGCATATATTAATGCCTCTCCAGTAACACACAACCTCCACTTGCTATTACTCTTCCCCTTCTCCTTAGCCTACAGCAAGCAAAGTCTCCTCATCTACAGCAGCAGAGCTGAAAGCCAACTGCTCTGTGCACAGCTACCCTGCAAGTCAGTCTTTGCTAACGCACAGATGGCTTCCCTGCATTTGCCTTGTCTATATATGTCAATGTATTTTGTCTTCTGGGACAAGAAATTCCCAGGCTAACCTTTCATGCAACTTTTGTCATGTTGATTTGCTAGCTGACCATTTGAAAATCAAAAACAAAAACAAAACCTGCATAAACATGGATGACTCCTAAAAGTAACAATCATACAACATGAAAAACAAGCCACTGTGGGAGGACAGAGTCAGACATACTCTAACTTCACTGCTTTTATGCTTAACACTGCAGCTGTGAAAATGAAAAGGGAAGAAATATGCTTTTTCAAGGCATTGCCAGCCAGTCTGTTACAGTGCTTCCGAAGTACATCCCTAATTCTCCCGTTCAGTGCTATGGAAATAATTGCATGGATAATTCAGGTTTTGCTTTTTTGTAAAATTTTTTTTAAAAGTCAAAAGGATGAGAAAATAGTGATATTCTGTAATAAAAGCAGATGCCATAATGTGACAGGGTGAGCAGTTCACTTCAACAGTAATGGTGGAAGACTGCAATTTTCTAACACCAACCATCTGTACCAGAGGTGGAGTACTAAAATTAAGTGTTTAGCTGAGCTTGGTGAGTGGAAAATCACCTCTATTAAAAATTTGCCCCATAACATGCCTTTAAGAGGCACAGAGTGCAGAACATAAATTCAAACCCATCTATTATTTAATTTTTGCTGTAGCCTGTACCTCAGACATTTGGACCTGTAGTTCCTGTTCCATAAGAACGTCCTTATGGCCATGAATAACTTATCTTACTGAACACCTATTATCCCAGAAAAGTCCAAGGAAAAACCATCTACAAAGACCATTTCACCTACTGGCGATAGGCTTGGAGTGAAAGGGTGACAGTACAAGTGTATCTGAAGACACTTGCCCAGATCTGATGTACAAGTTACAAAAAACAATGGACAAATGCTTTAGAAGCATTTCAGTACATCATGTGTCTTCAGAGTTAAATGTACAGACATCCTCACTAATTGCAAAAATACCAGTTGTTGATAACGATCATATTACTTCTCCCTCTAATCCACCTCCAGTGGACTCTCCAATACTGGCGTTGCTTTAAACATTATTCAAACAAGTCTTCCTAAACCACAAAATTCCAGCTCCTACTTGTCCAAAGAGCAACATCTAGAGCAAGAGAAACAAACTTATAGCAAACTACTATCAATCTCATTTGTCCCTACAACCCCTGACTTCTGAAGTTCTTTCTTTCACTACTGTGAATATTTCTTTGAGTCTTTAGTAGAGAAAGACAGAGGGGACAACTTTGATCAGGGACTGGAGGGCACAGGAATAAAGCAAGGCAGAAGAAAAATTACTTTTATTTATCCAGTTGGCACAACCAAGCCAGCAGAATTTGGGCAAGGAGACATACACCCACACACGTGGATCTGAAGTACACACTAGTGAAAGAAATCACCTGTAAAAACATGGAGACAAGGCAGGCAGCCTACCATACACTTTCTACATGCATACTGCCATGTCTACCTTAGTTCTACCTCTCCAGGTCCACACAACTTTCCACTTTCTTCTCCAATCTCTTCCCACCTGGCCCTGATAACCCAGCACTTCCCATTGGTTCAGAGGCAGTGGATATCCTTCTACTGGCTATTGCAGAGACAGGCAGAAGCAAGCTCTAGAGGAGAGGTGCATTTTCTCTCCACTAGGCAAAGGCACGGTTTTTATGACAGCTAGGACAGCTATGACTTGCTAGGACAAGGGTTTCCAAAAGAGTTACCAACCACTCCAACTTGTCAAGCACTTACATTTCGAAGCAGTTCTCAAGGCAGGAGACGTGTCCTTCTGGTAATGCATCCTAAGAGGATAAATTACCCTAGAGCCAGGGACAGTGAAAGCGGGGATATAGCCAGCAGGTGGGGGTGTAGGCAAGACACAAGGTAGAGCAGTTCTCTGGGATTCATGCCATTGCTTCTAAATGATGAAAAACAAGCGTCATACAAAATACAAGGGCAAATGCTGCAAGATTCTAATTTTGAGAACCCTGCACCTCATTGTGCCCATAACTTCAATAATCAATCTCCTGCTACCATGGGTGCAGCTCTATCATCTTTAGCACAACACAGAAAAAAATCCATTGGCAAGATGATGTGATTACAGGAAAAAGATTTTGGTATACCAAAATACCAGGCATTCCATTTTTCCATAACATTATTTTTTAAAAAATTTAAATCTCTTCTCATTATGCAGACAAAGAACCTTGCACTCTTCAGCTGCAGTGTCACTAGTAAGCATAGAGAAGAAACTGATACCCAGTTACAGACTTCATTTAATCTTCTTCAGTACTAACACCACTGTTTCACTGTTTTCATAACTGAACTGTCAAAACAACTTCAACTTATCCAAATATATCCAGAGCATGCTGGTTAAGGAATTGTTGTCTAATTTGTGCATCTCTACAGAAGTCTAAAGGAATCACTAGAGTGTGAAATTGCTAAATGAAGAAGAGGCATTGATCACAGACTATACCGAGCAGAGGAAGAGAAGCATTCAGCACTTCCTAACCATACTCATAACATGGATTCCATTTCAACAACAAGATATTTGTTGAAAATCAAGTGCTGTCTCCAAAACAAATCCCTTGTGTTCTCAATATAAAAATAGGACATGCTAAGTCTATGCCTGGATGTCCCTTCTGTTAAACAAAGCACTCCAAAGCAGATAGGAAGGACACATCATGTTTTTTGTCATCATCCACTTTCACATGAAGCAGAAATAGTTTGGTATTAGCAAATACATGTTGTACAGCAAATCACTGTTACACAGTCACCCTTGAAAGGCACAGAGCTTAAGCCACCATGCTTAAATGTTGCTACTTTGATGATTATGCAAGTGGAATGACTTTCCACATAGTAGTCACAGGACTTACCAACTTCTGCCTAATTCACAAGAGCAGGTCACTCTCCATCTCCAAGCAATACAGGTCCAGCTGACTGCTTCCCTGCAATTTGTACATAATTCTGCCTACAGGGAGAATGCAATAACGACTAGGACCATGCCACACTAGGTCAAACTTGACAGATTGATTGCTTTTTTCTAAGAGAGAAGATGAAAAAGACCTAAGGAATATACTCCATGAAAAAATTTTGATCAAACAGGATCAACACCAGGTTCTTTGCAGTCTGGGAATTTAGGCTAAACAGCAGTGCAATTAAGTAGGTTTGTCTCTTGGGGCACTTCAAGGATTAATTACTCCATCAGATTGTTTGAAAGAACACAAGGAAAGAGCACGTGATATAATGAGGCCTCTAAATGGCTCTCCTCATCTCAGTTTCAGCAGCCCTGTAAAAACAATCTGTTAGTCTCCAGTATTGATTTTCTTTACACTGAGAGGCTGTGCGTAAATTGACTTCTGCGATAAAAGTCATACAGTATGGGTACATCAAGCATCTGACACACTCATAGTCTTCTCACCACATTTTTGTCTTACCAGCCAATTAAAGTGTTATTGGTTGGAACAGAAGATAGTTTTCATTCATTAATACTTCTTTAGCCAGAAGCATTAGCTCCTTCAAGAGTTAACATGGCAGACAAGAAGTCTGTATTCTGGGGCATGGGGGGAAATGGTTTATTTAGTGGTATCAAAACAAGTGCGCTCGCATCCTGCAGAATCCAGAAGCAACATAATCTTTTTGAAGAAATTTAGTATGCAAGAGATACAGAGAGTTTCTCATGGTTTGTAACAAGTCATTCCTTCAAGTGGTGCCTGAGCATAGCAGTGTGCTCTACACAGAGACGACTCTCCCTCCCCCCAGATACTCATTTGGAGCAGCAGGCAGGCCAGGGACTGGCAGTCAACGCATTTTGGCTCTGGTCCACTGGTGTCAAGAAATATCAGCAGGAGTTCTAACATGCTTTAAAGCAGACACTCCTCTTCCCTAGGGCCCCAGAGACACCACTTGGCTACACAGGCAAGTCCCCAAACTGCAAAACATGGAAAAGTGCCTGAGGGATCTTTAAAATGAATTCACAAACAACTCCAGATCCAGGAGGTGGGATAACCTGCTGTGACTATCCCACCAAGGATGACAAAAAGAGAAGGGAGCTAAAGACTGTATAGGACCCCTGTTTGATTCCAGTGCTTCTTCTCACAGTCAGATTCCCAGAAAAATATTTTAGCAAAAAGTCCTGCCTCCTTCCACT
This sequence comes from Corvus cornix cornix, assembly GCF_000738735.6. NCBI lineage: Eukaryota > Metazoa > Chordata > Aves > Passeriformes > Corvidae > Corvus > Corvus cornix. The sequence continues at coordinate 56,955,340 of NC_047056.1, forward strand.
TGCTACATTAAATGTACTGCAAACTACTAACCAAGAGTAAGAGCTAACAATTCTAATACCAAATGTAGTCATTACATATTTTAAGGTGAAATCTGGTAAGAGCTTTAAAAAAAAATGAAGATGAAAAAGTGTTTGGAGACATACTGGGGAAAAAAAAAGGCAGAAATGTTGTTTAGGTGTTGATTTTTACAGAACTAGTCCTGGAGACCTCTGTTGCCCCCAGCCTGAGACAAGAAGTCTCCAGATTATAAAGTGAAAGATTGATACCTTGCTTCCTCATATAAATGAATTCTCTGGTTATCACAATTTCTTCAAGACACTAAAGCACATCTTCTGCCTAAGAGTTTGGGTTTCATAAACAAAAAGTAGTTGGATAGCTATAAGCAAGTTGATTAAATCTTTAGCTAAGCAGACTAGGCAGTACTGCAGCAACAGCTGAAGTAAGAGCTGGAATGTTTCTGGCTGCCAGTGAGCTAGTTACCACCAGCACTCCTCTCCTCACTAGTTTCTGCACTCAGAAAGGATTCAGTTTTCAATATCAACATAATCCAAATTCTAGGGAGTTTTGTTGATGTTTTAAGAAAGAAGACTAAGAAGTTTTACCTCAACACACCTAAAACAAGAATACAAAATTTGACTATAAGCCTAAAATGGCATGATTACTACCAGCATAACAAAAAGACACAATAATTTACTCCAGAACATCTGGACTTCTTTTCTGAAAAAAAAAAAATGCACTATGTGCTTCAGGTACTATCTTTTAAAATGTAAAGAAACCAACAGTAAAGGCTCAGGGCATTCTTTGTGTTTAAAGTAAGTGTGTCAAAATGTTATATACCAGTCACCTAAAGGAAAACTAATCACTTGTGCCATGCTAGAGTTAATTTAGATATCTACTTTAAAAAAAGTTATCATTCAAGTGCTAAAATAACTTAGGATTTTCAGCTGCTAACATATATTTTCCAAGGAGTGTTAAATTAATTCCATGAAATATTAGTAAGCATATTTCTCCCAGAGTCTACAGACATCTACTCAAAGGACACATTTTGTTATAAGGTATTAAGTGACCTATAGCAGAGTCACTATCTTAATACTTCTGCCCCTCAGCTGTGGTCATCACTTGAGTCTGATGATGCCCAGAGTAAGAACAGGCAGTAAAGCACATTTACAATCTGTTTAAACTTCACCCCAGAGTGAAAGTCCAAGCAAGCTCATTCCAAGCAAGCACTGGTCTTTTGTTTATGTCTTTCTATATTTTATAGAAGGGATGGGAAAGATCCTAGTGCCTAAAGGGTTTAAAAGTCATATTTAAATACATGAAATAATGTGGAAAGAAACATCATATAACTGAGTTACTCCATTAAAAAATTATATCAAATGCAAAGAGTTTATCTGCATATAAGAAGGCAGACCATGTGACCTAGGAGAGCCTTCCCAGTTCTGTGTTCTGGAAAGTAATCCTATTAAGACAGTCTGGTAATAGGATTTTCATTAGGCACTGATTGTGCCATCATTTGCACTTATGAAGTCCAACACAGAGGACTGAAGTGTGTGATCCTCTTGTTGGCAGCATATTTAGAATGGTGAACTCTTGAGTCACCACTGGAAGTGTCACCTCTAGACTAGCACCATTGCCCACACTAGCCATTCACTTACTTACCATTAGGCCTCTTAATTAACGCTATCTTCTATACTACCTTTGCTTTACAGGCTGAGCAGTATTACATTGAATTAACTATCTACAAGCATTCTAACTATTAAAGACCTATAGTAACATGTTCTGATTTTTCTCTATATTTAGATCCACTAGATCTACGCTACTGATAAATATCACATGGATTGAAAATATATAAGATGCCTTCTGGGGCTGCGATCTGTGTGTTCCCTGAAAATAGTTTAAGATGCCATGCTGAACTGGTTCCTAGAATAGATATCATGCTTCCAGAGTGGGAGGGAGTGGTGGAACGAGGAGGGGAGGTAACAGTTCTGCTAATGAAATGTGATCCTCAGAATTAAATACTTATCACTTCAAAGAAGATTTGATTTGTTTCAGTGTTTACCTCTGCCCAAACAATTCCTTGTTCCAAGAAGATCTTTAACAGGCTGAATTTATTCTATCCTTTGAAATACAGTCACACTGCTGCTGTATGGACTGCATACCATTAAGATTTTTATACCCCTTCTCCAGCATTAATAAGTTCTAGAAATGTTGACTTCCATAATTCCATGTGTCACATGGGAGAACAGCAAAAGACACTGTTAATGTTTTACAACAGGCAGCCAAAAGTTGCAGTGACAAAGATGGATGGCCACCTCTAACCTACTCAATTTGTGCTGTCAAATAGAAGTTTCTGGAGTTAGATGTAAGGCAGGGAAAAATGAGAACTTGGCATTAGAAATACTGCAGGCAAGACACAAGGCTGGAAGAATGGATTGCTATTGCTGCTGCTGCTTTATCACCTGTAGTGACAAGAGACAAGGCGACCGTAACTCAGATTGAATCAGGTTAGAGATGGGATATCTTCTTTTTTCCCCCCCATTGGTATCTCCTGCACTGTCAGAATATTATGTAAAGTATGTACACATTATGTACACTAATATGGTCTACAAAACACATAGGGTTTTAGTCCCGTAACAGTGTTTTAAAGTGGCTGATAACCTGTTCTACAGGGAGATTTGTGAGAATGCAACCAGGAGTTCAGCCAGCCTTTGCAAGGCATGAATCAAAAGAGAATTAGTTTAGGGTTGTCATGAGAGTAAACTGTCACACTACTTGTTCTAGTTGAAGTAGGACTTAATTTCACATCTTTTTATTTAGATACAAGACCTATTTAGAAAAATTCCCCATGCTTTATAAGAAAAGTCAAGTGTTCCATGAAACAGATATTTTCCTCATTTAAACAGGGTTATCTTTATTTCAGGCATTTGCTTCCACAGCACAGGTTGGATCAGCTAATGCAAAGCTCTGGGAATAAGGAAAGAGATCCCACTCTGTCATAACACAGGGTTGGTTACAAGGGACCAACAGTGCTCAAGTCAGCCCAGCACCTTCAACAAAGCACAACATAACCTGCTCTCAGCTATCTGTGGATGGATCATTCATGTTGTAGTTTAATTGCGCTACAAGTACAGACACATCCAAGCTACACTCAAGTCCAAAAGCAATATAATGAATTTGTGTGATAAACCTCAGTGGTAAAAAGGGGTAGATTAATGACCAGTTCCCACTTTTCCCCTTCAGCTGTACATTCACTGCATGATTTGTAGCAGAATTTACCATTTATTTTTTTATCCACAGTTTTTCCATTGTATCCATGTTCTCCCACCCCCTCCTCCTCTCTTGTCTTACCTTGGATAATCAAGTACCGGCTCTATATAAAACAATTTCCCTAAAGGCACAAGAGTCTTTGTAGCCACGAAGATTGTAAGCTACTGTTAATAAGAAGTACAATTATAAAATCTCAAGTGATGTAAGCAATCAGTTATTTATCCACCTTTTTATGAAACAACCACACCTACTGCTTCAGCAAAGAGACCAGTTGAATCTTGAACAGAAAGGGAAAGGACAAAAAAAAATTGCTATGGAATAGCTGCTGGAAGATAATCTGTGTTTTGAAGCTTTAAATTGTAAGTCAAGAATATTTCTGCTGAATCAGATAAAACAATGAACCATGACCAGTGCAGAAATGACATCTAGACTAAACAAAGATCAAATACTAGAAAAATAATTTTCTTTGAATCATAGAATGGTTTGGGTTGCAAGGAATCTTAAAGCTCATCTAGTTCCAATCCCCCTGCCATGGGGGCAGGGACATCTTCCACTGGGCCAGCCACATCCAACTTCAACTTGAACACTCCAAGGGATAGGAAGTCCACAACTTCTCTGGGCAACCTGTTCTAGTGCCTCACCACCCCCACAGTGAAGAATTTCTTCCTAATACCTCATCTAAACCTGCCAGTTTAAGGTCATTTCCCCATGCCTTTTCACTACATACCCCTCTCCAGCTCTCTTGTAGGCCCCCTCTACGATCCCCTGAAGCCTTTTCTTCTCCAGGCTGAACAATTCTAACTCTCAGCCTTCACAGGAGAGATGCTCCAGCTCTCTGATCATCTTTGTAGCCCTCTGGAGTCTTCCATGGACTCCAAAAGGTCCATGTCCTTCTTATACTGGGGCCCCAGAGTTCCAGGTAGGGTCTCACAAGAGTGAAGTAAATGTGGAAGAACTGCCTCCCTTGACCTGCTGGCCACACTGCTTTTAATGTGGCCCAGGATGCAGTGGCTTTCAGGGCTGCAAGTGCACATTGCCAGATCATGTTGAGGTTCTTGTCAACCAACACCCCCAAGCCTCCTGCTCAGGGTTGCTCTCAATCCATTCTCTGCCTTGCTTGTATCTGTGGTTGGGACTGCCTCAACCCATGTGCAGAATCTTGCACTTGACCATGATGAACTTCTCTCTTCTTGAATTCCTTTGCACACTGTACACAGTTTGCATGCAAAAAGAAGGAAAGTTCAGTAGCTGAACAGTGGTACATTTCCTACTAGAGTAGGATCTTTAGAACTTAATCTGAGATTTTAAGAAGTGCATTTAGAAACAAAAGGCTCTGACTTTATCACCATCAGGTGCTTGGTACCCTCACAGGTCCTTAAGCCCACTCCTCTGAAAAGAACTGCATGCATTTTACAAGGTTTGTTTTAAAACAACATGCATCTTTTAGGCTTCCCATTTTCTGCTCTTGGGATTCAGATACCTTTCTGTGGTTGCTGCATGATAGAATAAGCCTTTGCTACACCTGTGTGGCCTGTGTCCTTCACAGGTCTCTGATCACAGCAACTCTTCAATAGACAAAAGTACGTTGAGCAACATCGCTGCCCTCAAGAGAGCACACCAAAGTTCGTGTTGTACAACATGCAGATATCTGTAATAGCTGTCCAAAAGAAATAATCCAAATAAATTTCTAGGCAATTTGGTGGACCCCAAAGTACTTTACTCCAATGCATCTAGACTGTAATAATCTTCCAAAGAAAGAAGTAATTTATTACGCTTCCTACTGACTTGCATCTTTTTAAAAGACTGACACTCTCTCTAGTTCTCAGATCCTTCTCAGCCTCTTTCCACTTTTGATCCATTTAGAAAGGAATCTACATGCAATTACCATTTCTGAGATCTTAGTCCAAGTTAGAAGTCTATTCAAAGAGTGAGACTATAGGCAAAAGTTTGTTTCTGTAGTGTTTTATTGAGTCGATTTTCTTACCAAATGCCTTTCTGAGAAATGAATAATGAATTTCAAACATTATATCACTAGAGCCTGAGGCGTAAGTAGTACCTGATGACACCATCAGGTCCACATCACCACAAGGCAGCCTTAGCAGCATGCTGACCAGGCTGTTTTGGAAAAGACAGAATGTGTGGACTGAAATGTTAGCATATCCCAGCAGCTTCAGGAAGACCAACAAAGAGGGTGTTCTCCAGAATTGCAGTCACTCAGCAACCAGAAGAAGGGAGCTCTCGATCCATGCAGGACTGAGTTAAATTGTTCCCCTCCCCCCCCATACTGCACTGCCAATCCATTACCCGTTTCAGAGCTTCATGCCACTCTTGCCATTGCAGTATCTGTACCAGAAGTTATGTGTAAGAAAATCTTACACATAACAATTCTCAGTCTGGCATAGATTTGTACTCTGAAATGAAATGCCTGAAGAGCCTTTATGGGCAGCTCTTCCAAATTTATTTTATTGTACAGTGAAATTTTAAACACAATCTCAGGGTATTTCCATTCCTGGAATGGAAAAATAATAAGCTTGGACATAACATCCTGGTACTTCCAGAACAACATCATATCCTCTGCCAAGCACTGACTTCCATACGTCAGTAGACAAACTCTAATAAAATAGTTGATTACTTAGCTAAGCTCAGCAGTAACTCAGAAGGCAAGTCTTATATTCAGCTTTCAGAGTGCAAAGTCTAGGGGCTCATTTGATTTGCACACGCAAATCTCTACATTAAAAAATATTCAGCAACAAACCCATAGCACAAGCAAAATCTTTCTTCATTATTGTGCAAAAATCTGTGTGCCATTTATAGCAAATGCTATAATTCTAGATAGACAGGACCCCAGAGCACAGAAATTCACCTGTAAAGCTGAATGGTTTCTGGGGACAAATCCAGTGGTCTCTTTTTTCATATACAAGTTTGGCAGGTGCACACAACACAAATTATACATCTGGAAAACTGGTCTGTCACCACTTTCATGCTGAACTACGAGTTGCAAACCATTAGGGAATGAATAATGATGATGTAAGGTGTTCTGTGCAGCATTATTTTGCAGTTCTTAACCAATAATGGACTTAGCCTAAAACACAAAGCATCTGTGGAGAAACTATTTTTAGAAACAAGATATTACTGCAACCTTAGGGTATATTACCATGTCCCGCAGCTGTAGGGAGGAGGAGAGAAGATCCAGCAGGCAGGAATTGTGCAGCAAGATTGATTTATTTAATTATTTTACAAACTCTTTTATAGACTTTTTTCTTCATAGTCTAATTGGACAAGGATCAGCCACCCTTTGAGGTGATTGGCCAAAATCCTAAAACATCCATTGTCAAAATATTTTTCTACTGTATTATAAACAAGACTTTTCAAGGCTGCAGGTGTTTGGTTGTTTACATAGCTCTGCTGCCTCTTCTGTGAGAGAGAAAAGTCTCTCACGGACTTAGAAAATAGCAAGAAAATCCTTGCTAGCAGCATTTTTGTATCAACACCAAGATACCTAGTAAAGGTCAACACAGAAGCCAGTTCAAGTCCTGCAATTAAGGCATTGTATTTTCACTATACTAACCTGCAACTGTAACCTCAGTTTCATCATTCACAGAAACCAGAACAAACAGGTTATAAAACTTTTTTTTTTTAAATGAAGCAGTCCCAGAAGCAAACAGCCAGACTGACACTCACCTGACACACCTGACCTGAGTACGTTAACCTGACAGGTTCTGGTGCCAAACAAATCCTGCTCAAGTCTCTCTGGTTCTGCTAAAGTTTTCTATGTTGGTAACTTATACCATTCAGGTAAAGGGTCCTTTATCCCTAAAGTCTGCATCATGTGGAAGTAACCTTTCTAAAGCTAATCTCTCTATCATACAACTGAGGTCCGCATTAAAAATAGCCTCAAACAGCTCCTTCTAAGCCACACTCCCAAAACCATCATATTGCTTGGCATCCAATTTTTAAAACTAAAAATGTACAGTAAAGACAAGATCCACTAGAAAAAGAACACAAACAAACCTGTCTCGTTATTTCCCAACCTCATCTCCTAAACTTTGTCACCATGCCAAGACAGGCTTATAGCTGACTTAACTTGCAAGTACTTGAGAGACTATGAATACATGTTTAGTTTTGAATAAAGGGAGTCTTTCTGCAAGTATCCACTTACTGATGAATCTCAGCATAATAGCAAACATTATTTAAATGGAAAACAGTGAGCAGGCACTACATTTAAGTCCCACAAAGAAACATGCAAGCCTTTTTACAGACTTTCAGTGCACCACACTGCAAGTACCCTCTACTTATTTCTGCTCTTCCCAGAAATGAAGTGCACTGCTCCTTTGAAATAGAGCTCTGAATCAGAATAGCAATGAAACACTGACATTGGTTAGCTCTTCCAGGATTAACAATTCAATGGCTATTTCTGACAACCTGGAAGATTTTAGATCATTCCAGAACTTAAATGTCATTGCATTGGGAAGTTACTGTATCTTCCACAGAAGTTAAAGTGAGCAATTCCCCACCCCCTCCCAACCTCCCCTCAGACAGGGTTATTAACTGTCTGCATAGGTGATTAAATTTCAGCCTGAGAGCTACATCTCTAAGCCTAGAAGTAATTCAAGCAGATTCAAGCAAAGCATCTTGCATTAAATTGCTATTGTCTTTAATCACTACACTCATCATACATCTTCAACTTTATTCTGATAGTGTATTAATTGCTTGACCTTTTCACTTCCATCATCTGTGCTGACTCTGGATAGAGTTCATGCATAACAGCAAAGAAGAACAGAAGATGACTTAAACATTTTGCCCTTGGCCTTCAAATCTGAAAACATTTTGTTCTGTTATGTTAAACCGTTTTTCCCCCTAAAAGTCACCTCAGAAACCAAATCATCAAAAAAGTTTTATGCAGCAATATATCGTCTCCACCTTAATGGAGACCTCCTTCTACTTCAGTTGGAAGCAACAACTATAATAAGGAAAAGAATGAAAGATTTTCCTCCAACAAGCCTGTGATTTGAATACTGCGAAGAGCAGCAACAATTCCACTGGGCTTTGCTTTGGTCCTATGTACCATATCCTTTCTTATGAACAGAACAAGTACACCTCTATGTCAAAAGTACACAGCCCAAACAGGCCTGGTGTTTTTGAATGGCAAGAGTCAAACCAGAGGACAGATCCAGCAGGCCAGCCACTAACTACATTATCAGCTTGCACGGACACAGAATCATCAGTTCATGCAAACAACTGTAAACACTTCCGACCTGAGAAAAATCCTCACAGCCTACAGGCTATGTGGCCAAACAAGTCATGAGACTGGAGACGCATGTCACACCAACACAAAGACTAAGAACTGCTCATTTTTATTATTTTTAACTAGAGTTTCCATTTATATCTTTCATTCCCACAGCTCATGGATGTGAACAGTTAAGGAGGTTTAACTTACCATGTGCACATTTTTTATGTGGCATTCTAACAAATTTGCCAATAAACTACTTTTGAGATTAAAGGAGTTTCTTTAAACATTTGTATTATGTGTGTGCTAGATATTCCATCCAGGTAATTTACATTTTCACATCCACTCAAGACATCCACACCTCAAGGACTGTCAAGCTCTTGTCTTCCTAGCTCCAGCATGCTCAGGAGCCCTGGTGTGAGATGTTGGCTCCTGGACATGCTAACTGCAAAATTCACATGTGGCTTCAACAAATCTCACTTCAGAAGTCTCTAACAAAAGTGAAGTAGACTACTGATGGGAAATGTATGTGCGAACCTCTGTTTAGCCTTAACGTTTTGATCCTTTATAAGAGTAAATACCCGAGGTGAAGGGAGATACGATCCACTGGGGATTACAAGGTCTACATTTTTAATGAAGCTTTGACAAAACAAAGTACTGGTACTTCCTTTACTTACAACATCATTATCTCCACAAGGAAGGCAATAGTTGCCATTCCTTTGAACAATCTTGAAACATCCTCCTGCTCATCTGTCCTCTACAAAAGAGAATTCATTCTGGCAACACTCGATCTTGCCCAGAGTAACAGCAAAACAGGTTTCATACCCACAAATCAGGTACATAAAACCCCCAGCGTTTTCGATTCTCGTCCTCATGATCTCCGAATTGCTCACTGAGATTTCCTGGCCAGTATCTACCCCGCTCCTGTAGGTCGGGGTAACGCAAAACCACGATCCAGAGGAGACCGTACCCGCACCGGAGTCTTTCCTCTACAACAGCCGCCTCCGCACAGCCCCCGCGCAGGTCCGCTCCCTCCTCCTGCTCGCCCTGCGCCCAGCACACCGCTCTGCCGGGCTCCCCGGCGCTGGGCTAGCTCGCATCTAACGGAGACCGACGCCCGCCCAGCCCGTGGAAGGCACCTCCGAGCCCCGGTCCGCCCTGTCCTGGAAGGCTGCGGGGACAGCGGCTCCCGGCCAACACCGCCGCGGGTGAACCTCCTGGCACCCCCGACCTGCCACAGCCGCCGGGGCCCCCCCGAAGGAGAGGGACCCTTCCGTGCCCGGCCGTGCGGCAGCCACCGCCCGTCCCCAAAGGGCGGTCCCCTACCATTCACCTCGGGAGGGTACGGGGGACCCCCTTTCTATGGGACAGGGGGCACCTTTCACCATTCCCTGCGCCGGGACACCACTGAGGCGCGGGGCAGCGGCAGGGTGGGGGCGGCGGACCGGGAATGTCATTTGGAGGTGGCGGTGACAGCGCTCCTCTGCCCACCGCCGAAAGGCAACTCGGGGCAGGAGGAGGATGCCGGGGGCGAGGGAGGCAGCGGCGGGCGAGGGGACTGCGGCGACGGCAACCGCGCCGGGGACCCCGCGACCCCGGCCCCGCACCTCGCAGCCGTAGAGCTGCCCCAGCTGCTCCACGATCCACTCCTCCAGCACCAGCCGCTTCCGCAGCTCCTTCCGATCGTATTTCACCGTCACTTTCCCCTGCTGGTGGCGCCGCTGCTGGACCTGCACCACGGCCGCCGCTGCCGACACCGAGTCCTCCCGGGAGGAGCTGCCGGAGGAGCCGCCGCTCCCGCCGCCGCCGCGGGGGCTCTGGAAGAAAACGCGGTTCCCGCCGCCTCCGCCCGCTGCTGCCGCCGCCGCCTCGCTGCCCCGGTCGCCACCGACATGCTCCGCTCCGCCGCGGCTCCCGCCGAGCCGAAAGGCGCCCGCCGCCGCTACCGCCGGGCCGCAGCAGCCGCCGCTTGCGCGTGTGCTCCACTCCCCCGCACCTGCCGCTTAAAGCCTCGCATGGCTCGGCGGCGCAGCGGCCCCGCCGCCGGGGGGTGGGCCCGGACCGGCTGGGGCGGGGACAGGAGAGGGGCGGTGCGGCTCGGTTCTGCTCGGCATAGCGCGGCACGGTCGGAGAGGAGCGGCTGGGCTCGGCATAGCGTGCCCAGTGCCAGCAGCTTGTAGCGGAGTGTGGAGCACCCCGAGAGAGCCGCGGTGCCGGCGGCGGAGCCTCCGGGCCTCCCCGGGGCCGGCGAGGTGCGGGCGGCTGCTCCTCGGCGGAGGCGGGGCGGCTGTGCCCACGGCAGGGCGCTCCCCGGGAGCGTACGCTCGCTGGGTGGTTTATGGATCTTTTTTTTTCCCCCTATAAAAAAATGCACGACTGCCCCGTCATACACACTACGTTTATATACATTGCGTATCTGCAGCAATAACACGCTGAATGCGATCGTTTTCTTCTCTTCGTGGTGTGTGTGGGCGTGGGAGTGTGTGAATGATTTCAGGATAGTGAACCCAAACAGCAAATACACAAGCTATCAGCATCACTGTAACGATTAGCCGGCTATGTGGAGATGACTTTCTAAAATACTCAGGTTAGCATCAGTGCTTTCAACAGCTTCATGTCTCTCAGGAGATACTGAGTAAAATCCCTGATGGTCCATCCTACACACCAAAATGTGCCTATGACTCCCAGTAAGCGGCCAACGTAACACAGGCAGTGGTTAGGGACCCCAGACCATCCCCATTAACAAAGAGGTGACAAGGGGCAGAAGTCAACCTCTTGCATGTGCAGACCTGGGACTGTAAGTGCTTGGTGTCTCAAGCTTGGGTATGGCTGTGGGAACCATCCCCTATACACCCCACTGCCCTGGGAATGAATGTCTTAAGTCAGCAAGGAGCAGAGGGCAAGGAGGCATGGATTGCTAGCCACATCTACCTGGGTATATCTGCTTCAGTCAGGTCCTTGCTGCTGTTTGGGATGGCCATGTGGTAGCAGTGACATTTCAGCTTCTTCTGCTCTGGGCATGTGACACCACTGAGAAAGAGGCTAGCATGAGGTATTTGAGCCTCATCAGGCTATTTAGGTAAAACACAGATTGTGCCACTAAAGGGATCATAATCTGATAAAATCTTATTACTGGTCTGAAATGCTATGATAGCTTTTAGATTTTCATCTAAAAAAAGAACTATTTTTTCAAAGCAAAGCATATGGAGTTAAGCTCCTTATCAGCATGTAGGGACCACATGATTTTCAGAGATACTGAGCAACTGCAACTAGTACCAGTGTAGATCCCACTTGAAGCTTGGGCTGCAGGCAGAACTTGAGAAAAAGGCATATCCCAGAAATCTGTGTTTATGTAAGAAGTCTGCCCTATTGACAGGGCAGCCATTACCCAAGTGAATATCAGCTTCCAGCTGGGTAGTGCTGCCTGCCTGGCTTTTATAACTCTAGGCTTGTGTAAATGCAGTAGGAAAATACCATCATCAACAACTTGTTCTTAGAGAAACCAAAAAGAATACAAAAGAGTTTTTGAAAGAGGGGAGTGGCTGTTTTTTAAACTTTTGCATTTGGAGTGGCCTATAATTTGGGTCTTCGGCTCTGCATGTCATGTTGGTAGTCTGGTGCTGACGTTCTCAGCCACAAAACTTGAAACTTTCCTGTTCAGAGAAGGAACATTTTCATCTTTATGGGCTGGTTGATGTTTACAGTTGCTGAGAAAAAAAAATTGATTAATGCAAAAGAAGGTCAATATTGCTTAAGAGGCTTTTTAAAGTCATATTAAGCATCATACTTGGGATATATTCCATGAGATATAAAGTAGGAATACCCAAACTTTCACCACAATAGGATGTTTTCTGGAGCCAAAAGAACACTGAGGTGTTCCACAGTGGACCTAAGCTGACTAGAAAATACTGAGCTTTTTCTTCTCTGCTGTAGCAAATAACAGGTGAACAGATGGCTAAAATATTTTCTTTGAGTGTGAGAATCCAGAAGGTCTCAGCTGAAGGATACTGTCATTGACAGGATATTGTAATCACTGCAGACATTTAAAATCTGGTACCCGCTATTCAAATAACATTTCCGCAACACTCTGAAAGTAGAAAATGAGATACTGGTGATTAAAAAGCATGTCCTCAGAGGTTATCATTTCAAAGTTACAATTCTAACATAACGCATAGTGCTTGGTAAATGTGGGTGGATGAGAAACTGGTACAACTGCCAGCATTGTCATGAGGCAGTTTTATGTGCCATTGGTTTTTCATTCAGTTTTTAAAACGAGCGCATTCCTCAGGAAGCCAGAGCAAGAACTGCTGCCAAGAATCTTTTCTGCAATGATTTTGCTTCATTTGAAAGAAAGAACTAGTTGTTTAAAAGTCAAAGTTGAGCAAAAACGTTTAGATCTGCTAACATCCTGGGAATGAGCAATGCAGCCCAGTGTGGGCACAATCTGTACTCCTGAGTGGCTGGAGGCATATGAGAGCATTTCTTGGAGAGAGTAGTTTCCTCACTAGTACTTCTCCATACCACAACAGAACCATTGATGGTTACACCCATAACAAAGACAAGAGTTAAAGTGGCAGAGGGAGGACCAATCCTTCCCAAAACTTCAGCCTTAGTTTTAGACCTACCATAAGGAATGAATTCAGGGCATAAGAGATTCGGCTTCATAGGCAAGGTTCTTTCAACAGCTGAATCAAAATCACAATGCAGCATTTCAGCTAAAGCTAATGGTTGGTCAATAAAGCCAACAGGGAGATAAAATACTACACCTTTGAAATATTGTGCTCTTTCAGTGTGATCATGTCTAGATCTCTCTCACAAGAGCATTGTATCAGGGTAAGTAAAGAACAGACAATATGAAATAGGAAACACCAAAGGCAGAGGAACACTTGCATAACTGCACTTCCTTATGTTTCTTTCCCAAAGAGTTGATGTGGGTCTCTCTTGTGAATGCAAGCAACATGAAGCTGTATCCACTTCCCATGTATATATCATACAGTCCTGACCTGTTTTCCAGTCAAAGAAAATAATACAGAACATATGGACTAATTTTTCAGGAGGCTTAGGCAGTGACCCTTAGGGATTCAAGGCCCTGAGCATTAATTGCCTTTTCAGCTTTAGTAACCCTGTATGACAGCACATGTCTCTTCCTAAACAATTGATACTTCCCATCGGTGCTGGCCACAAATGTCAGCATTGACTCATTTCTGTGGCTAAAAGGTTCTTCTCGAGGCAAGCTTGCTATTTAGGAAATTAACTTTAGATTTGTTATCTCCAGTGATAGTCTGAATACCCACTTTCCTATGCTGTCAAATACTACACTGGCCAAAACCAAGACCCCTTTTGTAATGCTGCTCTCCACAGGTTTTCCTTCCCCAGAGGCTGCTTGAAGGAAGGACCTCTCCATGGCTTTCCATTGTTTCATAGCAATTTCTCTTAAGTTTTTCCATGCTTTTTTCAGAACAACTTTGGAAATAATAGTTGCTGGACTCTGAAATAAACTAATATGTGTCATGAAATTTCATTCTCTTCAGCAGTCGTTATTTTCCTGAGGCATTTGTCTTCCAGGGATTCACATGAGTGCAGTTCTGGTGGTTTCTACCTCACTTGATGATATGTTCATGAAGAAATTAAGAGCTGAGTGGAAGACTCATAGCTGGACATTTTCAGCAACCCAGAATTGTTTAAAACTGCAAAGTACACACCAGTTGATGATTTTATTTCCTTATTGAAATGCACATTTGCTTTTACATGTTCTCAGAATCATAGGAGTCATTTCATGCTTGTATTCCTTGGCTTGCTAACAAAATACTCAAGAGTTGCCAGGGAATCTCCTAGGTGTGTAATGATAGACTCCATTATTTTTGCAAGGCCAGACAGTCTTTGTCTACTGGCTAACCCTGCCTTTTAAAAGCTCTTTATGGCATCTTGTTGGTGAGCTGTGAGACTTCACTCCAGGCTCACCAGTGAGATTCACAGTTGCAGGGCTTCTCTTTTGCATGATTATTGGAAACTTCCATCAACCAGATAGTCTGTCTTGTGCCTGGTGACGGCATCTGAGGAGTCTGAACACACCATCCTGAGTTATTTTATGTTATTTTTGTGTAAGAAAACTGTTTCCTCAGTGAGGAGCCTTGACATCCCATTCAGCTCGGAGGAGGTCTCACTCCTGTGGTGTGGGTACTGGGGTCATGGTTGTGCATTGCCTTGTCTGGATCAGTGCTGCCATCCTCCTCATCAGTAAGCCAAAGCAGTTCAGGGCCATAGTTCATAAACCACTGCAGAACTAAGTTTTACTTTCATCACAGCAGTACCCCATGTGTGTCAGACAGTGTATAAGTTCCATTTTTGAGTCTCCTGTTCGAATTTAGCTTGGAGCTGTGAACTGTTAATGGGCTCTGTCTCTACGAGATTTTCTACTTTGCACACCCTAATTAATGCCCCTCCTTCTGACTGATAACCTTCTTGTCTTCCCAGTTATATTATGATTTTGTTTTAATTTATAATTGCTTTTCATCTGTTTGTGATATTGATGTTCCATACTCCAAAGGCACTGTTTGTGTCAATCTATCATTCTCAGCACCGCTGACTTTTTATTCTTGCAGTCATCCTTTTGATGCTCCAAACCCCTACTTTTTTACTTTGTTTTGCCTTTATTACAAAGCTCATCAGAGTCTGGCTCATACAAATGTTTGTTGCCAAGGGCTGCTTTGTCCTTTGTTCTTCCTTGTGAAGAGAATAGTGGGTCATTGCTCAACCTGCTGCTGTATTACCTGTGGTCAAAACAGTAACTCTAATAATACGAGTCAGATAAAATAATGGCACAAAGCAAATATTTGTTAAATTGAAGTGTTTGCTCTGGTCTCCTTTGCTTATAATATTATCTGTTTATAGCTTGGGACTCTGATAATGAAACTTTGGAAGATTTGCACTTCAAGGGGAGGATGTTTGATACTCTTAAGTTACACTGGCCAAGATACACTCAGGTACAAAGTAAGTGCTACACAAGAGAGAGAAAAAATAGAGAGAAAAAATAAATTTCTGCATGTGCACTCATTAGTTCCTACAAAATGTACACAGTGACAATTTCTTCCTGTCTCAGAGCAGAGATCCAAGCATGGGTGTGACCATAGCCTCATTTCTTCCCTACGCCAGTAGTGGCTAAAGACCACAATGCCCTGAATCTGCCAGTGGAGGCCATATCTCTGTGGTGGAATTCCTCCAAACTCTCACCTTACCCACTTAGTGTAGGACCACATGATACACCTCTGTAGCTGCTCCCAGACAAGAAGGCTCATTAGGACCCCTCTATACCAGCTGTCTGTAGGAGCAGTCTCTCCTTCCCCCAGTTGCTGATGGCTCCCCAACCAGTGTCCTCAGAAGGCAGAAACATGCTCTTCAGGCTCCTTATAATTGCCTGTCTTGGCAGTTTACATGGGATCCAGGATGTTCAGCTCTGGCTCTCCCAGCTGCTCTTGCAGCAGCAGCGGTGGGAAAGGACGCTAGGTCCTTTAGAGCAGGAGGTCTCTATGGAAGGGCTCCAGTGTGCAAAGGCAGGCAGCCTGGGTGCCCACTGTGGTGTCTCAGAAAGCAGTCAGAAATTCAGAGAGCTCTCAAGTGTCAGGTACAACACCTCTGAGCATCTCTGGTGCCTGCTCTTCAGACACATTAGGATGCACAGACTGTGCTGTCATGGCACTTTGTGTGGAGGACAGGTAGCAACTAAAGAAGTGGGTAACCTCTGTTTACTTGCACTTGCACTCAATAACATCAGCAATTCCTGGTACAAATAGCCTATGATTGTTCACCTGAGCACTACCATCTGAGCTGTCACTTTTATTTAGAAAGATGTGACAGCCATCCTTTTTTCTGGATAGGATTAGTAGGGAGGTAGGGAATCAATAAAGGCAAAGATTTGAAAAAAAAGCCAACAGCAAAACAAACCAGGAAGCAGGGCTGGACAATTAACATCCCACAGCCTCTAGTAATATCGATTGTTGTTTTGCCCTTGAATCCCACTCTGCTTACACAGAAGTATTAACCCTTTGGTAAAATGCAAAGGGAGAAAATGAGTTAAAGTGTCTGTATTAGTTCATAAAACAAGATAAACAAAAATATTAAAAGACAGTATGGGTTAGAGAGAAAGACACTAATATCTAGATTGGTAATTGTCAGGATCAGTCATCTCCCAGACTGGTACCTGTCACCTCTGCTACACACTCCATTTCACTTGCACTCAAGAAATAATGAAGAATGATAATACGTTATTCTGCATAGCTTGGCCAGCCTGTAAAGGAGGGACATAATGTGGTTTACCTGTTTTGCTTGGCAGTTAGTGGTGAGTGATGGAATTTAGGTGCTTGAATCTGGGAAGAAAAAAAAAAAAGCTAGACTGAAAACAATGACTTAGAAATTTTGATGCCAACAGTCCGGCTTTCCTTCAGGTCCTCTCAGCCCTGCTTCTCAATGCATTCTGCAGAAGAATATATGCAGAGTGGGCCCAAGATTGTCTGAAAACTGGCAGCTAAAACCTGGCTGTTCTTGGTTGTTGTACAAAATAGAAATGCTAAACTTCCCAAGTCCTTAGTTGCCTCCTTTGGGAAAGCAGGAACCCGGCTGGGCTGTTTAGCATAGAAAGAGCCTGTGCCCTCTCTGGCTATAGCAAGAGATGCCAAGAGCGCACTAAAAACACGAAGTAATGGATGCCATCCCAGTGCATGCTCTTTCAAGCTAACTGGCATTTTGATGGAGGAAGCATAAACAATCAAGAAGGCTTGCTTCTGAAAGTTTTCAGCTAGGGTTTGAATAGAGAGCAAAATGAGGAGCAGAAGTAGAACAAGCTCTACTACTTGGGTGCCTTTCTGGAAGATTTTTATAAGAGTGCTTGTAAACACACTTTTCACGTTATTGGATATTCCAAGTTGCCACTCAAAATCTAGTAAAGAAAAACATGGAGGGTGCAGGATTGAAGACAGGAGATCAGCAATATGTAGAACTGCAACAAAACCAGTTCATCAGTTTTCTATGTATATCACAGGATGCAATTCAATAAAAGAAATGCAAACACTCCATATTCATCTGGAGTAGTCAGCTACACAAATACATGATTGGAAAATGTGAATTTGACAGCAGTTCTACCAACAAGGACCAACAAGGCATCTGAATTTCAGACTGAACATGAGTCAAAAACATGCTGTGCTGAAAAAAGCTACATTGCAGTGGAATGTATAAAGAAGAATGTCATGCCTATGAGACATGAGGTAACTTTACTGTGTGAGATTCTCCAGGTAAGGGCTCTTAATTCTCACTTGTCAAGAGTGTGAGGCTCCAGAAGAGATTGGACCAATTTGGTAGAAATTGAAGAGAAACAACTGGAATGATTTAACATCTAAAAGACATACCCCTTTTGTAATATCCTACGGGGAAACGACAATATCTTCCAAGGTTTTTCAGAAAGAAAAAGGCAAATATTTATTGTTTACTAATTTCTCTACAGAGAGAGTTTATCCAGCCTGAAGGCAATGAGATGAACCATGAGTCTCTCAGGCTACACCTATCCCCCTAAGCTCTCAAGGGTTGGGAGAAGGCTCAAGCACTGATACCCAGCTACTCACTAAGCTACCAGGGTTGTCCCCATTAGAGCTCAGCCCTGCCCTGGTCACTGGACTGAGGAAATAAACTCCAAAGATTGTCCCCAACATCCACTATGGACAAGGCTTTCACACATGGGGGAAAGGTATTCCTCTGCACCATGGTATTTGCCCTCAGGGAGAAAGAAGAGGTCACGACCCCATTTCTTGTAAAGACAAGCCTAAAAGTGCCCTCCAGTCCTAATTTCTCCGGGTATTTCTGTACCAAGCTATTTTTAACAAGGAGAATCCAAAAGCCCTCTCTAAATATGTGCAATTTAAATGAATAAGCTTTTATGTGTACAACAACAATCCAGCTCTGGGGCATTCATGCAATTTTGCTGCACTTAGTAGCTCTATACAAATAACATAGGAAAAGAAACATTCTATGTGCATGCATAAGATGTTCATAAATACAAAATAGTTATAATAGTTCATTGCAGTATTACCAAGATTGAAGTTCCATTATCCTACATACTTTCACTAATCTGTAGTAAGAGACACTCCCTGTCCCAAACACTGCACAGGTTAAAAAACCATGGTCATGTAAGGACATATTCTGAAGTGAAAAAAGGAGATTGTCTGTAGTAAATTTTAGCAAAAGGCACAATTTGGCATTTCCTCCCCCACTTAGGCTTCAGTCATTTTCCAGGAAGTTCAGCTCAGTAAGCTTTATACTGCTCCAAAACTTCCTTTTCTTGTACAAATACACATATTGGCTAATCTGTTAAATGCCTGTCCAGATTGTCTCCATTTAACAAGCTTCAAAGAATTGGGTAGCTCAGAGATGATTTAGGGGCTTTTACCTATTTTGTCCTATATTTAACTTCCTAATTGTAATGGGAGGAGATTGAAAGGCTGTTAGGTTCCATAAAAACTAGTTACTCTCTTTTAACTGTAGTCAGCTTTAAAGCTATTTTATCATTCTGGCTTCGCATGTTTCTAAGCACCACTGAGAGTCTGGGTATCAGCACTTCATAAAACTATTTCCTAAACTGAAATTCAGAGAAGTGTTGCAAAATGAACCCATATATTTCTTGCAGGAGTGAAAATACCATCTGAAAAAAGTCAGGGTTATTTTCATTTCCTTTCAAACCCCCATAAGAAAAACACCACAGGCATCAGCTAGTTAGTAACCTCTTAGTGCACTGACCTGTTTGATGTTCACAGGAGGGTTAGTCAATATATTAGCCTTATATAGGGTACCATTAGTAATTTATGCATGAATTTTATTACATAGTTCAATCTTCATCTCCCCCACAGCCTACAAATGCCCCTCCATCACACACACATAAAATGTGAGTTGTGAGAAAAAAAGGTATTAATTCTACTTAAATTTTGGTCATATGCAATGCAAAAGGCATGGTATTGCAGTATGTTTGTAATATTTTGCACTTTAAAATGGTAGTATGTGTCTACATTTAAATATGGCATCCTAGCTAATGTTAAATTAATCATTAATCGTTCAGGACATTTCTAATGATTATTATTCCTATGCCCCTCTCTATTGATTCTCAAAAACTCACTAGATTGGCCTCCAAAAAAAACCCTTGGCATTTGAAGAAATGACATGTAGATGAGTGCTAGTTTCTGTGGGTGAGTATGTTAGTAATTCATGTCTACAGAACAGACAATTAAATGTCCCTGGTATGTTGTAAATGGGAAAAGATTGCAATCTGCCGTGGATCATTCTGAGAATGGGAGCTTAATGAATCAAAGAAAAATTAGTCAGAAATTGAATTTGATAAGATACACCTGCTAAGTTATGTGCTTTCTGATGATGAGGCTCTATCTAAAGCAGCTGTTACAGAAAATTTGAGGTGAGTCTGAAAAAACTAGAGAGGCAGAGCATATGAAGCAGATTGAACCAGTGTTAGGTGCTGTGTGAAATGGTCCTTCAGCTCAGACACCCTGTTGTTGAATTATCTATCTGTGACTATTTTTTGATATATAACTGCCCTTCACATTGATAGTTTTTCTAGCAACAGTACATTTATATTCACCCATCTAAATTATTCCTGGTATGATACATAGTCCTGCTCTGTAGCACTAGGACATGAGACAATTATAGGTAAAGTTAATAAATCCCCTTTGACTGCCTTCCCCTTCAGAGCTGAATCCCAAGCCCGTGGTTAGGCAGCTACATTTTCTACACAGTACACGATGCATTTCAGAAAGAAAGCCAAACAAACCTCTTGCTTTTGCAAAAGTTGCCCAAATTGAGTCTGAAGCAGTGACCCTTGTTCAGAATTGCCTCCGCTGATTGTGAATGAGATCTAGGAGCAGCTTAGCAATGTGGTTGCAGCATTTTATTGGGGTTTATATAGCCCATTTCTCACAGCCTGACTTCAGCAGAGGCTGTGGGGGCTGCCCTGGCAGGCACCAGAGTGGATGGAGGAGTGTCCTGGAAGGAGGCACTTTTTTAGGGTGACTGAAGCAATCCTGTAGTCAACCTCTCCATCTTTCTGTGTGAGTCTTTTGACTATGGAGTTGCTCTTTAGACAGTGGAAAACAAATACCTCTCCTTAGCAGTTAGTAAGCCCTGTCACACCCTAAAACACTTCTGTCAGCACTTACCATGAAAAATACTATTAAACAGCCTTTCTATGAGTTTTTAAGTGAAGGGTTGCACTCTTTCATGGGTGGAGCCAGTGTCTCCTGCTAGGCTTTCTCATTTCTCTTCCCTCAGATTTTGGGCCATAGGATTTTGGCCTACTGTCTGTTAGGGATAAAAAAATATTAAAAAAAAAATTAAAAATCTGAGATGCTTCAAGGAAAAGACACATGCCTGGCTTCATCTCTAGTCTGATATACCTGATAGCAGATGCTGCACATCCCTGCATTATTCAAAAGAAGGCAGCACAGTGCTTGTGTGAGTTACATTTTTAGGAAGCTCTTTCTAAAAAAGATGAAAATTAAAAAATAGGTGTTCCTTGTTGGCTGAAGGGAAATGGAGGAATTACTTCTGAATTTACTCTGAATTGACAGACCTCTATACTGCACCATGCCTGGATGAATATATTATGCTGTACAATATTGTTATTTTTATAAGAGATAGGATATTAATGGCAGTAATGATGTTTTCATTAAGCAATTCAGCAATAACCATGTGTTTGTTTAATTTTTTTTAACCCAGCTGATCTCCATCTTTCCTGTATTAGCTATGGGATTTGTGAGTCCTGAATCCTCTAGATTCAGAGATTATCATGACATGACATGTTTCTTTTTATGTCAAAATATTTACAGTGTACTTATAAAAATTAATAGAAGGTTTAAAATAAGCCCCTCTCATAGCATGTTTAGGTTGTTTATTTCTTATTTTCTTATTAGCTCTTCTTAGCAGAGCCCTCTACATTTTTGATAAAGTCAGATGAAGTTTTTTCTGCCTTACTGTTCCCATTAGCCACAACAAATCTTTTTCTTGCTGCCTGTGCATGTTCTGACTGTCATTTCAACACTGACTCATAAAAAGATTAAGACTTTGACTCGACAGGTTATAATCCTCTGCCTGCACCAGGAATGCAGTGCTCTGCTGCCTTACAACTGCCAGGCCGTGCCTAAGGAGGCATGATGGCCCTGTCTGATGTAATTCAGTTTGTCCTGATTAGATAGGGGGAAAAATATACACATACCTAATTGAAGCATGGGAATTATTTTATTGGATTACTAATGCACTTGGAAAATCTATGGTAACACTTATTAAATAAGTGTTTGCTCCCATGTGTAACCTGGCTCACTTCGTTACACAGGGTGAAGGCTGGAAACTGCATCCTGGGAAGTAGTTGGAGATTTTCCTCATTGTTGAACAGGCAGCATTTTTCATGTTCTTTCCAAATCATCCTTATGGTTCACAACAATCTTCTCTTTCTCTCTACTGCTTTATTTTATTGCCCAAATGCTAAGGATGGCACTTGTTCTAGCGACCATTGCCAGAGCTTTAATACTTATTTCAGTACATTGCACACATTGAAGAAAACTTACCTTTAATAAAATGTAGCAATACAGTTACATGCAACACAGCTCATGAATTTTCTTATGTGCTCAGTTTCCTACCATCTGCTTTGCACACAGTACTCAGGCTTATGGAGCAGCTTCCAGGATTTTGGCATTTTTATTGCAGATGCCATGCTTCTTCCCTGTTACGACGCCAGGCTTTTTTTTAATCTGAAAAGCAACATACATAGGTTACACACTAGCTGACAAAGATGGAACAGTATAATTGAAGAATAATGATTTCCATAGGAAACAGCCTGAAATGCCTGGTAGGACTACATCATATCAAGTTGGCAGATATTCATTCTCAATTTATATTTAATTGTCATTAATTGCCATACTGAGGTAATGTAGCCATCCAATTTAGAAAAATGACAGAAAAGTCCTGAGGATCATTATAAAAGCACAGTTTTCATTAATATATTTTGGAGTTTGGAACTGTGTTTTGCTTCCCAGAGGGCATAGCAGGGAGAAAGACAAAAGTAGATTTATGGCATTCATGCAAGAGGAGGACCCTGCCTGGTGTCAAGGAAAGGCTGCATCATCACCTCTTTGACCTGGAGGTTGCCTCAAGCTGGGTGTGGAGAGAACAGGGCAAAAAGTTTGAGCTAAAAACAACTGAAAGCAAATAAAATAACCCAGAAGTATAAATAGGCCCTGAAATTACTTAAATAATCCAAAAGCAGTTCTGTTTATAATTAATTCCTGACTCGTTTCTGGCAACATCCAACAGGTCCTGCTCTCCCAGCACAGGTGGAGGAAGGTTCACAGCAGAGCTGTGCTGGGGCAGGTTTAGGCCAGGTCATGTCAGTCCCCTCTGTAGAGCCATGTGGCAACTTTGGATGTGCAAACCACTGCTACTTCCCTGCGATGCTAGACCCATGCCCACTGCATTCTGGCATGCCTGGAGGATGCAGGGACTCAGGGAGGTCACAGCATGGCTGGCAGAAGTCTTCCCACTGCCCGTTCTTCTAACCCTGTCCATTCTAACCCCGCTACTCCTTTCCATGCCCATTGTGAAGCCTCAGGATGAAAGGCAGCCCCACCGAAGTCAACAGCAAAACTGCACCTGTGCGTAAGAAATTCGGCTGCTGCCTGGAGCTACAAAGTGGCTCTCTTTGTTCAGCCTTAGTGTCTGCAGGAAAAAGACTGAGCAAATACGCAATTTTTGAGACGTGTGAACCCAAACACATCGTCAAGGTGTTCTGAAACAATTTCAAAAGCCAAATACATTAAAATATAGCAATTTGTGTCTCAGCCAAAGATAGTGTTACAGCCAGCAATATGTACTTTGATAGCTGCAGTTTTGTCCCATGCTTCACTGGGGACATCCTGCACGTTCGAGGCCTGGCCAGCAGCATGCACTGCATAGAGTCAAAGCAGCTACCTAGTCCAAGCACCAGTAAAATCCTTGAAATCATCGTTTTTTCCTGAACACTGAAGACTTACTGAAATCTCTAGCTGAAACCCCAGTTCAAAGCCAGCTTTAGGGGAAGTTCATCACAACTGCTCTATTGCGGCAGTATTGTCTCTCAGCGAGTTGATCACTCATGCTTTCCCTTGCCACTATCTCTGATGACCACGAGAAACAGATGTTTGGATTTCCATAACATTTGTTCACTTCTCAGGTGCACTTCATTTGCTCTCATTAATAATGGAAAAAGTTTGATTTGGAGCAAATTTAGCTTCTATAGCCAGCTAGGTAGAAGAAGTATCAGATCTTGATTGTTGTGAGGTTTCCCCCCCATTATTTTAGCTGGGAACCATTTCACATGTGTAGGGCTTTTCTTACGTTTACTGGGCACCAGAAATCAATCAGAGTGTGGGAAACAAAAATCTTGAAAGTTCATCAATATTTCAGGCCCCATCAACAATGCATTCAATTTTATTCAGAAAGGGATTGAAAATTTTGCTCAGTTTGCAGCCTTGAAATGGAGCAAGCCCAGTTCAGTGGAACTGAAGCCTTGAGCAGCTGACAGTGCTACACGCTCCACCTGCCCCTTGCTGCCACCCAGCCCAGCAGACCCACTAGAATGCTATCCATGTGACCACAGAGCACTGCAGAGCAACAGAGGGTTCACATGATTTATTTGTTTTTCCCACACTTAATGTTGCAAAGGGCCCTGACATGGAGGGAGTAGACAACTTTTAGCCTCTCTCTGAGGCTTTGGGCCAAAACTCTTGCCCTTCTGACGTCACCCTGCTTACAGGTGGCACTGACCATTGGGGGAACAAAATTCAGAGTATTAAGTGGGAATCCCTTCTTTCCTCACAGCTGGGTTGTATGTTGATGGTCTATTTTTACCTCAAGGACAACAAAACATTATCCAGAAAAATGAACCTAATTTCCAGAAAACACAAAGGCAGCAGTAAGTCAGGCATAACAGACCTGAAGACATTTAGAAAGATATGAAAACTTACTTCTTTGCAAGAGTGCTACAGCTTTCAGTTCTTTCTTTATTCTTTTTGGTTCATTTATTTCCAACATTATCATAGCTTTATCTTTGCTTGATAAACGGTAGGAATTTCTGTGGCTTGGACTACAGCAACATTTTGAGGGCCTCTTACAGGACCTGACCACAACAGGATCATATCTTGTCCTCGTATTTTCTTTTCTACAGAAGTTTAGTTTTCTAAAACTTAGCTCCTGGTTTCTCTATTTTCCATGTGACTGTTTCCTTTAAGGCTCAACAGTTTTGTACCCATTGAAAGTGTACCAGATTGACTAATGGAACAAGTATCATGATTCTGGAAAAGTATTTCCAAAGCATGTATATTCTTGTTTGACTCACAGTGTTTCTCTCAGTGGGAGAGTTACTGTGCTTAGAAGAACATATTATGTACCAGTTAGTCAGGTATCCTGGTGATTACATGTAGCTTTTTAAAGGCTCACCATGCTGTTTTGTGCAGTTTTGACTTGCTTTTATGTACTTTTTTGGCAGCTTGCTCCTTCTACTTTTTTTTATCCCCCAAACCACGCCATTGTTTTCAAAAGTCTTAGAAAATCAGATATGAATGTTTTGATTTTATTCTTCCAGCTCAATAATTATGCACTTCTCTCTCTATTTTTACTTTCCTCCTATTTCAATGTGATTAATGTACAGCAACACAAAAATATATCTTGCAATTACTGAAAACGCAGCTCAGGGCTACAGTTTCCAGAGATCAAAAAAAGAATAACCCACAAAGAAATGGAGATTTGATTTTTACTTTCTGGCAGGCAAGGCAACATGTGGAATCAAACATATAGTTAGGATCTAGCTGAAATGGTAAGCCGCAGCCTTCAAGAAGAAGCTGCGTGGACATGTTCTGCCCAGTGCAATCCCAGAGAGGAATGCTCCCCAGTGTGACTGCAGGGAAACCCAGGATTCTGCTGTGCTGTTAAAGGCAGGACACAACTTTTTGGAGTTTTTCCCACTGCTGCCATATTCAATGGGTGGGCAGGGATGCACTCTGCTCCCTCACCTTCTCCATGTCCAGTGTGATTTTCTCTGCCTGCAGCTGTCCCGGGGACCCGCCCTGCCAGCTGCGGGAGGTGGGCTCGGCAGCAGCCCCATGCCCTGGCTTCCACCAGCCTCCCTTGCCGAGGCACAGCCTGGCCTCTGATGCCCGGAAAGCTGGGGAAGTTAGAAAAGACTGCTCTGTTTGCTCTGTTTTGCCCTCCTTGGGATACACAAGGATCCTGTACTGTGGGCAGGCTGCCCAGAAAGGCAGGCAGGCTTGGAAAAGGAGACTGGGGCTTTGTCTTTAGCATTTCCTAGGAAAAAAGAAAAGATGTTTTCTTTACTTTGGAGCAAATAATGAGCATGTGATAAATCGACATGAGAGACTGGGTATGGAAGTTTTACTGCAAGAAAAACTCAGTGGGGAAAAGCATTAAACTGCCTCTTCCTCTTGTCTTCAAACACCCTTTCAGGCTAAACTCATTTATTCTGTACTAAATTTGCAGGGTATTATCCACACAGTTGTTTTAGGTTTTTTAATCTCAGGAGACTTAATTCATGTGAGGTACCCCAAGGTGTAAAATACACCATTTTAAAGGAAAAAAAAAATCACCAACAAACAAACGAAAGAGCAAAAAACCCCCAAACAAAATTAAAAACTCCAAACAAAAAACCTGAATCCACCAAACAAAAAAAACCCTAAGCCCTGTGTTGGATTGGATGTTGCTCATTTTAAACTCTTCAATGCCAGGTTACTCTTGTCTTCTATAAAGGCCGTGTACTCAAAAGCACTTCCCTCCTTTAAGTCATGAAGCACTGAGGAGTTACTGGTATACAGCTGTTATGTAAGTCAAGGTTAGGGAAAAACTAGAGTTAGCCAGGAACGTCACAGGACAAGAGTAGAAAGAAGAAGTTGAAGGAGATGCTCCTTGAGTGACAGAGAAAAGGGTGGGGGTGGGGAGAAGGCCTAAACTTCTCCATGTGCAATAGCACTGGGGAGAACACCAGTGCATTATAAGAGAGAACAAAGGAGCAAGACTCACCAGGAACGCCTGAATGTATTTTACCTGACACATATTACGTGACAAATGCAGGCAGTTACACAGACTTCTGAGGGTTAACTCCACACCCCAAAATTCCCTTTTAATAACAGTAAGTATCACATGCAGATAAAATCAGCTGTGTTCCATCACTCTTTCCATCCCCCCTGGGAAGAGAGTATGAAATCTGTCTGGGCTGGCATCCATGCAGTCCAAAGGCTCATCCTCCCTTCCACATCCCCAGGCTCATCGTGCACACACCTCCCTAATGCGCTGGAATTGGCTTAACTTGATCTCGACAAAATAAAATTAAGTAAGCGCAAAACCACTGAAGTTATTATAGAGTGACTTTCTGAATCATGTTTAACTTCATGCCATGCCAGGAGATAATCTCCAGCTAAATCTTGCCTCCACTGAAAAGAAATATGGAACTAATTCAGCTCACTGTATTTCAGATCTCAACAGCAGAGTAACTAAAACTACTGACCACTCTTTTAAAACTTCCTCCTTTCCCAGGCCATTTTAGGATGCGATGATCTGGATGATCACCCTTAAAATCAATTTCAACTTCCAGGTGCAGGTGATGTTAAATTTAAAAAGTATATCTCTTTCACAAGTCTCTCATCTATCAAAGGGTTTAGATGATCTGCCTGTTCCACCACTTTCCCAGTTTGTTCAAGTTGAGCATACAGAGATGGAAACCAGTTTTGTCTTCACTGCAGAACAACAAAATGTAAGGGTATTCAACTGACAGAAGCTGTGATTAAATTGTGATTAAATAAATTCTCATTTAGATGTAAGATCAAATCCTGAGTAAATGTAAAATCATTATAATCCTGTTGAATTAATTGAATTTCTGCCCATTTTCATCAGCTGAGACTCTGACTAGAGCTGAACTTTTCTGAGTAATCTTCAGCTCTATTTGCTTTTCCAAGCATCTTCCAATGTTTCTATCCATTCATTTATGTGGCGTTCCTCTTCAATGTTTTTTGTAGCTTGAACATGAAGCAGGGATCCTGCACCAATTCTTGCTGAATCAGGGCTCAGTGCATATACTACCAATCACTTTTCTCACAAGGGTGCTTAAAATAGCATCTTCAGCCCATTGTAGCTCACTGGGAAATCTGTCAGCAAATTTCACATTTCTATTATTACAAGACCAATTTTAGAACTAGAAAAAAAAAAAATCACAGCAATGATAAAGCTCCAGGTGGAGATGGGTCAGCACTGCAAATACTTTCACTATGAAGTGCCAAAAATTTTGGAGTGAACTCACTTTTCACATGTTCATATTATCTTGAATTGGTTTTCCACAAACATTTGGTCAATTAAAATGTTGATTGACAGGAGTATTTACACTTCATTTCTTACAAAGCTGCATATGCGAGTATTCATGGCTAATGAGTTTGCATTAGCATGAGCAATTGATCTTGCTAGAAATGCTCTCACATTTCTGAGTTTAGGAGAGCAGGTAAATCCCTCCCTATTGTGGGCAGTATCGAACTGTGTGCTTCCATCTCAAACTTCCTCTGGGCACAGTTTAAATTCATCTATGGACATGTGGGACCTGTAATGATGCCGTAATGAGACTGGGGGAGGTGGAGACTGGGTGCCATATGACTTATTTACTAGTAAGCTTAAATAGCTGACACCATGCTATTGCCCAGAAACTTCATAAAAACGTAAACACAAGTGGTTGAAAAATTTCTAATAATACATCTTGAGTGAAATCACAAGTGCTTGTACATGTGCTATAATTAGGGATCATCCATCATTTAGCCACTTCTGTCAAATAAAATTTTTAAATCAATCCAGTCTAGCACTGGGTTCTTTTTCTTTTTAGACCAGACTGCAGGCACCCTGGTTTATATCAGAAGATAAAGGACTTCTGACATGTTCCTAGAAGAGAAAAGTGGAAAAAATTCCTCAACATCCAAGAGACATATCTATTAGTAAAGCATTAGGTAACTCTAATGCCTGGACTAGTCACTGTGTTGAAGGGAAAGTCTGATTTGAATCATAGAATCATAGCATGGTTAGGATTGGAAGGGACATCTAGTTCCAACTAGATGGAACTAGATCCATCTAGATCCATCTAGTTCCTAGGGTGCCACCCACTAGACCGGGTTTCTCGGGGCCCCATCCAACCTGGCCTTGAACCCTTCCAGGATAGGACATCCACAACTTCTCTTGGCAACCAGTGCCAGTGTCTCACTATGCCTTGAGTAAAGAATTTCTTCCTAACATCTTTTCTAAATCTCTCCTCTTTTAGTTTAAAAACCTTCCCCCTTGTCCTGTCAGTATCTGCCCATGTAAGAGGTCACTCTCCCTCCTTTTTCATAAGCCCACTGTAAGTATGGGAAGGCTGCAACAAGGTCCTCCCAGAGCCTTCCCTTCTCCAGGCTGAACAATGCACACACACACCTGGAATAGTTTTCTGGGCTCTGTAGCCCTGTTCCAACCACATTCTGAAGGGTGTCTTAGAGTCTCTCCTAGAACAGAACAACACTGAGGTGGTCAGAGTGGTGCTGCTGGACTGACTCACTCTTGAGAGGGCAGCCAGAGACCAGACACTGTCTGAAGAAATTTTAAATAACATGGAGAACTGGCTGACTTCAGTTGGAAACCGAAGTAAAAAATAAAATGAGACTACAATAACTTGCTGTGCCTGTGAAATTTGAAGGCTTAACCATGCATTGCAGATATATCATTATGAAATATGACTTCATGGTTCTTCATGGATGTGTCCCTTGGGGACCAAACACAACTCTGTATAGGTTGTTTCACATTTGGTTGACTTTGATCAAACCTATAAAATCTGTATCTGTTATGACAGTCCGTGTAAGAAACACAGATCATGAAGAATGTATTTAAGTCCTTACTATCCCCCTGGGTTTTTCCTGAATTTCAAGGAAAAAGACAATAAAGAGCAGTGGTTTTTTTTGCAGACCGATTTGTGATGTAATTTTGTGTTCCAGTCCTAGGGATAGGCATCAGGACACAGACTTTTACATCATAATTTTGGGGTCCTAATAATAAACATGCATAAATTATTTTTTTAATGCAGCAGTAATTAGGAACCCGAACAATGCATGCTTCTATAAAACACACAAAGTCTTGTAGGCCATAAAAAACTTCCCTTAGCCATATGCTTGTTCAAAGAAAATTAAATTTATAGTCTCTAGGTACTGCTTTGAAAAATTGATGTCAATAAGGATGCAAGATCTGAAGATAGGAAGGATCCAGAAAGACAAATTAATGAAAAAAAAACAATCTAACAATTCTGCCTAGACTCTGAAGGTTCAGCTAATAAGCAAAAGAATTGCTAACTGCTGCCTGGGTGCTGCTGACTTGTGCTGTTCCTGCTACATCTGCCACCATATTAATATTATTTTGCCTCAAGCATTGCTGTGGAGCTCACTTTAGCTAATGATCATGCAACTAACAGTCTGTCAGCCTTAATATCTGTGGGAAACAAAATGGAATTTGTCCCTACACTATTAGCCACGCTTTCTAAACACACTTCCTTTGGCCATATGTATTGAACATTGCATTTAATGCCTACTCTACTATATGCCTACTGGATATGTGAAATAAAGAAAAATTTTATAGGGCAGTACATAGAAGTCTACATAAACTTTTTTGGCACACCATTGAAATACAAAACCAGATCAACTTAGATCGTTGCTCAGTTTTTGGGGTAAATGCAAGAGATGGGAAGCAGCGGGTCAGTAGACTGGCAGCCAATAATAATGCCAATTTATTGAAAGACAGTTTTTGCCTGAGGTCATCTAATTACATGTATTGTAACCACAATGAGGTTTAACACAAGGACAATTAAAGCTTCCATTTTGAGGAGGTAAAAAAGTCTAACTCCAGAGTGAATCAAAGGGGAGGAGAGGCAGCTGGGCTGAAATCAGCAAGGGTTCCTGATCTGTAAGTCCCTTAAACAAGGGAGGGATTAATATCTTTAGCAATTTCCACCTCAACCACCACTGCCCCCACAGTGGTGGGTACTGAGCTGTGTCAGGAGAAAAGAAGCTTAGAAGCTGGAGTCCTCACTCTGCTCTGCTGCGTTTGCCACAGTGCTGCTCAGATGACCCATTTCTTATGGCAGTGAAGTAATCTGTGAACTGGCAGGAAAGTATGAGAGAAGGGAACTGGGGAAAGTAAGCAGTGGATTCCTTTCAGGCAAGCTATTGTTGAGTCAGAGTCTGTCCCTCTAGACTTTTTCCCTGTTCTACAAATAGCTTAGCATCAAAAAGAACCAGGAAAAGTGAAATGACTAGATCTTGCTTTCATCACTGTTTTTCCATTTCTGAACACAATCATCACTTTCTCTGTCTCTGGTCACTTGTTCAATTGGTCAAATTTCACCTCATTAGCTAAGAAAATGAGAAGTACTTGAGATTTACTGTTTCTTTTCAAGTGTTCAGTGACAGAGACAAGAATCTTCCCTCCTGATTTGGACTCAGAAAAGCTTGAGTTTAGGACCTCCTAACATACACCTAAATGAATTGCTAGGAAGCTTTTGAACCTTTAGGGATCTCCATTTACTCTAAAATATGGTTCAAGAAGTAAACACTCACTGCAAGGCAAGCGTAAGGTTTATTGTCTACACCCCAGCTCTTCTATTTGTCAGCAACCAAGGTGGAGGTCCTGAGTATTTAGATATTCCCACTTTAAAGCTAGTGAAAACACAGTCAGTGCACTGATACCTGTTTAAGTTTTGCTTAGAATAAAACTAATGCATTTAATTTTTCATGCTGTAGAATGTAATCACCCAAAGTGCTCGGAAAAGGTTGAGTACTAAATAGGTAGGCATATTAATTCTGTAAGTCCTTTAATTAGCTTCATTTCATCATATTCTACTTCCTTATACCTGCTCTGGGGTCTTACAAAACACCTCACACCTGCTGCCCCGTTTTTCTCGGTACCACTTTTCCACCAAAGCCAGTTTGTACCCTACAAAGAAGATTCCTATAGAACCTTACTTTGCTCTCCTACATATATTTTGTTATATATTCTACATTATGCTGTGTAGGCATACTGATGCAGCTTCAGAGCTGAATATTTCAGGAATAAAGACAGTCTCATAGAGGCAGGGGTGGTGTACATAAGCACCCAGTTGGAGTTCTGCATACAGTTGTTTATATCACATGCTTTAGGAAGGATGGAGATCATATGGAAGAAGCCCAGACTAGGCAAGAAGAGGAGTTATGAGAAAAATGGGGTTGTTTAGTCTAGAAAATGGGGAATGTGAGAAGTCTTTCAATATTTGAAACATTATTGCAAAATAACGTGAATGAATAAATTCCCATGTGACTAAAGACAGCAGGGGAAAAAGCAATGTTTTATGCTACAGCATGAGAGATTTCAGATGACCTTCTGGAAAATCTTTCTAATGGTTAATGGCAGCTCAAGACTGGAGTATCCACTGGGGAAGTAGTGGAGTACTTAATTGAAGTAGTAAGAGAGAAATCCACTGCTTTTATAGGGGTCTTGACATAAGATTATTAACAGTTTAAATGTGTATCTCCAGCACATCCATCTCTCGCCACTCAGAAAGGCAACTGCCTTTAGATGGGACCTTCTGAGTGAGAAGCACAGATGTGTCTTCAGCACAGCAAATTGACCATTGCTACAGCAGGCCAGGCTTTCTTTCCATTTACTAGTTCTGTGAGGCCAAACTATGGACCCTCCACTCTTTTTCTTAAGTGGAGAAACAATTATGCCAGTATTCAGGTGGGAAGTGGCTTGCTCAGCTGGTTAGTAAACATTGCTAATTATACTGTGGTTTTGAAGTCTTGAAACTATATATTCACACTCTACTGTGCATGAGACACCACAACAGAGGCTTGAGGAAATTAAAACAAATGAAAAGCAAGTTTTTGCTTTAAAAATAATATGCAAAATCATCAAAGTCTTCAGAAGTCCTTCTAGGTTTTCAGAGAAGTTGTCTCAAGTTAGATCTTTATCCAAGATTTTCATAAAAACTGAAATAAAAAAAAGTTTAATGTAATAGCAATCTGGTAGAGCATCCAAGAGTTACATTATTTGAATGCTCTCCTCAGCCCCAAACCACCTGTGTTAACTTCACAGAAGACTGATACAGTCTTTTATTCATTGAAAAAGTCCTTTTTTTAAACAACACATGAGGTTACAAATGACATCTGGAGGTAAAAACATTCAGCATCTCTACGTTAGAAATCTCAGAATAGCAAAATACGTAGGAGCCAGTCCTGCTACAGTGGAAAGCAGGACAGGGCCATTTTCGTCAGTGAGTGAAGCTTAATTGTGTACAGATTTTTTGAGGCATGAAAGGTACTAATTTTAAACAGTGAATGGCAAACTAAACACAAGATTAAATATAGGGCCTTGTAAATAACTAAATTTGCAACTTTATATGAACATTACAAAAATAAAATTATTGCTAAATAGTGTCAATCTTTCTTAGTATACAAATTCAAGTGAATAATATATTTTCACAGGTGATTAGGTTGTACATACACACACACTTCTGTTGTAGTAGGAATTACTGTTTTCATTTCTATCAATTGCCAGGATTATAAATGTTTTCCCTTATTACATAATTTTCTCTGGAAAATTAGCTGGAAGTGGTGGACATACACATTTTGACACAGAACAGAATTTGCCTAAGCTTAGAAAACACCTCCATTATACAGGAAAGAATACACATTTTTCATATTAAGACAATAATAGTATTTTTTTAATCCATTTGCATTTTAAAAGAGTGATGTGCACTGTTTAGGAAAAAGGTGAAAGTTGAGTCTGCACAATAAATTTGTCTTTATGGTAATTGCTGTACAGGTAGCTCTTCCAAATACAAACAAAACGGGACTTATAGCAAAATAGGGCACTCAGAGCCTATTAGAATCTTAGTCTCTGTTTCACTGGGGTTTTTTAAAATAAAGTTTAAAAAAAGGAGCTCCTCTTGAAGTTTCAAATTTAAAGCAAAAACTACTTAAGAGTTAATCATGAGTGCATATAGGAATCTTAACTAATACTGTAAATAAAAAAGTTACATTTTTTCCTGCTCAGAAGGAAGTAGGTGCATTCTTTCTGACATTCGCTAGCCATCTCACTAGTCCCTGCTATGCTCTGACTTATAATCAGTATAATTTATGGAGCAATCAATATTTCCATTTTATGACAAAATGACATCTTGTGTGCAAATGAAATTGCTCAAAGCATCTGTATCAGCATGGCAGTAATCAAATTGCTTGGTTGCTCTGTATCACAAGTAGGGAACACATCATAGAAATAAAGAGGGACATTCACACACAGGTGAAATCTGCTAGTCAGGGAATAGCCATAGTAACAAGCTTGCGTGAAACATATTCTTTTCACTTTCCTGCTTCCAGGGACCCACTTAGTTTGGTATACTTAGACACTCTGCATCTCCACTTGTCAGTCAAGCCACCATCTGCTCCTAGTCCCTGTAACCCCTTCCAGGTTCCTATGTACCCCCACATATTTTCAAATCCCTTCTACTTCAAAGAGTTTGAACAACCTCTGATCCTTTCCCTTCTGCTTTGAGCATGTCCCAGCTCCACATTATGCTGGCTGAGGAAGTGCTGGCCTGTTAAAAGGTTATGTCTACATCATATTTTGAAGACAGATGCAAGTTTGCTTCAAGCTGGTGGGAAGCGAGCCAGTTTGGATGCAGAGGCCACGTGACTGCATTATCAGCATAATGCTGAGCTTGATGCAATAAGCCTGACGGAGAAACAGAATATATTAGCTGAGCTTCAGTCAGTGCAGAGCTCAGGCAAAGCAAGCTTACATCTGTCTGCAATCTGTCAGGCAGCTCCATATTGTTCCTGAATCGCATAATTCCCCCTTCAGTCTTAATAGCCCACACACAAACTGAAGCAGGGACAGAAAGCCATTCTGTTTGCTTTCTAACAGATGAATTTGCTGATACCAGGCTTCTGTCAGAAATGGCACACCTGCATGGAGCTCTACTCCGCTGTGCTGCCATTTCTATCATAGGAACCAGGTCTACATTTGCCAGAAAGCTTTTATACTCCACATCTATATTTACATTTGTTCAGTTACCAGTAAGAGATTATTTTCTGCACTGCTACCTTTCTCCACCCACTGAGAATCAGCTTGAGCGCCACAAAACATTTATTACAAAAAAAGATTTGCAATTCTCGTTCCATTTTCGGTCTGTCCAAAAACACAAGAGTTCTGATAAAATAAGACTCGCAAAAGCACTACTTGCTTTCAGTGGTCCAGCACTGCTTAGGATGAAACCCACAGTTAGCGATTTTGAAACACATCAATAGAAAATAAAGAGACTTTATTAATCCTTAGGACCATATACCCCTCAGAGATTTTACATGCTACTTTTCCCAAAGTTCATTTTCAATGTTACACCTATTGAACATAAAGATTGGACACTGTTATACAGCCAGCTGCCACACAATCTGGCCACTGAAGGCCTTTCTTTAATAAAACTTTAAAGACCCCTGGCTTGGACTTCTCTGTGGACAAGCATTTTCTCTTTTCCCACCCCGCCAAGGAATCCCTGATACATAAAACTATCTTCCTCAAGGAGACACAGCCCTAATGCCCTGAAGTGACTCCCTAATGCTTAGGTTACTGCACTGATCATATGACAGTCTTGATCACTTTTTGCATGTTGTTCTCCAATATGTCTGTAAATTCCTCTCTCAAATCACAAAAATCATCTTTGAGAATTATTCATTATCCATGTTGCTTTGTTCTGTAGGAAGTGAGGGTGTTCTCCAACAAAAGGTGTCTAGCTTCTCAATGGACCTATAGAGATTATTAATCCTTAAGTAGCATCCAAATTCAATGAAATTAAGAAAATGAGAAGATGCAAAGAGGTTTCCAAGAACAGGTACTCTCTGCAAAATCTAAAATACTGGTCTGCCCCTCTCCCTGTGCCTCCAGAAACATGCAGTGGCAGTTGGTCCAGGCTAGAGCAAACCACACAACCATCTTCAGGTTAAAGGAGAGGGCGACAGGACCAGCATGTCCATGGCTCAATGGTACCTGGTTCTCTTTTATGAATCCCAACCTCATTTATCCTTGTAACACAGAATTCATCACATCTCTTGCAGGCATGTGCATCTGGCTTGACTGAATTTCCACTGTGTCAATCTGCTTCTCAAATCCTTTCAGCCAGCGAAGAACACCGGTGATACCTGAGCGGAAACAAAGACGACAAAAATACTCTGGGCCGTTTTGCAGTGGGAAATTATTTCTTCTTTTGTTTTGGTCAGAAAGGTCTGACAAAAAGTCTACCCCAAGAATCTTCTCTGTCTTCTGTCTTACACATCTCTCTAAACCCAAATAGTTTAAACCTGAAATAATGGCAATTTTTTTTTTTTGTATGAAAGGCCTAGACATCTGAACACCTGTCTTTTTGTTGACAAAAAAGCCTGTTCGGTCTAAATCTTGGCGTAGAGATAGGCAGCTCCTGACAGAATTGCTCCTGAAGTATTGTCCTGTGACTGTACTCCAGCATCTTGCGTCGGCTCTTCAGGCTGGAGCACTGCTTCTGCACTGTTATCCCAGCTCCACAAGCCCTTGGAGAGCTCCTCAGCATTGCCTACAGTATATGGGTGGTCAGGGATGGCTGCTTATCCCTGCATCTCTTGCAGAGTGAGATGACACCTGTGAGTGTATCCCTCACTACTCCTCACAGGCACCTCCCAAATTTCCCAAGCATGGAGAGACCAGACACAAGCTGTGGTAGCATGGGGAGCAGGAAAGATTCTCCTCAGGAGCAACAAGGAGATGAGATATATGGGTGCAGCCATAAGCTTTAAAGCTCACAGGAATCAACCCGACATTTTTTGGCCTGGCACAAAACCTCATCTGTCTTCTGCTTGAGAAATGTGATACAGGCAATGAACCAGCACTGCCCTGGTCGCAATGCCCAGGTGCTACAAAAACTCCCAGCCCTGCTTGGAGTGTGCTGAGACAGCTATTTGAGCAGAAATGAATCCTGCTTCAGCAAATGCCTAGCCAGGAGCTAGGCTCCATTGGGGTTCCATCCCACCCCCAGCCAGGAGCATCCCCAGCCCTGGGAGTCTCTCAAGGGATGGGCACAGAGCCTGCAGAAGGGCCTGCTTTGGTGGGGCCCATGGCTGGGCAGGGCTGTGGGGAGCTGGAGACCAGCCCTGCTGCAGCATGGCTGGAGCAGGGGCTGACAGCCCTGGGGGCTGACGTCGGGTGCTAGGCTGTGGTGAGCCCCTGGGGGCTGGCAGGGACAGTCAGGGTTGGGGGTGCCCTTGGGGGCCTGTCAGCAGATTTTTTTGTCAAATTTCTGTTCTCAGAAACTTTTCTCTCATCTGGACATGTTGATGGTCTTTTGTTCCATCTTCCTCAGCACTCCCTGACCTTGCTTCGCTGTAGGAACTCACTGTGGATCACACTTGCTCACTAGTGGCAGTAAAGCAGCCACCTCTTTGAGACGCACGTGTTTGGCAGCCTTATTGCACAGCCCTCCAGCCCTGCCTTTGGAGAGATTGGTGCCACAGTGAGGAGATGCACTGCATCATGCCTGCCTGCAGCTCCAGCAACAGGAATTCCTCACCTTTCCCCCCATGGGCTCCCAGCTTCCTTCTGACTACCTCCTTTGTCAAGACAGACTCCCTGAATCAAAAAAAATCCCCATTCCCTGGGCTCAGAAGCAGAAGTCACTGCCCTGCCCTTCAGAGCTGCACCCGAGGGCCTACTGCTGTGTCTCCTTTTCTACCCACCGTGGTCTCAGCTACAGCTGCCCCAGAGCTGCCATGACCTGGGAGGCCATTTCACAGCCATGCCACATCTCCCTGCCTCAGCACTGTGCTGTGTCTGCTTTACAACCCATTTTTCAGCCATCAAGTTTTAGTCAAAAGTTTCTACTACAGGTTACAACAGCTTCTTCCAGATGCTGGCTCATTTACAAGAAATGGGTTAGCCTTCACCAACCTTACTCATTGTTAACCCTCCCTGACTCATGCTCCAGTTCGGAGAGTTCAGTCCTGTCATGCTCTGATGGCATTTTATTTTAAGTGCATCAATATTTTGAGTGGAAGGACCTACTTTTAAGTTAGATGGAAAGAGAGGAGGAGTTAAGGTTCTTCCCGGCTAAAAGGCCAACTTTGATACACCCAGGGAACAAGGAGATGAAGCCTATTCAGCTGAGGATCTCACAGAATTGAAAGCATGAAATACTCCACGTTTTTTAAAAGATGGAAACAGATATAGAACATCTTTTTGTCAAGAAAAGGGAAAAAAGCCATTGGAAAGGAATATAGACTTTAGTGAATGAATTGGCATATGAAGAATGTGGTTAGGACTAGGCGAGGAGACATGGGGCAGGTGGATGGGAATAATCACTAGAGAAAGCTGTTTCACAGCATCTGTATCAGGGTTGAAAAGACAGACCTGCCACTCCACAGCTGATTTAGTCCACGCTGAATCTGAACTCTAATGAAACTCATTTTCACAATATCTTGTAACAAGGAGTCCTATGTGACAGTTATGTATTTGCCCTTTAGTTTCAAAATTCCCTATTTTTAAATATATTTTGTTGCCATTAGTTTGACCGCCCCTAACACTAAATCACTGCTGCTCTGGCATTCAGTGCAGAACTGCCTTGTGAAATGCCTCACTCAGTAATTGCCTTCACTGCCCTTTCTTCCCAAGGCCATCATTACTGTTTGCCTCCCAGGTCTGCAAATCTGCCAGCAGCTCCCAAAGTTGTCTCCCAACCTCACATTTCAGTGACCTCATCTCTGCAGGCCACAGTCTCTCTCACACTTGACATAAGCTCAGATCAACAAATCCGCTCCCCTAAAGCACAGATAATTATACTCCTCTACTGCCAGGAAGCTCTAGTACATCCTAGTGAATCAAATGTGGAACAAACCTAGATCTTTGCCAACAGGTGCAATCTTTGTTTCTGTAGATGTCTATGTGCATCTTCAGTTGGAGTGTGAACATCCTTGGGGCTTGCCTGTGCAACAGAAGTTTGTCCCAGGCACCCTTTCATGATCATTGCAAGATATTAAAATTTTTGAGTTGGACAAGAAAGAGTGAGTTTGGTTCTGTCTCCATAGAGTCTCACTCAATTGCTTTTGGATACAACCAAGGTTCAAATTCCTTTCAAAATCATTAAGCTGCATTTTCAGTGGGACAAAGCTTACCTGAAGGTAAAGAACTTGTGCTGCAATGAGATAAAAAGAATGCACTCTCATGGAGAAATAAATGCTTAAAGGATAGGACACAAAGAATAAAGTCCTTGGAGGAAGATCACCAGTGGAGTCCCACTAGGCTGTAATACATGTTGTTATTATTATATATTATATACAGTGTATTCCCACAGGATTTTGTGCTGATTGATCTAGTCCTAAGTGACCTGGAAAGTGGGATGAGATGAAGGAACAAAGTTTGCTGATAATAATGAGTTATTCAAAGAAGTCGATTTAGAGCCAACTGCTAAGAGCTGCAGAGGGATATCATAATGCAGAATGACTTGGAAATAAAAATGCAGTTGAATTCAATATTGATAAATGTAAAGTAATGCACATGGGAGAAAAAGCCCAACTATACATATGCAATGATAGTTGCCAAAGTAGCTGTTTCTACCGTGGAAAGAAATCTTGAGGTTATTATAGAGAGGTCTATGAAAATGTCACCTCAGTGCTCAGTAGCATTTAAAAAAGCAAATCAAATATTAGGAAAGAAATTAAGACCAAATCAGAAAATAGCATGAAGTTGCTGCACAGATTTACTGTGTGACTGCATTTGAATAGTGTGAGCTGTTCTGTCCCCATCCTCCCAGCTCAAAAAGTGTATGGGGAAAGAATAAAAGATGCTGCAAAATATGGAACAGTTTTGGTGTGAGAAATGGTCAACAAGACCAGGAACCTTTGTCTGGGAGAAGAGAAAACCAGGGAGAGCACATGATAAATGTCTAAATAATCTTAAGTGGCTCGAAGGAAGCAGATGGAGAATAAGTGTTCCCTGTGTTCCAATATAGAATTAAATGCAATCGGTAGTGGTAGTTTCAAATAAAGCAAAAGGAGGTAACTTTTCAAACTACACATCAGCTGTGTAACTCATTGCCACAGGAGGCTGCAGGCACAAAAGGTCTCTGTGGGCTTAAAAGACTCAGGCAAAGGGAGTCTATTGAGAATTCCTGGATATGGAACTCGGAGTTTTCCAAAGATGTAGACCTTGGGAGTGTGAGGAGTGTGAGAAAGGGGTCTGGCAGCATGGCTGTGTCCTTGCTCTGTTTCTCCATGCCTTTTCCTGCTGTGCATCCACTATTGCCCAGTGCTGATGATCTGTGGTGGACCCACTACAAAAGTTCTGGTGATTTATGGTTGTCCCCTTAAGGGACCACAGTAGGTCCCAAAGCTCACCCTTTCCTCCTTGGAAGTGAGTGAGGCAAACTTAGCTCTGATGCCTATTTTATGCTGGAATAAAATATAGTTTGGTCTAAGTCAGAAGGAAGGTGTAAGCTGTGTGACTTGGATTAATTTGGTATTCAGTGGGTGTGCGAATGATGACATACCCACCAATGGAACAGATGGTCTGGGCAGCAGAAAAAATAACCAGATAGCTATAAAATAAAGCAAGCTCCTTCTAGGCAAGTTCTTATCTTCATTTCACCTAAATAAACCTGAAACAATTTCATTGAAAGGACTGAGCTATTTACCTCTTTCACTTGAGGTATATGTTGTGTCTTTGCCTAATTTGGGCTCTCAGTGGAATTTACTTGCTGGAAATTCATCTTCTTTCTCCAGATTGAATTTGGGTTCTTATGTTATTAAACAGCTTGTTGAATCTCTTATACAGTGTCATGAAGCAACATCTAGACTGATTTCCAGAAAGCTGAAATCAGTCTTACATGAATTTCTCCTCATCCTTGTGCATCCTGGGTGTGGCAGCTGGGATAAAGAGATCCTGAGGCTGATGAGGTGGGAATGATACTTAAGTCTCTGCAGGCACTGCTTGGCACCATGGGCAAGCAAAAACTCTGAAACCTCTTTAACTTGAGCTAAATCAATCTAGAAGTTGTTGAACAACAGCAAAGGTATCAGTCCTTAAATAAAACTACAACCCTAGACTGCAGTAAAAATACATCCCTAAGAGATGCATCCACTGTCTCTCCTTTTCTTCTCCTGCCTTTTCCACACACCCCACACAGCTCTTTGTGCTGTGGCTGTACTGGTGTTGGAGGCAGGCCTCAGAGATAACAGCCAGTGTTGCATAAGGAATTTATCAGATGGGTTCCAAAGCAAAAAAACTGTTACATGCCCTTAAGTTATAGCAAGATAAATAATGAGAATAAATAATGAATTTTAAAAATATTCAGGTTTTAAAAGTAATATTAAAATTGAGAGCTCTGTGTAAGAGCTTTATCCCAGAATATTTTCCACATTGCAGAATACATTTTCTCTACTTTCATGTAATCTGATAAACATAGTTTCTGTTGTGCTAAGCATGAATGTTTGTCAATACCAACTTTAAGTAATAAGAAGCTGATTTGGTTGCAGGAAAAAAGAATGAGTCATCCAGCTGAACAAAAAACACTGCATTCTTGTAAATGTATCCTGTAAATCTGTATACTTACACATAAATAAGCCTAAGATATGATGATGCTATATTGTTTCCAAGTAGAAACGGTATCCAGATCTCTGTGTGGGTGGATAGGTAGTGGGTGGATATAATAAAAACCTCTATGATGTATTGTACATATCCCTCTGTTGTTTTCAAATACGGTTCTGAATTATTAATACCTAAAAATGGAATTGTCCAGTTCTGCCCTTATGCATCATTGTTTACTTCAATAAACCTAAATTTAGCAGGAGATGGTGAATATTTAATTGTGCAGCATAAATAATGACAATTCCCAACCATTCTGGAAAGTCCCTGTTTCAGAGATGGCAAGTGCTTAATTTTATGTTTTATTGCTGTACTCTGCTGCTAAAGTCTTCTGATTCATGACTCAGCCACTTGATATGCTGAGTTGAACTCCTCACTTTCACAAACCAGGGGGAGAACACAGAGGGGTCTCTGACTCTATCCTTCATATCTAGGGCATCGTTTACCAAGCAGATGCAAACAAGTACCCAAAGCCCTAACTTCAGCTTACCTTTTACTTCAGGACCCACTAGTGGAAGATGCTGAGTCTTCTGCTCATTGTTTCCTTGACTGGTTTACACAAACCAGGCCTTCTTGCCTGTCCCATCTGTGTTTTTCTTTGAGTGCTGCCTGGAAGGAAAGCCATGTGCCTGTCCATGGGAGGGGCCCAGTGCATTTTTGCCTGACACCCCAGACAGTGGAGGTATGGCTGCCTGTGCTAAGGATGCACCCTCAAAGCCAGACACGAAGTTCCTCAAGTGGTTTGTAGCGCAGGATCTGCCCAGCTTGTGAAGGCAGCTACTGATAGGAGATGCACTGACAGAGGCAATGTTGATCTCCTCTAGTTTTTGTCTGCAATGCTTTTCCCTCTTCTTTTTGGCACTGGCACATGTCTGATGCCTCTCCTTCACTCCCTTTGATCTACACCTGAGTGTTTTGCAGTTATGAAAATCTGTGGTTAAGGCATAATTGGGCTGTTTCCTTACTCCAGATCTCCGGTAAGTCCATGGCCTCTTCCAAAATCCAAATGGGTTTCATAACGCTAGATCACTCAAGGAAAACATAAAAACATCATTCATTTTGTTGTGGGCCAGCATGCAAATGTGCAGCTGTGTGCAGTGGGGCTGTGCTGGGGGCATATAGATTTGCTGAAATCACAGAAACATCCTGGGAGAGTTGCTAAGCACCTCCAGCAAGCTCTGCTCTCCCCTGCAGCACAGCAGCCTTCCCTCCTCCCTAACATAAAGGTGTTCTGGGCTGGGGAGAGGTTGCATGGCCCCTGTCTGGCCCCAAATGCATCCCTAAAAACATCAGGATCCCTTGACACCTGCTGATACAGGAGCCAGTGCAGTACCTGCCCCTATGGGGGACACAGCCTAAACCCTCTCTGCACGCTCAGGGTCTTTCCCCCTGTGTGTGCACAACCTATCTAGAGGGGACTGTGCCAGCTGAAACCA
This sequence comes from Corvus cornix cornix, assembly GCF_000738735.6. Taxonomy (NCBI): domain Eukaryota; kingdom Metazoa; phylum Chordata; class Aves; order Passeriformes; family Corvidae; genus Corvus; species Corvus cornix. Next base: position 56,998,034 of record NC_047056.1, read on the forward strand.
CACAATCACAGTTTTTTAAATAAAACAGAAAGCTGAAGTCGGCCTCAGACCTCAGTGTGTCACTGCTCGGTCTGGAATACTAAATATAGTCCATATTTTGTAGGTCTAAGGAGATTCATCCCTATGAATGAAAGGGCTTCACCATTCATCTGCTCCCTTTTCTGTATACAGCCACATCTACCTCTATGACTTTAGTCCTTCTTTGTTCACTGCCATGCACTCTACTAGCAAGGGATAGGCAGAACCAGAGAAAACTCCACATTTATTAGTCTTTTTAAAATTGCCTGTGTGCTACTGTAGGAGTACACTGACTGCCCCTGGTTGCAACTTCCTCTTCCCAAAACACATCAAACAGGGGCCAATGCACAGTCTGGGAACACATTTGCATAGAGCTTGTGAGCATGGCTGGGGGTTTAACGGAGGCAGTGTCAGGAAAAAGGATTCTACAGAATGATAGACGAGCAGATACAAAGGCACACTGCATGTTTCTTACACATCAGTTTGTATCTTAATTCCTATCAAGACTGAATATCCAGGTAATTAAAACCTACCCAAGGTAGCAGAGCATTCTCCCTATCATTTCTTCACAGAACTTCAGAGATGCAGAGATGCCATCTTTTGATTTTCATTCACTTGTCCTAAACACACTATACAAAATGGCCTACCTAAAAGTGAAATTATTTCTAAAACACATTTCTTAAGCATAAAGGAATAAAATGTCATTATTTCACATTGCACCCACTTTGTTACCCCTCCAGTGTAACGTGAATTACGAATCCTGAAATTTCACGCTTCCATTTGTAGACAATGGTAAGCAATTTTAACATTATAGTTACTGCACCTGGTCTGGGTCAGGTCTGCAGCTTCATCTACAGTGCAGATAAAAGCATTAACGTCTATATTTTGTTTCACAGAATCCTATGCACACTGTATAACTTCCATGGGGAGGGGATTGAAAGCAGTGCCCCAGACAGGAATTATGAAAAGGTCTCTGAGTGTGATTGCAAAACTGGAGATTGACAGAGATAACTGGAATTGAATAGGGAATGTTATTAATACCATAAGAGCAGGGAGTGCTTGCTAACCTGGTAACAAGGCATATTATTGTGCTGAAGAAGTATGAAGCAAAATTAAATAAAACATGTTTGAATTATCCTTTTAGAGCATACTGAGGAATGAGTGGCCACAGAGGTAATACAGAGCATGGTAAAGATATTTTACAGCAATATATTGCAATTGCAGATTGCGAGACTATTTTTTAAAGTGAAGGACTTCAAAGTCTATCCTCAGAGGTGCTGCATGACTGCTTGTAAAGTAGTGTCATGGTTTAAGCCCAGCCAGCAACCAAGCCACAGGCAGCTGCTCACTCACTCTCCCACCAGCTGGATTCAGGAGAAAATCAGAAGGGTAAAAGCTGGAGAACCCGTGGGTTGAGATAAAGACAGGTTAATAGGGAAAGCAAAAGCTGTGCACGCAAGCAAAGCAAAACAAGGCACTAATCCCCTGTTTCCCATGGGCAGGCAGGTGTTCAGCCATCTCCAGGAGAGCAGGGCCCCATCACGTGCAATGGTTACTTGGGAAGAAAAACGCCATCACTCCAAATGTCCCCTCCTTCCTCCTTCTTCCCCCCACTTTAATCCTGAGCATGATATCATATGGTCTGGAATATCCCTTTGGTCAGTTTGGGCACCTGTCCTGGATGTGTCTCTTCCCAACCTCCTGTGCACCCCCACCCCCTTGCCAGTGTGGCAGTATGAAAGCAGAAAAGGCCTTGGCTCTGTGTAAGCCCCGCTCAGCAGTAAGAAAAACATCTCTGTTATCAGCCCTGTGTTCAGCACAAATCCAAAACACAGCCCCATACTAACACAAACAGGTAAGTTGCCTAGTCTATAAAGAGCTTGGATGCTTTCAGCTCATGTATAATACATAGTTCTGGCCTCATATGGGTTAATTACAACATCTGAGGGCAGATAGGAAACTCTTCTTTTAATATATTACAGTAATCTTTTCTCACTCTCAGGTAGTTTATGCCTCAAATGCAAACCTTCTTTTTTTTTTTTTTAGGAATTCATTCAACTGATATTGAAGTCAATTTCAGTTTACTGATGGAGCTTGCTGATAACTTTTTTACCACTGGCAGCATCCCAGCTGATGATGGTTATCAAGCCTTTTTAACAGTAATTCTGGGTTTTTCGATGTTGTTGAAAAGCAGGTGGGAGGAATAGCACAGTTACTCGTGCATTTGTATAAGACATAAAAAGTGCAGTTAAAACTCCATTCCTAAGATAAAGTGACAATTTCCACCATGAGGATAAAGTCCACCCATCAATATCATCTTCAGGATAGAGCCTAAGGCTAAAGAATGAACTCTTGCATCCTCCAAGAACCACCTTAAATATTATTCTCCCTGCCTTTCAAAAGAGATATTCCTCTTGAGCCTTGCCTTCTCTGGGAAAAAAAAAAAAGTAAATACATTTACAATACATACAAATATACGCATATTTTTGTTTATTTATATATAGAACAGAAACAAGACCCTATTAAAAGAAAAACAAAACGTATTAAAACAAAGCAGTGCTCCAAATGCACAATTTCCCCCAAGAGAGCCATGAGTCTGAGCTGTTAGTGGCAAATAGCAGATCCATCACTTCAGACTTGTGCTTGGATATTGCTATGAAGAAAGTAAAATGAAAAGCCACATGGAACATAATGGAGCACTCACTTTCCATGTGCCAGAATCACCGAACAAGTAAGTGAGAACACCCTCATAAGAATGGAGAGGTTGGCACAACTCTGAGCTAGAGTACCTACAGGCTTCAGGTAACAACATGCTGGAGTGACAATAACAACGTGCTTCATCATGTCCCAAACATGTAGATTGTTTGCAGGACACAAATTGAGGAGGAAGCATGGGGACCACAAGATTTTCCACTCCGATAGAGAGTCCACTCATTTCCCTCATCTTCCAAACAGCATCTCTCTGTCTCTGATCAGGTCCTGTAACTTCTCTTCTCCCAGTGAGAACCTGGTTGCTTAGTAAATGCCACATTGACATCCAGCTTTCAAACCCACCTCTACCTTAACTCATGCCAACTCAACTCTGCTGTGCAGGCAACCTCAAGGCTGCCCCAGCTCTTGGAACGTTTTGGCTATCTAGAGGACTGGGTGGCTTTGTGTGGAGGTAGTGCTAGGTGGCATCTGGGGGACAATATTCAGGTTTCCAAGTAAAATTTGGGAGTGGGGCTGTGTACGTCTGTAGGACATGGTTAGGTGCAGGTTAAGGGGCAGAGCTGGGGTGACCTGTGTGGTGCAAATGGGTTGGCAGAAAAAAATTTGGAGTGCAATGACTCAAGATCTGGCTAAGCTGCTTCAGCTCCTTTCCTTCAGCTTGACTGAGCTAGAGATGGTCTGGCTTAACTGAAGTCTTCTTGAGCAACTCTCCACACCGTGGCAAGCCTGATCCACAAACAATTCAGGAAAAGGGATGCAGAAAACTCTGATCTCAATCTACATCTTTCCAGAGCAGACCAGGATAAAAGTGCTGCGTTGTCATTGCCCAAATGAATCACAAGATTTTTTTCAATAAAAAGTATGGCAAATTATCAAATGAAATTTCTAAATTCTTATCCCATTATTTCAATGTAATCAAAGTTCAGAAAGATGCACAACTTGTCACAGCTAGACAAGAAATAGTGCAACAGCCCTGGGACCTTACTGGGGAAAGGAGGCAAAACACAGCCTTTTCATGACCTTGGTGAGCAGGTTAATGCATTCTTTTACTTTCCACTGTACTGTATATAACAAAGGCTTTACACCCAGAAGTCTCTCTCCTCTTTTTGCCTAACCAGAATAAATCAAATAAAGGGTTGGGGTTTTTTAGTAGCATTAAGCCCAGATCACATTTAGCTGGGAGAAAGTTACGGGCCTGAAAGGGAGAACAGAGGCACATAAGCATGGACATCTGGTTGGAAGAGCCGGTCCCAACGTGCAGAGGAAGGAAAAGGGCTGTCAGGGTCTGTCCTGTTTGGTGGCACATGCTGTAGAAGATAGTGGAAGAGAGGGCAGGGGAAAAGGGAGTAGAGTGGTTATGGTCCTGCTTGGGAGAAGCGAGGTGTGATGCTGGCTAGTGTAGGGAAGGAGAGAAAATTCATAAGGGCTGTGTCCTGTCTGAGAGAGACAGGGCACAATGACTATTGTCTTGGGGTGTTAGTCTTGGGGTGTAAGGAATGCAAAATTATTTCTAGTACAAATTAAAGGTACCTCTCAAAGCGCAGGGTCAGGCTTTTCCAACAGATCAAGCTCCACTTACTCAGTGTCCTGATCCAGAACTGGGATATCCTAGAGAAATAACTGCAAGAACAGCACTGAGGATCTTCTTCAGGTTGTCAAAGGTATGGAAGGAATTCACTTAGAGAGAAATTCATGCCATTTTTTAAAAACTGTTGAATGTGGAAGTTGTTTAAGCAGATGTTCCCTTTATTCTTGTTGTCTAACAAGTGTTATATCCCGCAATTGCAAAATAATAACACCCCCTCAGATAAATAAGCAAAAAAACAACATGCTATTTCTCAGATTCTAAAGCTGAAGGGTTGTGTAGGCATGTTCCCAGTGTCTCTAGTTTTGAAAAGACAGCCTGGATTAGCATGGCTGCCTGGATGTTGAAAGGCCATGAGCTAGCTGGGGCACAGCAGGGTGACGGTTGGGCAACATGTCGCAAGGATTTGGCAGCTTTGTTTCAGGAGAAAATTATACTGGGTATTCATGCAGGCTACTGCTAAGCTCTTTAAAGCAATACACAGATTAATAAATAATTGAAACAGCTTAAAGGAATAGGAGGATAAATTTGCTGTAATGAAGGGATGCATGGTGCAAAATAAGGCAGGATCCCAAACTCCATTAAGAATAGGTGCATGACGAAGTGGTATCCTGACCAAAGGCAATGCCAGCCTACGGATAGGTGTCTTGTACTCACGAACAGCCTGCAGGTGCTTAAGCAATTTTTAAATGTGTAACACATCTGCCATTCCTTTCTGTGTCAAGACCAATGGAGAGACTAAGAGAGAATATCCAGAGGCCATGGAAGACCCAGACTTCATGGAGTCAGATCCCGGATTTTAAATAGTCTTTGCCTTGAGATGATATTCCATCTCATGACATACTGAGTATGGAGTAACACCAGGAAAATGATCCTCAGACTTGAAGTTTCAACAACAGCTCATGGAAAGTGAGTAAGCAAAGCTGAAATGCCCTATTAATACCATAGCTGACAAAACAACAGTAAAGTCTTTCCCTCTTTGCCATGCATGCTGTAGCTAAAAAATTAACTGGCTAATGGCATTACTCTTGAAAAAATATTACATTATTATTATTTTCCAGAAGGATGCTCACTCACAAAAATTGTATTTCCACTAAGGAGAGGAGAGTTTTGCTTCAGGAGCTTAAACATTTGTCTATGAAGTATGGAAATTACCTGAATATATTTCACCTGAGGTGAGTAACAATTACATAAATAAAATATTATTATACTGTGGTAAAATTGCTAATTCCTGTAAGCATTAAATTACATAATTCTTCTGCCCCTTTTCTTGGAAAAAACCCCAAGAGTAAACACATTGTTGCCTCCTCTGAATTGAAAAAGTTGATGATAGAAATGGAAAAGCTAAGGAATTAGAGGAGGGATCTTTTTTAACAACATTAAATAAAGCATATAAACCTTTCTGAGAGCTGTTCAAAAATACCAGAAAACCCTATAGCACATACCATTATCATTTTAATCTACCTCTTAAATAAACTGTCAATCCCACACACTATCCAAACTCTCCATACCATCTGGCAGGAAGTTTATACAGAACCTGAGAAAATTCCTCAGATTCCAGTCTGGATGGACCCAACAGTGTGATTTGTGAGGTTGATCTAACTAAGCAACACATTTCAATATTTGTCCCACCCATAGCCAAATTTCTTAGCCCTTGGGGAAGACTTTCATTTTTTATAGAGAGAAAGGAGAAGGGAAAATAAAAGGTATGCATTCCAGTATTTACCTAAGTATTAGGAATCTGAACACTTGTAGACTGTATATTGGCAGAGACCAAGAGGTAGAAGTCTGGCCTGGCTGGAAAAGATCCAGCAAGATCTACTCTACAACACTTACTTAGATTAGAAGAACAAATAAATTCAGTAATTTTATCAAAATGAGCTATTGCAGTGTGTGCATGCTTTACAATCAAACAATAATAATGATGACGTTCTACAGTCAAGTAGCTCCATAATATCCTATAGCAAAACCTCAGTAACTCTGCTGAGTATCATGTGAGTTCCAGTCAGCAATATGAGTTACCAGCAAAAGCCATCTCACTCAGATAGCTAACATTACACTGGTGACACGGGCTCAGGATTAGTCCTTTGGCTTTTCTGTAGCTGCTGGAGACGTAAAAATATGGGCAGGCTTTCAACTCCAGAAGTGCCAAGCCCATATGCACTACACAATAACTTGACTGTGCAAGGAAAGTCTTTTAAAATGGCTTCATGATTCAAATCGAATACACTCTTACTGTGAATTGCACCACTTCTAAGCACAGTTTCCCGGTTTCGGATATAAATAACTTCTGTACAATATTAGCAATGGGAAAACCACCTAGGTGAAAAGTATACTGCTCAATGCATTTAAACTGTGTTCAGTCAGAGCCCTTTACACTGGCTAAAACACTGTCTGGTTTAAGTAGGAATGTAGTATCTTCATCAAATAGAATCACAGAATCATAGAATGGTTTGAGTTGGAAAGGACCCTGAAATTCATCTGATTCCAACCTTCCTGCCATGGGCAGGGACAACTTCCACAGACCAGGTTGCTCAAAGTCCCATTCAACTTGGCCTTGAAAACTGCTAGGGATGAGGCACCAGCAACTTCTCTGGGAAACCTGTTCCAGTGCTTCACCATCCTCACAATAGGGAATTTCTTTCTAATATCCAACTTAAATTTCCTCTCTTTCAGTTTGAACCCATCACTCCTCATCCTATCACCGCTCTTCCCGATGGAGAGTCCCTCTCCAGCTTCCTTGTAGGCCCCCTTCAGATACTGGAAGGTTGCTATGAGGTCTCCATTCTCTACTCCAGACTGAATAGCCCCAACTTTCTCAGCCTGTCTTCCCAGAGGAGTTGCACTAGTGCCCTTATCAATTTCGTGGCCCTCCTCTGGACTCGCTCCAACAGCTCCATGTCTGTCTTGTGCTGGGGGCACCAGAGCTGGATGCAGTACTACAGGTGAGGTTTCATGAGAACATAGTCAAGGAAGAAAATCATCTCCCTTGACCTGCTGGGCACACTCTTTTTGATGCAGCCCAGGATATATGTACCCAAAAAAAATATTGTATGTGTATATATATATATATATATATATTTACACACACAGACAAAAAGTCAGTATTGCTCAAGTCCAAGTATTTTCTTTTGCTCTAAAAGAAACACAGGAAGGGACAAACTGTTTTGGTCAAACCATGAACCTGCTGGAACCTTCATGTCCTGGCATAACTAAGCTTCAGGGGAGTTGTTTCTGAGGGTCTGAAATAAATGGTTTCCAGATTAGCCCAAATAAGAAGTGCAGAAACACTGAAAAAATGGTTGTTATCACAATATTTAAATTCCACATTTGAAGTTATAAAAAGTATTCATGCACATTTAAAAGGTATTTTTCAATAATATTACTAGCCAGTTCTGGAAATTGTAATATGCAATAGCTCACATTTGTATTCAAGCTATGGGCCCTTACTAAATAATAATGAAATCTGAAATGTTCAGAAAATTTTGACACTTACACTCCCTGAAATAAAGTCTATATCACATTTAGGACCTTTTTTGGTTAATGCAACCAGTGATCTTCATTGCACAATTACCCTGGGTAAGCTGTATCAAAATGCGAATATTCTCCCACCGTAGTGTATATACTGTGACAACACTTAAATTACAGGAAAAAATGACTGGGATTTTTTTATGCTGACACCCTGTGTGTTATTTGCCTAGCCAAGTTTATCACCTGTGAGGAAACATATGCATCCTCAGAGGCACATACCGAAGAACAGTAGGAAGAACATTGGAGGATTATTTGCATTCAAATCATTTTGCCCCAAGCTTCAATACAAAATCTGTGATTTGCAGCCCAATTTAAAGAAAATCCCACTCTCTCATCTGTCTAAGTTAATTTAACAGCCCTCCTGCTTTGAAGTCCAGAAAGACTTTTTAAATGAAGATAGAAGTAAAATGCTTGGGATAAAACTCATCTAAGCGCTCCAACTAACAGGCCAGTTACGACACACCTAAAATCCATTTCTCCACTGGCAGCAAAGCAGAAACACCACTAAAGCACGCCACTGATTTCATCTGGAGAGATCTGTGTGTGTGACCTACAATGCAACTGCTAGAATTGTACAGTCAGAGTGCTTAAAAAAACCCCCACAGATATACAAATACAGAAATCAAAGGCAAACACAGATCAACAGCAAAAGAGGAACTAAATTGTACTGAGTGAGAAAGCAGACAACAATATTTTTAATTGCATCATTTAATTATTCAATGCAATGATCTCAAAGTGTATTATGAATTAATTATTCTATTGCAGCACTCCAATTGTAGATATCTATTAGTATTTCCAATTTGGAAATAAGAGATGCAGGTTTTGAATCTGACCCAAAGACAACTTACGCCAGAAGACTTTTGTCAGAGCTGGGAGGACAAGCTACGTGATCTGGTCTCCAAGGCAGAGAGAGGATCTACCCATCTTTTTTGGTACACCTTCAGACTAAGTAAAAACCTTGTGCTTCCAGCTATCATGGGTTCATTTTTTATGCCTGCAACAGAAAAATACGATGGGTCCTACTTCTTTGACAAAATACTAGCTAGGCAAAACAACATGGCAAGGAGATAAGCTATCACTTCTATTATTAAAAATTCAATGAAAACCTAAGAACAGTCTTTGACTATTTTTGGACAACAAGGTTCAGAATTCCTTTACATTAATTTTATCATCTTTCCACCTAATCATGGCTGCATGCACTTAAGACAGTAGAAGGATAGGAAAGCAGCAACTCAGGTGACTGGCTGAACCAAACTGCACATCTTCCCGGTGCTAGCTGATTTATTAAAGCAGCCACTGCATTCTCAGCGTTAAGAGACAAAGCTTTATCCAAGAAATTGCTTTAGAAAAGTCAATGAGAGATCTATTAGCTGTAACACAATGGGTTAAAATTATGTGCAATGATTGCTACACTCATTACCATTATTTTACATCCCCAGGAAAAGAACAGAGAACAGAGGAGTCTGGAAGAAAATGGAAGTAGATTTGAGTTTACAAGGAGTTTTGTCTTTTGCAATGGAGGTTAAAAGGAAGCCTTAGAAAGAATGAAGGAGGCTGACTCTTTTCAGTGTAGATCAAGCTGTCCAGTCAGCTCATGATTTTACTGTTGCCAGTAAATCAAACATTATCATCACTATATTTCTGTTTTCCTGTAGAATCAGGATACGAAGGATCTGCTGCCATTGCAAAAGATTCCCGAAGAGTTTGGAAACTGCCAAAAAGGAAGAAGTGCTGAGAAATTCAAAATTGTTCATGTAAGAGGAGTATACTAAACATAGAGTGCATAAATGAAGAATTCCATGTAAAACTGCTCCCAGTGACCATTTGGCTTCTTTTTGTCCTTTTTATGAAAATCATGAGGGATTACTTACAGAAAAGGGAGTGTTGGTAGTTACATCCAATATATTTGCTAATTTGGTGGCATCTGCAGAGCCCGCTATTATTTTGTAACCTGTTTCAAAATCTTGACATTATTGATCAGCATCAGGGCTGCCACCAGCTCCCATTGACTCACTAATCATGAGCGTATTACCCAACTGATTTTTATCATCATGCTGTGCCGCAGAAGAATCCATGGCTGAAATAGCAATGAGTAATTTTTTCAGCTAGATATTTTCCTTCTGGGAAGCGATCCTTTGTAGTTTTATGCATATCAAAGCTTCGTGCATTTAAAAAAAACTCCAAAAACCCAAGCATAAAGGATTTGGGCTGTCAGTTATGTATGTTTAGACAGTACATGAAATAGTTTTCCATACTTTCAATGTGCAGAAGGAATTTTTTCAATGACTGGTGGACATAGCTTATACAAATCTTTGTTTGGCTAACACCTTGGACCACAAGTTGTTCTGCTCCAGTACAAATACAGACAGAGACAGTGCCTTCAAAGGTTTTAATATGCTGGTTGTAAAAAAATGCATAGCATTGATTCATCTTCATTCTCTCAACTGTACACCTCTTAATGATGCTGTTTACGAGGCAAATTACTTTTTCTGCTTCTATCTTAACCTGGGCTCTGGCTGTTAAATTAGGTTTTTACCATTTGTAAATCATTGGTAACCTATTTCTACAGAACTCACTGAAATTCTAGGCAAAAATCTGCAGCTCTAACCCTAACTAACCCTCTCTCAGAGAAGTACTGTATTATTATTTTTTTTTAATAACTGTCCTTCATCATTCAGACTGCAGTTTTACAGCTTTAATGCCCCAAGAAGCAGCTGCCACTGCTGTTGCAGTGACCAGAAGGATGCTGAAGGAGTGTTTAATGGATTCCAGTTGAAAAGAAATGTGTTTTTCCAAGATACAGCAAAGATATATGGTAAGAGTGGTATTATTCTGTCAGCAATACTAGGATTTATTTGCTTAGCTTTACCCTACCCTTCTTTTTACCCTGCCTGATTTTGATTTTGGTGAAACAGTCAGTTCACCCTAGTAATGACTTAGGAGCAGGCAGCAAGGAGCATGATTGTTATGTGACATCTTTTCAGAGGGAATTTTACCTTACACCAGTTAATAAAGACTACTAATAACTTTGCTTTACAGAAATGGCTCCCCTCTTCTCACCCCTACCCATCCTTGATCAAGGAGGGGTTTCTGTTATTTTTTTAGAATATTTATCTGAGTAGCAGAGCCTCAGTGCTTTTGCTGTCAGAGTATCTGTGCTGATACCACGTGGTGCCTGGCTAATGCTGTGCAGTCAATTATGCAGTATCCGGGCAGAGAAGCAGTCGCAGCACGTATGAACGTAACGCTAAAGTGATCACCTGATGTCTCAGCCCGATCCTTACCTCTGCTGCTAGTGGGGAAGGGTCTCTAAAATGCAATCTCGTGCCTGTTTTTCATCATCTGTCTCCTTCCCAGTTTTGTAGTAAAATACTTGCTTTGTGTTAGGCACAAATGCAGTCAGGCATATAGGAAGGAGAAGGGGTTGTTAATAATATTCCACTTCATCAATCAGGAGAGCTCTCATTTTTAGTACATTGATATTTAATACAGCAGTAAAAAGACAAGCACAATTATACACACTCATACATATCCCAAAGAGAGGGCTTGGCTATTTTTCTCTCCTTTAAGAGGGCAAGGAAAACAGTTTACCATATTTGGACTAAAACCATCTCAAGCTGGAACCAGTCATACCTTTTTAACTTGCATCACCATGTGATGTTCATAAAATCAATATGATATGAAGCACTTTCATGATCACATTTACATTTTTCATTTAGGAATTTGAAAAATTATTCCTCCTGCTGTTTTCAGAACACTGGTACCACAGCATTACTCAATTTTGCTTGAGAGGGATGTGAAATATTAAAAAATGACAAAACACAAACCCTGAGTTAAATACCTGAGTTAATTCCTCTGCCTCCACTTCTAACATTTACCACCCTATCTTCTGTTATTTATGCGGAGCTCCTCTTACTCTCACAGTCAGAAACCTGAATGTTTAAGCTGCAAAGAAAAGGTTATCACTTCAATTCATTCGTGGGCAAATTGCTCACACTCAGCTGTCAATCAACAGTCCACTCCAGCATCTGAGCTGATTTGTATCTATCAGGGGTGTTTACTCGACAGATTCTCACAAGCAAACTGGAGCAGAGAAAATGTGTCTAATGATAACATCATGCCGACAACACGCTTTCTGCAGATAACATTTGCATTCTGTGTTTACTGTTTGCAGAGCGTCTGGAAGACATCAAATGAAAAGGAAGATGTTTCTTTTTCTGAGCACGTATTCCAACAAAAAAAACCCATGACTCCATAGGAAAGGACTTCAGATGAGGAAGCCTAGATATAACTTTGCCTTTTCTTCTTGCTCCCTTTCTACATATTCCATTTCTTTTCATCCTGCTCCATTGCCTTTCTGTCTCCCACTTTTTTAATCCCTGTTATTCTGTTACTTTGGAAAAAAATTAACTAAAGGAAGAGAAAGCAGATGCACTCAGACCTTATTCCCATAGTTTCAGCTATTTTATGAATTCTGAATATGAATAGATATTGAAACTAATCAACAGGTGGTTGGAAACATGAATATTCATGAATTCTGAAATCCTCTATTACTTTGCCAGGTATTGTTTGGATGTAAAGAATACATGTATAGTCTAATCTCCACTTTTGAAAAAGAAATTAAGCAGTCTTTTTAGCTGTCCCATGCTTGATGAAGTGGACATTTTGGACAATAAACTGAGGTACAGGTGTGTATCCTTTGAAAAGGAAAAAAAACCCTAAAGCCTGAAAAATATCTTTATGAATTTCTAAGGCCCTCTGCTTCAAGATGAGCCATCCCAAAACTTCAGTTTGATGAGGGACAGGAATAAAATATTTTTAGTGTTACTAAACTAACTGTTACTTTGATTTGCAACTCCAAAACCCAAAGAAAAACTGAATGAACCAATGAACCAGTAAAGAAATATGAAATTAAGTATAAGTAGTTATGAATCTATGATTTCCCTTAGGCAGACATTGATGTCTAGCAGCAATCTGTTTTATATAAGTAATAAGCTGCTGCCACCTTCTGAAAAAAGCTCGGCATGACTACAAATGCCATCTTTCTCTCAAGGCCAGAGTAACATACAAGATCTGAGCCAAGAAAATTAGGCAACAAAACAAGTTCTGCTCCAGCATCAGTGCAAAAAAATCTCCTGCACTTAGAACTTCTTGCTCAAGAAGCTCATCTGAGGGTGGTGTCAACAGTTCCACGCAAAAATGTAAGTATGTCGTCCTTATCCCAACTTAGGAAGACGTTCCGACATCCTACTAACCTTCAAACTGGTAAATGTGACACTGAAGCAGGACAACAGGACTGTGACCTCCCTTCAGCCATATCCTTCTTTATCTTTTAAATGCTCACCTGCTTGAAGAAGAGTCTACTCTCCTTGGAGATAACTTCCAACCATGGCTTCCTCATTATAAAGCATCAGAAAGTGATCATTTTTCTTTGTGTTTTCTGCAAGAACCTGGCTCTTCAGTGTCCCCACCACTGACAGCCAGGGACCCCCTTTCTGGTAGAACTGGATACAACAAGGATGGTGGGATGAGCCCTCTGTGCCCTGTAAACGGGCCCCCACTAACCAACGCTGGCTGTGTGCTGATCCAGAACTGGGAGCTTCTGCTCAGAGTAGTTCCAAATCTTCAATGACTTGGAGAAGGGATGACCTGGTGCATTTTCTCCTCTGCCAACTTCAACCTGCACAATGCTGGCATGAGCTTTATTTTGGTTTATATTCTGGAAGCAAAAGTAGTATCAGAGGGTACAACAGCAGAGCAGCAGCAAACCAGTGTCACCTCTAGCAAATCAGTACTTCACAGTCAGTAGCTCTGTTATTAATAGATTGATCACCTCTCCAAAATATTCCTTAAAATAAAATTGTGGCATTTTTGCCTGATTTTCAAAGCAAATGAGGATTATATCTTCTTAGTGTCTAGCTCCTCCATCTTCCTATAATCTTTGAATGTATTGATCAGTTTCAACTAAAATTGACAGGAAATTGAAAGTGTCAAAAATATAATTTATAGAACTTTAGAAAACCCATAGAGCACATAGCCAGAGAAAATCAATCTTCAACAGTTGCACTGCTGACAGGCCAACATGCTTCAATGAATCACTGAACTAGAGTCCTGTGATATGGGAGAGGAGGAGGAGAAATCATAATCCAAACTACAAGCTGCATGTGAATTTCCTGGGCAACACCCAAGGCTCCACAATGGCAGAATATTAAAGTGGATTTCTTTTGGAGGCAATTCTGAGTTATGCTGGGAACATGGCCTAAAACAAGCCAAAAATATGAAGGATTACAAAGACGTCTTAAAACCATTCCTAATGTGTCTTTTTTTTGCTAATTATACAAAGCATCCTGACATAATGATATTTTTGATGCAGCTATTTAGCTTTTTCCAGTAATTTAAGAAATGTGAGTCTGTGACTAAAGATGCTTGGAAGAATGAACCAAATGAAAATGAAAACACAGAGCTATCACTTGACCTGTTATGACATCCTTTCGTACGCAGCTCAAAGCCCATCACTACCTCTCTTCATTTACTGGCAAGCTTATGTTTCTCAGTGCTGGTAGACAGGTCTCAATGTGCCATTCCAGCACTTTGAGGCTCCATGCATCTGATGAAAAATAACAAAGCAGCTGTTTTGAAGGATTGCTGATTTTCAGGGGTAGTACTGTTATTGATTTGTGTCACAGAATCAGCATTAATTTTATGATAAAACAGAAGTTGTGACAGACGTAAAACTGATTAATTTAATTGAAAGTATTTCTCTGAAACTCTTTTAGCAAAGACTTCAAAAAGTTGCACGGGGAGTTCTTCACCATTGTTTTGGGTGGTTAAGATCCTATCTGGGAATTTTTTTGCAAGTCAAGGTCACAGCTTTATGCATTATGTTTTTGACTAGTGGGCTTCTTTTTCTGTAATTTCTGAACACAAATGCCATGTCTGGGATGGAGTCTTCCGCAATTTCTTTTTTGTCTGTTTGGTTACTTGTTTGTTTCCTCAGGTTCACAGAACCACCAGCAGTTTCAGTGACCCCCCACCCAACCCCGATTATTTGCAGGTGTCATCTCCCCATGCGGGGAATGTTAAGGGGTTCCAAAGAATGGAAGGGACGTTAAAGATCATCTTATCCCAAGCCCCTGCCACGGGTAGGGATACCTTCAACTAGACTAGGTTATGCAAGGCCTTATCCAACCTGGCCTTGAACATTTTCAGGGATGGGGCATCCACAGCTTCTCTGGGAAACCTGTTTCAGTGTCTCATCACCCTCACAGCAAAGAATTTCTCTCTAATACACATCCGAAAATCCCCCTCTCTGAGTTTGAACCCTTTACTCCTTCTCCTATCACCGCGGCTCCGGATGGAGAGTCCCTCTGCGGGGCGGTCCCGGGGCGGGGCCCGCCGGAGCTGTTCGGGGCGGCGGGTGCTGAGCGCGGCCGCTCCGCCTGGTGCAGCCGGGCGGGGCCGGCGCCTCCCCGCGCCGCGCTCGCTGGGGGTGCCCCGGGGGAGCCGCTCCCGCCGCCGCCGCCGCCCGGGGCCATGGCGGCGCTGGTGCTGGTGCTGCTGGCGGCGCTGGGCGGGCGGGCCGTGCTGCCGGGCGGGCGCTGCGCGGCGCCGCTGGCCGACCTGCGCTCGCAGATCTCGGGCGTGGAGACGCTGCTGGAGGAGTTCCGCCGGCAGCTGCAGCAGGAGGAGCCGGGACCGCCGGCGACGGCGGGCGGCGTAGCGGGCGGCGGGGAGCGGTGCGGCGGAAGTGGCAGCTTCTCCGCCAGGCCCGACTCCATCATCCGCACCAAGGACTCCATCGCGGCCGGCGCCACCTTCCTGCGGGCGCCCGGCGCCGTGTCGGGCTGGCGGCAGTGCCTGGACGCCTGCTGCGCCGAGCCGCGCTGCACGCTGGCCGTGGTGCAGGGGCCCGCCCGCCCGCGGGGCACGGCGGCGGAGCCGGGCTGCTACCTCTTCAACTGCACGCACCGCGGCCGCCCCGTCTGCCGCTTCGCCCCGCACCGCGGCTACAGCTCCTACAGCCGCCGGACCGCCGGCATCGCCCCGCCGCCCACGGGTAAGCGGCTTGCGCGGGGGAAAGGCGGCGCGGAGATGGCGGCAGGCGGCGCTCGGCGCGGGGGCGGCAGGGCCGCGGAGCCTCCGCCGGCAGGGAGCGGGCGCTGTCCGTGCGGCCGCCCCGGCGCCGGGAACCCGCTCCCGGGTCGTGCGTGGGGTGTCGCCGGGGGGAGGAGAGCCGGGCTACAGCGCGCCTCTCGGCGGGGTTCGCTGGTCCTGGAGAGGCGGCCCGGCCGTGCCCGAGGGAACCTTACCAACGTGTACAAATATCTGAACGGAAGGGGCGAGTGCCAAGAGGATGTTTCCAGGCTCTTCTTGGTGGTGCCAAGCAGTAGGACAAGAGGCAGTGGGCAGAAACTGATGCACAGGGAGTTCCAGCTGAACATGAGGAAGAACTTCTCTACTGTGCGGGTGACCACGCACTGGAACAGATTGTCCAGAGATGGTGTAGAGCCTCCCTCACTGGAGATACTCAAGAACCGTCTGCACGCAATCCTGTGCCATGTGGTCGACCCTGCTTGAGCAGGGAAGTTGGGACTTCTGACCTGACCGATTCTGTGAGGGTGCGAGGGCTCTGGGGGTGTTTGGACCTGGGGAGACCCATCCCTCAACACTTCTGCCTCTGCAGAGCCCTTGGCAGGGCATTGTGCCAGCCAGCCAGTGGCTGGGAGGCAGACAGTGGGATGTGCATGTTCACCAGCCCCACACTTCCTGGGGAACCAGAGAAGTCCCAGATCCCTAGGAACTGTGCATATTGGGCACCTTGGAAATCATGAAGTGCTGGTCCCAGATATCCCATAACTTAGTGCATAGCCTGAGAGCAAGCACCGGGTGCTGTCCAAATGTCATTGCCTAAGATATCTTCTTATTCACTTAATTCAAGATTTTTCCTGTTAAAGAATTTGAGAGCTAGACGGAAGAAGACAAGGATAGCTCACCAGTAGTCCAGAGACAGCATGGACATTCTCCATAAGTGCCTCTGGAAACCAAGCCACATCAAAAGCAGCAGTTTGTTCAGCTCTGAAGGATATTTAAGAACAACATAATCCAGAGCAAGCAGCTGTAGATGAAAACAAATCTGGATTTATAAATTTGGATTCTCTTTCCTAGCACCCAATGCAAAGAATTTACTTGCCTTCCCCCACCTCCTGTTGTTAAGCAGTCTCATCTTAACTAATTTTGACTTAATTTCGCTATCTCTGTGGACAATACCTTCCCAAATGTCATCTGCATCTTACTAGGCGATAGATCTCATCTGAAGTAAATTAGTCACTGCGTGCAGCAGGAGGAGGACCTGGTGTTGATGCGGATGAAAACAGTGCCCAGATGTGCCTGCTGTTACTGCTCTTTTGGGAGGGGAGACCTCAGGCTTGAGGTCCATTCAGTCTTGCATGTTTCATGAGAATGTCGATGGGAATCCCCTGGAAACAGGAGAGAGCAGGGGCTCAATTTGTAGAGGCATTATGATGCCTAAATATTTTTTGCAAAGTGCATGGGCAGGTAAATTAGAGAGCTATAGGAAAGATCTTATGGCAATAGAGGTGAGGCAAGCTTGAGGTACCAGAAAAGCCCAAGGTGTGATTTTGACGTTTTCAACAGGAGAAGTATTAGTTCCACAGTATTATTTATGTAGCAACTTCGGGGTAATTATGTTTCATAAGTCTGTATGCACTTGCATGATAGAAGGCTTTAGATGAGATTTTACATCAAAGTCACACAGAATTAGGCTTCATTTTGAACTGCCTTAATTCTATTAAAACCTGGAGCTAATGTAGAGTGCAGTTATGGCACAATATAAATAATATAGTATACAAATGATGCTCTACCTGTTAGAAATCTTGAATTTCTTGAATTCATTGAGTTCTTGAATTCTGGAGTTCTTAAATGCTTTGCTTTTTTAGCAGCTTTTGTGACTATCAACACTGGACTTGCAAGGCAATTTCAGTTCCTAGTCTGCAAATTGCTCTGTGTCCTGTTGGTTTTATTTAAATGTCTGCCTTGTGGGTGATGGTGGTATTGGAAACAGGGGATTATGATTTCTTAGTGCAATTACACTGGAGCTGAAGCAGAGCCACAAAGGAGAATGAACTTTTATTCAAACATCTGTCAGCTGTGACACAGACCAGGAGAGATAAAATTAAGATTGAATTATTTTGCTCTAATGTTTTGTTACCAGTGCATTCTTGAATTACATTGAAAAAATAATCTGGGCAACAGGATTATGAAGGCACATCTCTTTTCCCTTCTGTCACCCCATGAATGAGTTTAGGAAATTTAGGAAAGAACTTTTCAAGATTTTCTTCAATGAGGGGATCACATTTTAGCTGTTCTTTTTTTTTTGTTCTTTCAGAGTACTTTGTTCTTGAGTCTTCTGCTGTTTCCTTTCTAATAATACCAAACAAACATTTATCCACAGATGTGGTGTCCTCATAATTCCAAAATATTTCTGGGCATTGGGATCTAGTGATCTCTAAGATCACTAGTGGTGAGCAACAGGAGGATTCAACATCAAGGTAAACTAATACCAAACACATTCAGGAGTTGTTAGTGAAATGACCTTGTATAACAAAGCCTTCATTCAGACAACTAGCTGGAAGCTTCATTATTGGCAGGACAAGCCTGTATAAAGGATGGAGGAAGCAGAATAAATAAAAAGCAGGATAAAAAAAAGCCTATTGTGTTCCCTCCCAAAGAAAAAAGCATTTCACCCCTTTTTCTAGAAAGCAGCCAGCTCCAGCATCTCAGAGTGTTGACCTGGTATATCAGTTCCATACTGCTTATTTACATTCAACTTAAATGCAAGTTAAAAACAGAAGTTAAGAAATGATTTTTCTGCTGACGTGTGGCTGATAGTGCTTTATTCCCATCAGTGGTGGTTGCAAGTGGCTCCTTGGAGTTTGCCTCCTTGCTTTTTTTATGCTGACTTCTTATTCCCCAGATATAGAGGTGTTTCACTCTTTAAGGATCATGTATTCCATTGCTTAAAACTTTGGTGTGGAAAAAGAATCTTCAGCTCAATAGGCTATCTCCTCCTGTGCCGTATGCCTCTCTCAGGCCAAATTTTCCTTTTTGCCATTGATTTACCTTTCTGAAGATGATCTGATGGCTTGCAAGCAAAGGGTGGTGCCTCCATCCTTTGGGACCCAAGGTCTGTGTGGTCCCTCACTCATCTTTAACAAAGGGCTGGCATGAATTGCTGTGACTGACTCAATGTGAAGTGGTCCTTCATTTGCAACTCGTGCTGCTGGAATATAAAGTTAGTCCAGGAAGAGAGTGTCCTTACTGCTTTGGGAAAGTGGGGCTTGTGTCTGCCCCTGCAGGGCATTGATCAAGTCATTTAAACCAGACAGGTGACATGAAGCCCCTTTCCAAGGTTGAAGTGGAAGACTGGGCTGTGCTGTTTAAGACCCAGGTCAGTCTCTTTTTGACAGTCATTTGTAAAGTAAATAATTGTGTGAAGACTGTACATAACTCATTGATATCAAATAAAAGTTGCCCAGGTATCATAATGATGGTGTTTATTGACAATGAGGTTTGGGGGTATTTTTGCACCTGGATGTTGCTTTTTAAACAAAGTTGGTTTTGAGAAGCGAGTGTGTACAAATTAGGCAAAGCTTCCTGTGCCGTCGGATAAGCAAGAACTGTTTCATACTTTCTATTGTTAGACCCTGCTTTCAGTTATTTGTATGTTCTCCTAACTTTAGGCATTTGCCTTGAAATCTTCTGTGCCTTATCTACTACTGACAAGAACAAGAAATAAGAATTTGGCTGTTCAGTCATAAACAGTTGTCCCACTGCTTCCATGAGCTCCAAGGCTTCAGGCACATTCTTGATCCTGTTGAAGAGCATGTGCAAGGAAGATTCCCTACACTGATGGGAAAGCACCTTTCCTTGTGCGGCTCTGCCTGCAGGAAGTGAAGTTACAACCTTGTCTTCAGTAATTGCTTTTCTGAGCATAACATCAATATCCTTTACAGGGTATCCTTGCAGAGGTTGAAGAGCAAAGGGCATCCTGGCACTTCAGGGTGCCTAGAGAAGGAATGAAACTTGAGTGGGGAACTGCAGAAAGATGCAATCTTGTGGCTAAAGTTTTTAAATACTGACTTGTAGAACCAGGTTTTACCCCTCTCTCTTCCCTGCACTGCTTGAAGGTTGTAGAATAAATGACTTAAACCGCTTCTGACAGTCTGTGTCACCTAACAGATCATGACTTTTGTTAGTCTAACCCAAAAGCTTGTGGTCTGACTGACAAAAGTATTTAGTACTCACAATTTTAATCAATAAGCATTGTGCTTTGAATATAGCAAAATGCTACAAATCCTAAATATTCTGAAAATCAAGCTTTGAATGTCTTAAATAAGACACTTAAAATTGGTGGTCTCTGATGATTTTTAATCATCGTGTACACTCCTTCATCAGGATGCCAACTTATGCTAAATAGGTCTTTCATTCCTATAATGATGTATTATAAATAGGGACTAGAAGCCTATTGAATTATGCAGAGCACTATAAAAGGTATAAAAAAGGTGCTGTAGCTGCCATCTGCATGTAAGCCATATTTAAACCTATTTTCCTTAGTTCAGATTAAAAAGGTACACTGATGCTAACAGTCCTGTTTGTTGCATTGCTAAAACATCCAAGTACCTAGAGAGGTTTTCTATGCCATGTGCTTCTAATGTTAATTCCTGACAACATCGTAGGACAATTAACTAAACTTGAAGCAGATAGTACTTTGCTTAACAAAATGTGCACTAATGAACGTGTTCCTCTTTCAGGAAGTTGCAAAGAAGTGAAACAATACCTTAACCAAGAAAAAAACGTGTTTCATATAAAAAAAATCACTCAGCCTTCCCTCATAAATAACTGATCTTCTCTTTTTTTATTGAAGAAGAAGACTATGATGAGCCTCCACAGTGTAAGGCGGGCCAAGACATTGTGCTGCAGTCACCTGTGGACTGGGTGCTTTTGGATGGCCGAGAAAGTTCCGATGACCATGGAATTGTGCACTATGAGTGGACACTGCTGCAGGGCGACTCATCGGTTGAAATGCAGGTACGTGTGCAGTCCCCCTCATGGCCAGTCACTTCCAGACTGTTGTGTTCAAGTTTTAAATGTACAGCTAAAAATATTAAATATATTCAAATCTGTCTACCAGGCACCAGAATTAGGATGCCTGTACAACTTGAACATTTATTTCACAGAAATGTAGAGCAGCCCAGGTTGGAAGGGACCTCAAAAGATCATCTGGTCCAACTGTTTGTGGGACAAGGAGCCTCAGTGAGATTATCTTATCTGTCCAGTCACATCTTGAAGACCTCAAGTGAAGGAGGTCCCTGGGGAGTTTGTACCAGTGATTATTTCTAGTGGCTTACACAGTTAATCTCTATCCTGGATGGCATGGGACAGCCAGCAGCAAACAAGTAGATGATAATACTCTACTGTATTTGAGCTCTGCTTTGTTTGTACTCACTGCACCTGTTTTTCAGCTTCTGTCACCCCAGTTAGAGACCCCTCAGTAATTCACTTACTAAAAATAATAAGGGATTTTCACCAACAGTCTCCTGTCAGTGCTTATGGAGAAGGTACAAAGAAATGTGTGATGTAGACCTTATGAGATATTTTATCCATACATTTTCTGCTGCACTTTGGTTTCAATTTAAAATTAACAATCAAGAGAGGGATTCTTCATCTTAGCCTTCTTAGTGAATGCCCTAAGATCAGCAGAAAAATAAAGGAAAAATGTCTCAAATCCACAGGCTCTACTCATAGTTTGTTCACAGCCCACAATATCCAGGGCACACTGGGAACTCCACCTAGAGCAGGAAGAATATCTAAAGGTGAGAGAGTGTGAACCAAAATGAAACTTTAAGAATAGTTGCTAGATATCATCTGGATAAAATGAACACTTCATTATCAAAGACTTGTTAATCTAACCCCTTGCAACATTATTTTCTTTAAAGAGCAATTAAATACTTTCAAATTAATCTGTGATTTAGTAACATAGAGTAAGACAAAAATAAAAATTTTAATAAAAATTTAAAGTTTATATTTTTGATATTACTCAAAATCACTCCATAAAATAGAGACAAGTCTTTTGTCCATTTAAACTTGCAAAATTCTCATTAACCTTGGTGGCTTCTGTGTATTTGTTAACAGAAAATGAATTTGACACACATTTATGCTTAAATAAATACTTTTCCATTGAGTTCAAATGAGCTGGGATTTCTCCTACAGATAGGTACCTTGGTGATTAGCCGTCATAATTTAAATTTTAGAGTTGAATTAATAACTGTGATTTTTTTTCATGCATTCTTCAGTTGATGTCTTTAGTGCTTTGGTTACTGCCCTGAAGTTACTGGATTTCGTGTCATTTATTCTTTGAGAATAATGCATGAATCCATAGCTACAAGGAGAATGGGAGTGTGTTTAAGTAGGATAAAAGGCAGCTGTTGCATTGCTCTTATGTACCAAAGAATAAATAGAAGGCAGAGGAGGGGGAAGGACTACTATAAAGAGATCTTATCATATTGTAGAAGGAAGAGGGTTTTTTTCTATTGTCACTGATTATTGCTTTTTAGATAGTTTGCTTCTCTGATTGCTACCCCCACGCTGTAGCTGCACAGCTCCTGGACGCTTAAGGACAGTAAGGGGTTGGGTTTTTTTAAAAATGCTGATTATCTGTTTTGAGCCAAAGTTTCTGTGAAAGCACATACAGGCCAGCATTCTTCAGGGCAGCATGAAGACAAAAAGGAAAGCGCAGAGATCACTGGGAGGAGTGGTGGTGAATTGAGAAGTCAGTGGCATTTCCCTGGCTCTGCCCTGGGAAGGGACTTGGACTCCATGGCTCATGAGTTTTAAATACCACATTTCCTCTCCCAGCAATCATAGTGAACAACAGCAGGTGTTTTCTAGAGCATAATAATTTCTTTAATACACTAAAGAATAAAATTCTAAGGGGTCATACGCTCCATCAGGAAGATCAACAGTCTGATCAGATAACTGAGTGCATTTATGTAAATAGAAAAGGAAAGAAATTTCAGTTAGGAAGTTTTTTCACAGAGAGAAAAAATGTATTTTATTAGTACACTCTTCTATAATGGTAGGTCTAGGATTCTATGACCATATTAATAAAAAATTCATGTTCTCTTTCAGGCATGAAAAGTCATTTCTGTGGATCCATATATATTGTCTACAGACTAACTTGATAAAGAGCAAAAGGCCATTATTTTACTGCCTATCCTCTAAAATTACATTTCTAATTACTCAAAAATTGAGTTAAATGTATGTGTCTATTGGTTCTCCAGTGCTGAGATCCACAGCTCCAGCTAACTGAATGTATCATGAAAAACACTACCTAAATGTTGTGTGGGTTTTTTTTACAAATGGATGTAAAAAAAGAGATGAAATGTAACATGCTGAAATACATGCTTGAGTAGGCTGGCTAGACCACAGAGAAGTATTTAATCTGCATGGATGGATGGATGGATCCATTGTGCCAGTATGTTCTTTTTACTGTGTGTCTTTACTCAGGTCCCACAACCAGGAACACTGAAACTGTCCCACATTCAGGAAGGTGGGTATATTTTCCAGCTAATGGTGACAGACACTGCAGGTCAGCGGAGCTCTGACAACGTCTCTGTGACCGTTCTGCCCATGGTTCATTCTGCAGCAGGTGAGAAAATGACGGGAGCTGTTGCCTCTGTGACAACCAGGGTATGGTATTCAGAGCAGAGCAAGGGTCTTGATAGAGGCAAAAATGTTAGTCTCCATTTCCAGTGTTTTATTTTGCCATTGTTCATTACATAATGACATCTCTTTCAGCTTTGAATCGCTCTTTCAAAGTGAGGAAACAAGCGAGCATCACTTGCCTGTCGGAGCAATAATACTTCCAGGCACTGAGTATTTGTCCTAATATTGCTAATAAACATGCAGGGTTGGAAAGGTGAGATACTGCCACAGGTATCAGGTGCATTGTAACAGTCAGGTGGTGTGGGCAACATGACAGGGCTTGTGCTATAGGGAAGACCCAGTTAAAATTATTTAATAGTATGTTTGAGGCAGACTAATAATAATACTGACCTGCATCTGTAGTCTAAAAGTCGGCATGGTTTTATGTTTTAATGCATTTAAGTTTTTCTGTCTGATGGTTGCCATTGAAGCCATATGCTGCTGGGGAAACAAACTGGAACTGAGCCATCATTTTTAAGCTCTGAGCTTCAGAAACATGTAAAAAGCATAAAAGCTAGAAAGTAGGTTAGATTTCAGTGGCTGTCAGTCCTGCTCTTAATGTTATAACTTCTAATTACATTGTAATTAAGAAGTTGCAAGTGCAGATCTGCTGCTCTGGCTCAAAGTAAAAGTTAAATGGAGTTAACACCATGTTCAGCAGAACCAGTGAAAATCTTGCTCTGCACCAGCACAATATCTCTATGTGAGAGGGTAGTCACTGTGGCAGTAAGCTGGTATTACAAAAAAATCTGTTTAATAATGCCTGTGTTCCAGTAATGGATGATAGAGTTGTGTTCATTAATGTTTAATTCAGTTGAAGCAGCCAGAGAAGTTTGCTGGTTTGTTTATTTGCTGCTGTAGGTGTCTGGGGTATCTTTTGTATGGAGCACATAGGGGATTTGCTGTTTTTTAAATTTTTCTAATTCCCCAGCTACGTTAGCAATTCAAGTGCTACTGCTATAGTTAAACCAGTCCCTGATGCCTTAATACATGCAAGATCCATGCTGTTACTAGTGCTGAAGTTAAGGAGAGGCATTTTCAGATTTTAGGAGTTTTAAAAAGTTGTCTGCATTCCTGGCATCCTTCCCTTAGTGTGGTGCAGCGTTTGGTACACAGCAGGATAACAGCCAAAGGCTGTGACTCCCTTATGCAAATCAGTTTGCTCATACGACGCTAATCAAGCACTGAACTTGATAGTGCTTTACAAAGTGATGAACTACATTGGAAAGACAAAAGCACAGATGTAAACACTTGATAATTACAGGATCAGAATGGGTTTCAGGAAAGCTTTGAGTATGCAAAATGGAACATCCAGGGATACTCTCCATTTCCAGGGGAAACTAAATGTTAAAGCATGCAGCACAGTCAGTTCTTTCTGGAGAAAGTCATTTGTGAGAACATGACCTAGTCCTGTTCTGGTCTGTACAGTATCGAAGTCACTGGATTGCTGATGTCAATAAATGATGAGCATTCTTTTAAGTATTTTAATTAGGTTGCAGAAAACATGCCATAAAAGATCCCATATAGTCCATATGTGTTCATGTTAAACAACATATTGTCAGAAATACAGGATGGATATGTAGTAGGAATTACGTGTTGGAGGTATGCAGTTACAGCCACAGAGATTTCATTCATTTATTTATTTTCAGGACTGTCCTGCATCTTTTAAGCCTAGGAAGATCTCCTTTCAGCTTAGGCCAGCAGAATTCAAAGCACTGTAAGGGTGCTGCACAAGGTGTAAGGTGCAACAGCCTCCAGGCTGAGTATTCCTGTAGTAAAGAGATTGCCAGGCAAGTGAGGAAGGTGCCAGGAACAGCTGTTGCCTGTATTTGCTTCCGTGTCGGTATGACATCACACAGCTGAGTCTGGATTTTCTCCCTTGTTCATGTTGCTTCTTGACATAGCGTGGTTTTGCTTTTTCCTCAGTGCTGCAGATTTTAGTCACTGACTCAGTATTTACTACTTGGATTTCTCTTTTGGTAATTTGGGAATTTTTTCTCAACAGCCTGTGTTGGGGTTTGCTCTCGCTACCAGTTTATCTGCGATGATGGCTGCTGCATTGACATCACGTTTGCATGTGATGGTGTGAGACAGTGTCCTGATGGATCAGATGAGACTTTCTGCCAGAATCGTAAGTGTGCCAGGGCACAGTGGCACAGTGGATTGTGAAAGTAACCACAGCCTCAATAACCAAAGGGGGATGATACCGCTTCAGTGGCCTCTCTCCCTGTGAGCAAGCAGAATTTGCACATCGGAAGGTTTAATATCCACATACAGCAGGTGCTCAGAAATTTTCTTCAAAGCATATTAAAACTGTCAAGGGTCCCTAAGTGACAGGTTTTGTGTTCAGCAGTTAAAAGATTGGTTTTTCACTTGTATGATGATTCTGGAAACAAGGACTAGAACCATGGTGTCTATCTGAAAGAGTGTCTCAGAGGTACCTTCGCAGTGATGTTAGACACCTTGCATGAATCTGAAACACTGTGGGCATGCAGGGGAACCAGTTGGATCACCATCACGCTGTTTGCTTTCATTAGCCATCCCTCAGCATGTGCCCATGCTCAGCTAAGTGAGCAAAAACCATCAGAAGGTGAATGGGCACAATGGCCAACCACTCTTTCATTATATTTTAGTTGCTGGAGTTCACTGTAGGGATCATAACTGTACTCTTGCGAGCAGTTGTTAGGAATCTGTGACTCACATTTCATCATATGTGTGAACCTGAGGAAGTTGTTTACTCCACTTCAAGGCCCATATTGGAGAGTTTTCCTTAATAACTCTTCCATTCCCTTCAACGTTGTACAAAAATTTTTGTTTCTGTTCGCAGTCAGCTCGGGTCGGAAAACGGTGACACATGCAGCTCTTGGCACTACCCAGCAAAGGACTGCAGGACTGGCTGAAAACACAGAGGAAAACTCTGCAGAGAACACCCTGAAAGCCACTGCCAGAAATCAACCACTTCTCTCAGTGGATGCAGACGTGTCTAACCAATCGCTTTCTCAGGGACCAAAGAAACAAATCAGTGGATTTGTGCCAGGTAAGAATTGAATCAGTTTCAATAAATCATTCTCCTTAAAGAAAGGAAGTGTCTTGCACCTTAAATTTAATTTAATTGTCTTTTGGTGCCTGGCTAAGAGGAAAAAAATTGAAATGTAAAAAAATACAAAAGAAACCTGTAATAATGAAGTTCTGAGTTGTTTTTCATTTATTATTGTCAGTCTGTTTTTTAGTAGGTGCAAAAAGAAATTTAAAATGTAGGAATGCTAGGGAAGTAATACAGTCTAAGGAACAAAATGTGCAGTGAACTAAATACAAATTCTGCCACAGGTTCAGCTGTGTAGGCTGATGTATTAAGGCTCTTTAAATCTGTAGGGGAGTACTTCAGAAGAACGTAATAAAGTACTGTTCAACCTGGGTGAGAGTAATTGCTTTTCTCCTAGTGCTAAGTATTACTTCTTTTTTTATTTTTCTCCTGAACGAACATCTTTACTATTATGGGCCTTTTTTTTTTTTCTTATGAACTCAGTCTCCAGGGCAGGAGAAGTCTTTGATCACTACAGAAAAGTCTCAGGCTCTGGTAACAAGCTACCTCAGGTGTCCATGTACTGGTCCCCAGTATTGCTCTGCACAGTAGCTGCAAGCCTGTAGTGAGCCATCGTGTGATGTTACAGGCAGAGCCCCAGCCCTGCCCTTGGTAAAGCTCCAGAAGCTGCAATGAAATTGATGTGCCTTCCGAGGTTCATGCTGATGAATTACAATAATCTGAAATGTCAATTATATGAAAGCAAAACTGTGTGCACAGAGCCTAAAATCAGTACAAACCCCCCCACTTTTATTTCTTCATGGTTTTGACTGATTCATGTGCCCCAAGACACAGCTATTTATAACCAGCTTTATTTTCCAGTTATAACAGAGCAGTGCTCAGTGCCCTCTGCTGCTGACTCTGGAAAAGGGCACTGCCCTGGTTGGCACCTGAACGTTCCTTCAAGTGCTTTTACTTCATCTGTGGAGTGCTGGGGGAGTGAAAACTCTGCAAAGGGAACACTGTGAACACTCTGCAAAGGGAGTGAAAACAATGTTCTTAAGAATTTGATGGCCCCGAATGAATGTGTAGCAACTGACAGCAAAATCCTGTCTCAAATTGTTTTCCCTCTTTCTGGAAGTATAGATGACCTCAGTGCTCCTCACTGGAGTGACTAAAATTCTGAAGTCTGCTTCAAACCCTTCTCACTCAGATAGTCCTGAGTGACACCTGATATGGGGCCACCCAAAGTAAACATCAAACTTCCAAAGGGCTTTGCAGGCTCCAGTGGAAAGTCAGCTGCTAAGTCGGTCTCAAAAATCATTTGGCTTGTGAATCCAGGTGTAAAACCAGAACTGAGGTCACCACCTTTAGCAACTGATAATCAGGGGTTATAACTGGAATTGCAATGTAAAAGCACTTTTGCATAATCATTTTCTCTGTTTACCCGTTGTACAGTAACTTACTTGCCCCAGTTTTGCTCTAAAGGTAGTGTTTTGCACAGCAGTAGACAAGCAAAGAAAAAGATTCTTATAAAACTAAAAAAGTGTGATGGGGCTCCAGTGATTAGTGTACTACCAGTACCTGTTGTAATCTTCTAATTTTCAACAGGCAAGATTTAAAGCTGCTTTAATTCTTTTGGGTTTAATATCGCTCTTTTGACAAGGCTCAGTCAAAATTTAACTTTAGATGCTTAATAATTTCCCTGTGGAATAGAAGGATCCAGTCTTTACTGACCCAGGAGCCCAATACTTTTAACCAAAAAAAGCAGCAAAGAGCTCAGTGAGGTTTAAAATTGCCTACGGATCAATTCCAGGTAGGGTGCGTGGGCTGGGACATGAAGGGGTACGAGGTACTTGCTAATAAGTACATGGGTCCAAAGGGCAGCTGCCAAACCTGCTCTGCCAAAACACGCTCTGAGCTGCCGTCTTCTCCTGCAGATACTTAAACTTCCTGGGAGTCCCATACTGTGTGGTAGTGATTCACGGAGGTCCAGACAGGCTCACTGGCAAGCACCACAGTCTTTATGGAGTCGAGGAGACAGGCATCTAACCTATTCCTAAAAATCCACTCAGATCCATTGATTAGACTTCCCTCCACCACTGCCATCTCAAGGAGGTTGAGAACAAATCTAATAATTATGTGATACAAAAATGAGAGGCACAGAAATGCTGGAGCAGCTCCATGAAGCTCATCTGGAAATGTGTCCAGGAGGGCAATAATTGCTAGATGCATTTTTGAGGAGAGGTAAGCAGTGCTGAGCAGAAATCATACCAGCAGCCTCAAAACTTCAGCAATTCCACTGGCAGAAATCCTGTTCTGGAAGGGACTGTCTGCTGCTGCTGATGCCAAGGTAGAACCTCTGCTTCTGAGTCACTGTAAAAGTCTTTGTTGGACCAAGGCAATCATGTTCTTGTTGGCCTGAAGCTGACATTGCAAACATCCAGGCTTCTTACATACTACTTTACATAAATTTTGAAAATAAGCTTTAGTGGTTTTAATGTCACTGGTGAAAAGCTGTCTACTTTAGGTACATATTAGGGGATATGGCCTTACAGTGGCAGCACAGGTTCTAGCTTTTTACTTGCGAGTGCTCCATTCAGGGCTACATTTTTCTTAATTCTCAGCTGACAGTTTCAGATCATCATGGAAATACAATCCAGGGAGGAAAACGTGATGCTCTGAAATCCAGTGACTTCAAGGTAGAGTAAGTGAAGGTTTTACCTTACTGGAGACAGCATGTGGCACATTCCAGCTGGCTGCTAGACTTGATGCTTGATACAGGAACTTTCAGTTGATTTTTAAAGAAGAAAAGTTTTTCCCAAGACGTTGCAGGACTGGGGAGTTGCTTTGTTTTCTTTTTTTACATTTGTTTTTTTATAAGTGGTGGCTAAAGTACCAGTAAAAGCATGTCCCTTCTGCTGCTTACCTCTCCATAAACAGCTTTCATCTTTGAGAATTCAATAAAGGGTCTAATAAAGAGACCTCCTTGTCAAGTACTACCATATTTATCTTTTCTCCTTGTCTCCTAAGGAGCTGGGCTAAGTTGTAATGTTTTGGACTGTGAGATAGTTCCTGGTAGCAGATATATGAGCTTTCTGCCTGTGAGGGTGATACTAGGTGAACTTTTTTCCAGAATCCATTTTCTCTTAATAGTTTCTCTGTTCCAAATTTTCTTTAACCTTCGTTACAGTGGTCCTTCATGCTTAGCTCTGACTTGATACAAACTTTCTAAGGATTTACACTAAAGTATGAAAATGCTCAAGTCCAAGTTAAGGACGGTTTAAAACTTCTGCCTGGCCTAACAGGGAATCTGTTCACAGTAAAGAGGAAAAAACCACAACCAACCAACAAAAAAAAACCCCCAGAAATCACTGATTGTTGACAACGGATAAATCTTGTTCTGCACTCCTACCTTTTCAATGGGCTTCCTCTACAGCAGGGCAAGTCCAGAGGAACACCAAGTGCAACTTAGAGATAAACCACTCAGACACTCATGGCACTTGTGTCTTCTGCAACAGACTCATTGTTTACCTTGGCCCAAGCTGAAAGGCCAAACATTTTCTTTCAAAGTTGGGAGTGGATGGAGGAAGAGGCATGTAATGTCAATAAAGGAGTCCTTTCTCTCTCTGCAGACATGTTTCCATGGCAAAGTAATCCAGACTGCATGTCCTGCAAAGGCCAGCGCAGCATTTCTGCATGGCTGCCTCCAAATAGCCCCAGAGTCCTTCTCCAGGGAAGTTCTTAAGCCCAGCTGCATATTCTGGCACTGCTGCACTTGCGGATGACTATAGAAAACACACAGTAGCAGCACCGCACTCTGCAGTGAGCACTGGGCTGGTTTCTAAGGAGCAGTGGCCAGTAGCAAACACGGTCATGCAGACAGGTTGAATTCACGAGCAGCCTGAAGATTTGCACTCCCCAGCACAGCCAACCCAAGTGTATAAATCACCATAACAGCTTTGCATTCCCCTGGCACAGGGTCTCTGCCTCTCCCAGGATGCCTGTGCCAGCTGTTGTGCAGTGCTGTTCAGGGCTGGGATTACAACATTTGACTGAGTACCCAAGCCTTAGTCATGTTTTTACTGCGGAGGCACCCACAGCAGTAGCCATAACCTAGATCTGTAATTTAGGGTAATTGGAAAGGGCTGCAAATTGCAATTTCCTCAAAACAGACTAGAAAATCAAGAGAAAGTGAAAATCAAATTAAACCCATGTAATATGCTTTATGCCAGGCTCCTAAACTTTGGGGAAATTGCTCTTTGTGTTCTAGAGATAACAGATAAGATATTGAGCAGCATTGACTCTGATAGTCTCTCCAATCATGTAAGAACAGCCACAAGTCCTAACAAAACCCTACAAGCTTTATTGAAGGGATTCTATTCTTCTACCCTTGCAAAAATTTCCAACTAAACTTCTCTCAATATTTGCCAAATGTCTTCACAAGCAGTTGATTTTAATATTTCCTTAAATGGCAGGGGAACAAATTTCTAAACAGGCATTTAGATGCAGGCTGAAGCAGCTCAAAAAGAGTTGATGTCTTTTGGGTATTTCCACAACAAAGACAAATATTTGTTTAATTTAATTCAGGAAGAACAGAAGCAGAAAACAGCTGCTCGTTTTGGTGTCAGTTACATTGAGGTGGTCTTGCACAGCTCTGGTACCATACAGATATTTTAAAGCCAGTACATTCACTCTTAGGATTTTTTTCAAGCTCACTTTACATGCCAGGACAACATCAGGAGCCCAACGAGAAGAAGGCCACAGCTTGTTTCTACAGCATTCCCTGCAGATGAAGTTCGTGTTTATGCACCCCCAGACAAAATGGCAGGGCAGTAAAGCCAGAGCCTGGGAGGCTGCGTTCTGCCTTAGAGTGGGGACATTAGCCTGGACCTCATGACAGTACCAATGAAACAATCCAAGCTTTAATCAGCAGTTGTGTGCATTTGCTGCTGCCACTGCCAGGGACACCTTCTGCGGCTCTTCAGAGCTGGTGGTGGTGTGTGGGCCTTACACATAGTGCACGTTCCAAGCTAATTGACTTAAACACTTCCTTGACACCCACCACTATATGTAATTCCAATTACAACATTTCACATTCATATTCTAAAGATCTTGTAGCATAGTGTGTTTCTGTTAGCTCTGTCACAGTTCTAAAGGCTGCCAGTGAATACATCACAGCACAGTCAAAATGCCCTTGCTTTTGGTTTAGATGCATTGTGGTTTGGAATGCAAAACTGAATTTACATTTTAGCTTTAATTTCACATTATTTCAAAAATGCAAGTTACACAGTTGAAGTCAGAAGTTCTTAAGCTGTTCTTTTGTTTGTTTTTCCCTGTAATTTAAGCGCTTCACATTATTTAATTCTGGTGTCCTGTGGATAAGACTTCCTGAGTCACTGAACTGCAGTATTCATTTATTTTGCTTGATTATGTGCAGATAACAGTTCCTCAGGGAAAAGAACAGATGATAAAAATGGGGATGGCATAATGGTGCCAAAGAGAGAACAGCTTGGAGGTGGTCGTCCAGTCCCAGAAACAGGTAAGACCAACCATGTGAATTCATTTTGGATTACATCAGCTTTTCAGTCAGGTGCTATAGATACAGATAAAATGGTCAAGAACTGAATAATGTACTTATATATTCTGAACTGTCCCTAAGATGATCATACAGTTTAGTTTCATAGCATGACTTGTTCCAATTACTAACATCTAAGTGACAGACTAGCTGTATTTTTTAAGAACAATTTCAGGTTTTCTCTGCCAGCATCTCACTGTGTTAAATAAAATGTAATTTCTCTTAACCTCATTGTAGGTGCTGTGTTACCCTTAGCCTTAGGCTTGGCAATCACTGCTTTGCTGCTACTTATGGTTGCTTGCAGACTGCGCTTAGTGAAACAGAAGCTTAAGAAAGCTCGACCCATTACATCTGAAGAGTCCGATTACCTCATCAATGGGATGTATCTCTAAATATTGGATTTGGGTCAGTTGTTTTCTCCCCTTTCTCCTGTGTCCATGAATCTCTGCCTCTATAAAAGGACCAAAATCCTTAGTTAATTTTCAAATGTAGAAGAAGCCTGCAAGATGAAGAACGTACTCTTTCCCTTTGGTGATAATACAAAACGTGGGTACATGTCCTTGCTCAGAAAACAAGAAGTGTTCAGGCTCTAGCGAGTAGCTCCAGTTCATTGTTGTGCAGAAGACACTGCAGGGTGGAGAGGCCCCAAACTGGATGTGGGGTGCCCTTGCCCTCCCCACAGCAGCTGTGATCTCAGCCATGGCCAAGCATGCCCCAGGGCCAGGGCACTGGAGCAGCCAAGGCCCCGCAGCCCAGCTGTGCTGGCTGAGGCATGGGGGGAAGCCTGGGCCACCTTGCTGTTCTCAGTGCTGCCACCACTGTGGGGACCGGGATGCTCCAGCCAATGCATTCCTTGTGTTGTGTTCTTTCCACCTGATGCACTGGGAGCATTTTCATTAAAAAAATGTGTCTTGCTTTGTTAATTAAACGTAATTGCTATCTAAGTGCCAGCTTTTGCAAAGAAAATTGGGATTTAAGGAAAAAGCATCTTCTTTTCACTCAGTTTAAACCTCTGTGCTGATAGCAGAGAGCCATGCTTGCTAAATGCTGAAATGAAAAAATGCAACTCCTCAGTGGATGAGCTTGGACTTCCAGTGCTCAACAGCAGTCGTGTACTGCTGCCCAAAGAAGCTGTGGATGCCCGGTCACTGGCAGTGTTCAAGGCCAGGCTGGATGGAGCCCTGAGCAACCTGGTCTAGTGGAAGGTGTCCCTGCCCATGGCTGCGGGGCTGGAGCTAAATGATCCCTTAGGTCCTTTCCAACCTGAACCCCTCTATGATTCCATGTACAATCCCAGGGCTGTGTCTCTCTCCAGAGCTCAGGGCTTGTTCAGCCTTTTCCACGCCCAGCCCGCCACCCTCCCACAGCGTGAGAACGCAGCACACAGCAGTTTCTACCCGAGATTCCGGAGTGTAGGATTCCTGCTGGTTAACCCATAGCTCCCTGCAAAGCTTGAAAGCTTCGGTGATCTGCCCTCACCCCAGAAAAATTCTCATAGAATTAGAGCAAGTAATTGATATGTGTGAGTGAACTGCAGATGTGTTACCAGTAAAATGTGTACAGTACATGTTATATATACAGATATATATACACACACTGTGGTGTCTGTCTTGTTTGGCTGTCCAAGGATGTCACATTTGTCATGGGTCCCAATAAAACCAGAGTCAAATGAGGCATGCATCATTTTGTATGTCGTCTTTTGTACTTCAGTAACTTTGAGTCAGCAAGAATATTGCCATGGTATACAAATAGTTCTTCAAGTTGTTTGTTCTTGATTACTTTATGTAAAATAGCTCTAATAAACCTATTTTATTCTTACATTTATTGCATTGTCTTTAGTTTCCATTAAATTTTGTGCTACAAGACTGCATCATGAGAACAAACAGAAGTACAATTTTCCCTTCTGTGAAACAGCCTTATAAGAAGCTGGAACATGTATGGTGGGGGGAGTTGTTGAGATACTTGTTTCAGGGAGCCAGGGAAGGACAGGGCATCTACCTGTATGACCTGTTTCTTGAGCAGTGCTTGGGCTGACCAGGACAGCAGTCACAGAGCTGGCTGTGCCAACCACTCAGGGAATCTGGTTGCCAGTGCTCCTTGCTCAGAGCCCTCGTGCCACGTGAGGCAAAGTCTGTTTGTTGTAATTCAGTGTTACAGTGGGTCCAGGAGACATCTGCTGATGCTGCCCATTTCCAGTTTGGGAGTACGGCCTCTCTTCCATCCCAGCTCACAGTACACATGGCAAATAGCGCAAGGCCCAAAAGACTGCATTTTAAATACCTTCTAGGGAAGACTCACTGCCCATTAGGTTGGGGTCTTATTTTCCATTATTGAAATTTGTGTTGGGTTTTAATTAAATACCGAAATGTCCTTCACCACCTCACCAAAGCAGCAAGAAAAGTAGTTGTTTCTCACTGTGCCCACTGTGCTCCTATTACCGAAACCCATTACCCTGGCACACAGCCAGCAGCAGAACAAAAGGTTTGGGTTTGTTTTGCCGGGCAGGACAACAGCAAGATCCCGGACAAAGCACAAGCCAGCCAGTACAGCCGGGGTGCAAAAGGCGGCTCAGCTTTCCAGTCACTTTACCCAGCTGCAGGCTTTGTTTCTGTGCTACTGCTAGTGAAATAAACCACCACAGATTTCACATTTGACAGCTAAGAATGAATGCTTCCAAGCAGAGAGCCACAGACAGCAAGCACAGTACAGGAGTCTGGCTAGTGCTGTGTTAGAGTTGCCACAGTCTTCCCAGGGACTCTTCTTCCTGGGAGGGGAGATCGTGACAGTTGCTGCCCTGCAGGCCACCAGCCTGAGGCCTGTTACTTCCCAGGTAACAGCAAACTCCACAGCTGGACTGAAATAAGATAGTTTTCACCTTACCAGAGGGCCTGGGGGCATTGTCAGCTGGATGGAGAGCAAGACAAAGTTACCAAAGTAACAGATTGGCTTGGCAGCTCCTGCAATTAACACACACACTGGTCTCAATACCATGTGTTTGCATTTAATAGCTTTCATGCTATTTGATTTTAAATAAGTCATACTGAAGCACTGAGCTAGAGCACACCTGGGAATAGCAGAAAATATTGTCAACATACTCAGGATGCTTTCCCCTTCTCCCCAGGCAGCTCCCAGCCATTGCCTCCTGCTGACACCACTTCTGTAGCCCCTTCCCAGCCACTCCCAAGGATGGGGCTCTCCCTCTAATGCCAAAGGAGTGCTCAGAGCAGGCAGTGGTTCTAGCCCATCTTCATGGCTGCATTGCTAAAATTGCGTTCACGGCCTCTCACACAGACCCCAGAGCTGGGGGTTTTACACAGTCACAGACCACAGAATATTCTGAGTCGAAAGGGACCCACGAGTGCTTATCCTGTAGCAGAAGTGAGACACTCTTTGTGAAAATTGTCACTATTTGAAGTCAGTCAGATCTGTTTTTCCTGTCCTAAACACTGATGTGTGTCTATCCACATATCTCTGAATATGCTCAGTCCACCTATTCTTACCAGGATCTTAGACAGGTAAGCAGAGAATATTGACTACTCTGACTGCATAGCTCTGTGGATGCTGCTCCTCTGTGTATTAGGAGAGGTCATTAAAATTTATTTTGTCAGTGTATTTTAATGTTGATCAAGATTCTTATTTCACTTAGGTTTTTTTTAAACTGTTTTATAGCTTAAGGGTACAAATTACTTCAGAAGAGCAAACAATACAATACTTGCCTAGGTTTGATACATATTTAGAAGTACAGGGGTTTTTTTCCCATAATACGGGCTGCTTGCTACCCTCTTTTGCAGGGGATCCTAGCCTGAACATCTCGCTGTAATCATTCCATAGCACTGTAGGATAATAGCAGGGGCAGTTCCAAGAGCACATTTGCAAAACAAAAAGGCTGAAATAGGTCAGTGTGATGCTCCATTTGCTTTTCAAATCCTAGATAAAGCATAAGAGTTTCAATCCCAAACTGCACAGAGCCAGTCAGAGGCAGGAGCCAATAGCAACGCAAACACACCACCCCAAAACAAAGGGAGAGCCTTTCTAGTAAGCCCCAACAGAATCCACAGTCATGCATCACTGAGGTCTGTGCTGGCTGTTTTCATGTGCATCAGGAATTGGGGTTTTTCAGTTTCTAATGGCAAAAGCTAAAAGAGCAAGAGCAAAGGGAAAGGCTAGAAAAGATTGAGAGAGCGCTGATGGGCATAAAGACCAGAGAGAGGCAATAAACACAGAGTAATTAATATGAAAAAAAGCCCACAACACAATTGGTCTGAGCTGAGTAAGAGGGAAACATGCTGTAAACCAGGAATATTTAAAGTGAGAAAAAATTGTGTAAAAGTAACTCCACTATGTATTTTTCAAGTAATAGTTAACTTAAAACAAGTGGCAAAGTGAGCTGCACTCTGCACTGCAGCCCTGAAACACAGACAGAAATCTAGAATGAGTGGATCAGCACACTTCAGAAACAAGTTTTTAAATATACTTGCAAAAATTTTAATTTTTGCAGTTGTAAGGCTCCTGGCTGACAGTCATGAACCACTCATAAATCAATGAAAAACTAGACAAGGTGGAAAGGTTCAGTGAAGGACTGAGAATCATAGCTTGCTTGGCCAACAGAAATGTATAATCCTGTTCTAAAGAGGGCAGAGCAAGATATTTTACCATAGTTCTTACAACTACCAGATCCTAATGCATTATAGAGATGCATTTAAGATTTCTACACTTGAACCAAATGACTGGACAACACAGATATAGAGGGAGCATGGAACTTGAATGAGTGAAGGACTGGAAAGGACTTGAAAGCAGACAGACCAATGGAAGCTTGGGCCTATAGGGAAAGTGTCCCTGAAGGCTAATTCCATGCCCAAGAGATGACTATCCTGAGGCTGCCTCTATATTCAGAGGAAAAGAACTTCTCTAGAGCTCTGATCAGAGCAGTAGCCTCGGCAGATGCTCTGAATTACCCACTTTCCTAACCAGAGGCCTTTGATAGTGTCCTTCTAATCCATAAGGCACTTGCACTAAAAGTTACTGATTTATCTCAGATGCCCCTTCTCCATTATAGCTGAAAAAGGATTTGGCAGAAGGTAATAAGCAAGAAACATGACCTGTTCATAGTACAAACACATAAAATGCAAACATAAGCCAAACATGGCCGAAAAAAGGACTTCAGCTTCTCAGAAGCATTAGGGAATATTTTCAAGAGTATCTACCAGGTCAGTTACTCAGAAGCATATGATGAAAATGGCTGGACTACAAAGAAACCTTAGAGAATTGAAGTGAGATCTCAGAGTGACTCCATCAACAGTCTTTATGAAAATCGTCTGTTGTTGCTAAAACAGTTTTGCCAAAAGGCATGGGATTGTCTCAAGTTCTAAGTTTGGTGTGATGAGACATAGAGTTATTTTCATTTCTCCTTTCTGAAGCTTTCAGACAATTCTCAACGGGCAGCTGGATCTCTTCCACACATATTTCACCAATACCCATGTCCACTCAATTCATAACTTAAAGAAATACAATTTTAGTTCCTGAGCACATCCTGCTGAGCATCTCATTGACACCCTGCCAAGAGCATGAGAGAACAGTAATAGCCTTTCATAGGAAAGTTCAGAGTGCATCAGCTGCATGATGAATTTGTGCTGTGTAAAAAACTTCTACCTGGAACAGAAAGCAGCCCTGTATGTCAAGGAGGAAGTGTGGGAGGTAAATAGGCCAGGTAGAGGAAACTTTACATCATCTCTGCCTGCGTAAGTCCAAGTTTTAGTCCATGCTTATTTCCTCAGACCTGACTGAGGCACGGAACCCCAAACCTTGCCAGCTGGGGGCTCTGAACACACAAGTTGTGTTGTTTACAGTAAAGGCAAAGTGGGGTTATGATACCTTAAGAGTGTCTGTGCACTTCCCACAACTGATCTGCAGTTCACAACCTTTCACAATTAAAAGCAGATGGACAAAAACACAAATAGAGCCAACAAAGGCAAAATGTTCGAACCCACAAAACCAACTTAAACCCTGTGCTTGAATCCATCTTAAATCTGTCCATT
This sequence comes from Corvus cornix cornix, assembly GCF_000738735.6. Taxonomy (NCBI): domain Eukaryota; kingdom Metazoa; phylum Chordata; class Aves; order Passeriformes; family Corvidae; genus Corvus; species Corvus cornix. The sequence continues at coordinate 57,036,298 of NC_047056.1, forward strand.
GTATACCAGAGTACTTAAACTCTAATTTACCCTTCCTGATCTATGAAGTCTCAACATCCTGAAATGCAAAAGACCGATTTCAGAGCTCATCATCTCCTGCACCCCCCTGTGCACATGCCATCTTTAGGGCAACACTTCCCCTCTGAATTTGTTTGGTTCTGCACAATGTGCTTGTGTTACCTCACCATCTGCCTTTTTCTGAACCAGGACCACCCCTCATTCACTTGGGACAGGGTTCAAGGTTCCATAAAAGTAACTAGAATTATTCATCTTTTGAACTGCATCCTAATATGTTCAAAATCGACTAAATAGAACCAAACTTAAAATCATGAGCGTGGTTTGCATTACTCATCCTTTGTCTCATGTCCTCCTTCTGTGAACTGCATTTAAATCAAAAGCAGCACAACCTAGGGCACATTAACGAGTAAAAGGAAGAAAACACTGCCACGGTAAGAATGGGTTAACACCCTTCTTCCTGGCAGGAAGGAGAGTACTAGCTCAGAATTTTTCTCTGAGTATTTTATTTTACCTCTTTGTGCTGATGGTTAATTCCACAGTCCCTTCACACTCAAAAATCACTCTGTCACAAAAAAACTGCACATGTGGAGAGAACTGCTGCCAGCTGGAAGCTCCAGAGCCTACCACGTAGAGCCCCCCTGGCCCCAGGCATTATTGCCCATTTCAAACTCAATGACTACAAAACATTTCGGGAATCATCCAGGTGGCTTCATCAGCAGTGCTGGTGCACACGCTCTGTGTGCTGGTTTCCCTCCAGAACAATTCGTGTTATGGGCTCTGTGGCCTCAAGCCAGCTGACCAGTCTGAATGGAAAAAGTAAATAAGTAGGTCATTCCTGTTGCATGAACAGAAAGTATCCATACAGCATATCAAACTCCTCCGTGGAAAACCCACAACTGTTGGTGGGTTGTCAAGATACAGATACTGGCTGTCCAAGTCTTCTGCTGCCTGGATCCCAGAAACAACTGGATAAGCAACTCAGCAGTTAAGCCAATCTGTTCTCCCAAGCTGTTCCAGCTTAGAGGTGATAGTAACAGCCCAGTGAAACATGACTGCACCTCTTACAAAAAGACAAAACTTTAATCCTTGCAAGTGGCAAACCACACTCTCCAAGGTAGCTGGATTCAGCTATGGACAGCAGACAGAACTGTGCACAGAGCCTGTTCACCAAAACACACAGATGTGAACTAAGAGAAATTCCAACCAGCCACCAAAAACTCCACTTACATTCCAGGTAGTATTAACAGGCTTTGTAATTGCTGCAATAAATTAATTGACTGAAAATGGACACATAGTTCTGGTCAGTTAGCAAACCAGTATTTTTATACCTATTTACTTTTTGGAAATGCAAAATCCTGTTGAAGGTTAAACAATAAAACCAACCACAAAATCAGACAGACACCTAGATACAGCTTCCTCTCAATTTGTTTTATTTGGCAAAGTAGCAATTCAGACAGTTCACACAGCATTTATTCAAGCTCTTCAAGTCTTCTGCATTTCAACTTGTCCTTGTCTCCAAGATTTTACTTCAGAACCATTGCTCCATCATGGAGGAGTTTCCATTTTCGACTCCTAAATGCTACTCCTGGATACTCCTTTCTGTCCGAGTACCTTGGCTACCATCAACCCCTTCAGTGGAATGGGTGCAGTACTCCCACCAGCCTTGGTCCCTGAAGCCTTTACACCCCCTGAAGTGGTTCTCCCCCAGGAAGTTGTCATCGGGTCTCAGCTTTAACACCACTTCCAAGTCAGGCTAGCTTATTACACTGTGTCCAGAGACAGGAATTTGGATACAGTTGAGCTCATATCTTTCATTTAACTGATTAAATTTGTGAGAAGATGTAAATAAAGCTGAACTCAAACTGAAAGATACAGCGACCAAAAGGTTGAATGTTAGCATGCATCAGTTAAGATATTTCACTTCAACACCAAGAACTAGAGTCACAGTTGATCGTGGGTTAGTACAAATTTGTCAGACGCAAGTGGATTTTTCTGGATTGTATTTTCTAGAATACACACTATATTAATTTCTTTATAAGATTAATCTTGTGCATGTGCTCCCAGGCTGCAGTCAGATCAGGAGGTGGTACATTAACTTCCAAACATCTAAATAAATTAAGTTATATAATATCTTTTACAGAGGAATAAAATGGGGCTGGCCTTCAAAAGGCAGGTTATTTAAAATGTTCTTTTTCCATGTTCAGAGGCCTTTGAATTTTTTATGCTTCCAGGGATTAATCCTATCACAAAATTACTGCTCTTCCACCATAAAAAGTTGTTTTGGTTTTTTTTTGCAGTGATCAATATGGATTGTTTTATTCCATAATCCTCCTTATCATTAAAAAAAAAAAAAAAAGGAAATAATGATAATACACTGCTTACTTTAATTACTGGTTGCACAAATATGAGCAAGATGACTGAAGACACACTTCCCCCCTTTCCCAAAGCAGCCCACCTTACTGTACTGCTTTGCAATTTGCTGTTGACATTTTACAGTACCAAAACAGAAAACTTAGGGCAGAAAAAAAGGTTTTCCCACTATTCTTCTATATGAAAACTGAACAAGTGCATCTATCTGTTCTTAGGAGTCCAGGATTCTTTTGCATGCATCCTGTGTTCCTTTTACAGCAATTTAGAATTCCCTTTCTAAAGCAACCTTCTTTTAGAACCAAAGGGGATTCTGTTTTTTTATAAAGAACCTAGCAATCCATATCTCAGACTACATACCCATCCTAATCTTCTACACAAGCACACAACCCCCCTTCTGCTTTTAACTTTATCTGGCAAAGCAGCCAATAAATTATTTGGTGACTGGAACACACATTTACAGAGTTAGATCCATGTGTATCACACCAGCACGGAGCTATAAACCAAAACAGAATTTCCAGATTCCATTAATCAATTTTAGAAGGAAAGGGAAAACCATGTCTTTTATGTCCAACTTGAACAGCAATGTTTGATAAGAGTGGCCACCAACCTCTGATGTCTTGAAATTTAATATATACAAATGCCTGGTTTTAAGGTAAAAAAGCAGCTGATTGTATCTACTACATGCTAGTCTATGACACCATGTCAAAAGCTTAGAAAGGAAGTTCATCTCCTTTTAGTAGCATCTAGCAGACATTGGAACACAGAAAACCTGGTATTACCTATGTAGTGTTGTAAGGTGCACAGAAGCAGTTTTACCAAGGGACACAGGAGCCGAGAGAAGTGAGTGTTCAAGTTCCCCCATCAAAATCAGAGTTCACAAGCTACAGGTCTTTATCCGCAGTTTTGCAGAAATTCACTTTGAACAGATGAAAGTGAAATAAAGGCATGTTAAATAAAACAGTGCCCACATAAAACTTTCCACCATTTCTTTATCAGGTTTGCCTTGAGCATCTAAAAAAATAAAACAAACACCACGCTTTTCCATGCTGATAACAACAGTATAACGAAGTCCAAAACAAGCTGCAATGCTGTTGGTTTTCAAAAAGCTTTTAGAACTGGAGATGAGCAGTCCACTGTAACACTATGTTTGGGTCAAGATGATGTAGCTTTTACAATTCATCCCTGTAGAAAGAAAACACATGCAGTTATGTTTCTTCTCCCCTTGGAAATCATATTTGAAAAGTTTTTATACTGAATCAGGCTGCATTTAAGTGCTCATGCACATCAGCAAAACTTCAGAAATCTCTTCAAGCATTTGAGAAAAGAAACAAACACCAAAGGAAAGGCAACAGCAATCCCATATTGTCTATACCATCTCATATGATTACGTGACTTATTGTGAAATATGGGTCCCTCTATTTTACATTTAATGGATCACTTGCTTTAAGGAAACCCCACACACTGCACAGCTACTAACACAGCTACCTGCCATCCAAATTCTGCTGGCTCCACGCTGGCAAGCAACTGAGCCAACTTACTAGACAGAGTATTGGCAAAATCCATCCTCTGTAGCTGCCAAAAAGGCAAGTTTAGCTTCAGCTGCAGTCTCTGAAGAAAGCTGGGAACACAATCTCACATCCCTGTCATGCAGTTTGTACCACTTAGTTTATTTATTTCTCCGAGGAACTCGATTAGCTCCTGAAGGAGCTATGATAAATCAGGAGTAGGTTATGGAAAGGTTGGGGACAGGGCAGTGTGAGAGAGAGAGAGTGTGTGTGTGTGTATTAAAAGGAGATCCAATTAGGAGAAAGGATGCATCAAGAAGTCTCTCTAAATCACTACAAGGAATCTAGAAAATGCAGGTTTTTGTTCCTGTAGGACATTTAAAACACATTGAAACAAGAAACCCATAGAACCTATATTCCAATCATAAAGTTATCATATAGTAGTGATTTAAGTATTTCTAAAGCATTAATTTTAATACAAAATGCCCATCAAATCTGAAAGCTGTGCACTGTGCCACCATGAACATTGGAAAATTCAAAGAGAAGTGTTTTGCCTTTTTTCTTTTTTTTTTTTTTTTTGCACAAGGGACAATCTATAAAATCACGATCAGTTTGCTGAAATTTTTCTTTTAGTAGGTGCATCGGCCTCATTACCAAAGCAAACAGTGTCTGAATTAGAAAAAACCTCACTAATGTGATTGCTGGCTCAATACACAATAGTATTTCCAGCTATCATGCAAACTAACCCACAAAAATATAGTTCTACATGCACACACAAAACCTTTATCCTCCAGGAATCATACAGCATGGAATGACAGCATGCAAAACATTTCAAAAGCAACTGAAAAGGCTGTAGAAACTAGTGCCTAAATGACTAGTTTTCTCTCTAATGCAGTTGGGATGCAAACCTTGTGATTTGTAAGTGATAAATATTTGCATTCTTTGCACTTTGCACTGCCTCCTCATAGTAAGGTACTAATCATACAGCTTTAGAGTACTGCAGTAATTACAGACAGCAGAAAAACGCAGGAGGCAGAAGAACACATCTTGGCAGGAATAAAGAAAAATCTGTTTATAGCTAAAGGTTTGGAAGCTCTCCATATTTGCCTATCTCACAAAATGGGTATTTGCTTACTTTAAACAGATAAAAATAAATGAACATCTGATACCCAGTTTAAAATGTGGTGCCAGTGAATTCAGGACAAGTGTTTCATTCATACCTAACACTTCCAGGAGCTGCATCATCAGTTAATTTTTACAACTTCAAAAAGTGTTTTTAAGTAACAACTGCTGATATTGCTGGCTTAGCCTCATATGCCTAATTGTGGGTGTGATTTTTATCCCGATTCCTACCATGTATTCTCACAGCTTTATATGGTCTTTTATTGTGACAAGCAATTCTTAATCCTTCAAACCTGAGGTAGACCCTCAAGTAACTGTAAGCCTAAGAAACATTCTGTATTTACTTCAAAACTATTAAACACAATAATTTTACCCAGCCACAGACGTTAGCAAGGTTTTTCCATAATGCTGGTAATGCACTTAAAGTACTTAAAGTACAGGTTTGTTTTTTCTTTTTCAAAATGGTATTTCTACTTAAAATATATAATTATTATATAAATGTGTCATTTAAAATAAATTATATTAACATGGCAATGTTTTAATTGGTGGTATTTTTCATTGCTTTAACATATTCATGACACTACACCCTATACGTGACTTTCAAAATAAGGATTTTCATATTTTGTTTTTTAGAAATTTACTGTGTTGAGGGGATCAGCTTTCCTCAAGAGATTTTTCACTTGCTCTTCACTACTCATCAATCTAACAACAGCATGCCAGCCCAAACCAATCCATGATATACGTGTTAAAATTATACCGCATTTATTTTCTACAGATAGAAGCTGAATTTACATGTGCATTATTGGACTGTATGTACTGGAAAGTTGCAAAAAAGTCTCAGATCACCTGATAGGTAACAGTTGTCAGCTTTCTCCCTAATGTAGAACAGCTTGCAGACATAAATACATATTGCAAACCAGCATCAGCTGATCTGAGCTGATCCTGACTGCATCAGAAGCTGCCGAGCTATGAAATCCTCCAGGTTTCAGCTACTGCTAAGAATCAGGATACAGGTCTATCCTTCCAATGGTAAAACAAGATCTATCTTGCTACAAAGCTTAAAAGAAGACTCTTAAAAGGAGACCCTCAAAAGTAGCAGAAAGGCTGCTCTTTCCTTGTTAAACCTATCTTCTTGTCCTCTAGAGCCACAGGAAAGATCTACTAATTTGTATTCTTTCTGGCCACAGCTATTTGTTATGATTCTTACACAACTCACATAATTTCTCTCCACCTTCATATATGCTCTCCCTCCAATCTGCTTACCAGCTCCTGCTTAGCAGGCAATATATATATTTAGGGTTTAAGTCACCACAGTAGTCCTTAGGCCTTTGGAATTCTCATAAAAGAACCACTCATCTGTCAACTGAGGCATCAAAGCAACTTTGTAAGCTCAAGTTAAAGCAAATTTCAGAAGTCATTAGCTCAAAATTATTATTCTAGAAAAAAATGTAAGAAAGTTTGAAAAATGTTGGCTTACTAGTAGGGAAAACGTATGCATGAATATTCTACATTTCCCATTATGAATATCCAACAAGAAACTAAGAAGCATTCTCATAAAAAGTCTAATAGGTAGCATTTCAGGTAAATGACAGTTTGTCATGAAATTAAAAAAAGAATCACTAATCTTATTGTTGATAAGTTCAGGATACAAGTAAGTCATCCAGCTTTGCAATCCCTCGCCACCTCTTTAGTGGAAGGCATTCAAATTAAATATTTGAACAAACGTTTATAAATCTATTTGAAGTCGGTATCTCACTCTTTTAGATCCCCTTCAATTTTGTCATTAGGCAGCATTTGACTTTCTCTTTTCAATACATCATTCATCTATGAAAAACATGCTGTCATTACTGAAAGTGAATTTCAGAATACAGCCTTTTATGAATTACAAATATAGCATCTACTCAGTGTTTCAGCAGCCAAGTATTTCTCCCCTTATAACTTTAAAGATGCAATATTTAGATTTGTAGCATTTTAATCTGGAAAGGTGCTATTTTAAAATATTTATTATTTGCTACAATCAATCATAAAATTGAGAGTAAAATGAAATTATAAAGAAAATAAATTTTTTCTGTAATCTACCATATCAGATATATCACATGCATTTTTGCATAATTCTATTGGGTTTGTCTGGCAAGGTTTTGGTAGTGGGGGAGCTGCAGGGGTGGCTTCTGTGAGAAGCTGCCAGAAGCTTCCTCCATGTACTACAGAGCCAACACCAGCTGGCTCCTAGACAGACCCTCCACTGGCCAAGGCTGGGCCAATCAGGAATGGAAGAAACACCTCTGTGGTAACAGATTTAAGAAGGAAAAAAGTTATGGTGCAGAGAAGAGTGGAGTGGGAACATGTGAGAGGAACAGCCCTGCAGACACCCAGATCAGGGAAGGAGGAGAGGAGGTGCTCCAGGTACTGGAGCTGAGATTCCCCTGCAGCCCATGGTGCAGCCCATGGTGAGGCAGCTGTGCCCCTGCAGCCCACAGAGGACCACAGGGATGCAGAGATCCACCTGCAGCCCGTGGAGGAGCCCATGCTGGAGCAGGTGGATGCCTGAGAGGAGGCTGTGAACCCATGGGAGGCCTGTGCTGGAGCAGGGTCCTGGCAGGGGCCTGCAGACCCACGGAGAGAAGAAGCCATGCTGGAGCAGGTTTCCTGGTAGGATTTGTTACCCTGTGGGAAACCTGCGCTGGAGCAGGCTGTGCCTGGAGGACTGCATCCCAAGAACAGAGACCTGCCTTGGAGCAATTCATGAAGAACTATTGCCCATAAGAAGAACTCACATTGAGAAGTTCATGGAGAACTGTGTCCCATAGGAGGGACCCCACACTGGAGCAGAGGAAGGACTCCTCTCCCGGAGCAGCAGCAGGAAGAACGTGTGATTAACTGACTGTATACACCATTCCTTGCCTTCTTGCACTGCTGGGGGGCAGGAGGCAGAGCTAAGAAGGAGGGAGAAGGGATGGAGGAAAGGTGTTTTTAAGATTTGTTTTACCTCTCAGTATCCTGCTTTGATTTTGCTTGGCAACAATTCCAATTATCCAAGTCAAGTCTGTTTTACCCATGGTGGTAACTGGTGAGTGATCTCTCCCTGTCTGTAACTCAAGAGCCTTCTGGTGTATTCTCTCTCCTCTGTCCACTTGTGGAGGGAGCAGCTTTGGTGAGTACCTGCCATTCAGTCAGGGTCAAACCATCACAATAATACACAGTTCTTAAATTTAACCTAAAATATTCTGTGCACAGATTCTTTTTGCCAAAGTAAAATAAAAACTTGAACCATAATCATTGTTCTGCACAGCCTGAGGAATTCCATGCAAACAATAACTGCTAATTTCAAATGAAATTGGTCAACTAGGTCATATGGGGCACTTGAAACACTGAGTAAGTTTCTAATCAGAAACATATTAAAATATATCCTAATAAATACATTTTCCAGAGGGGTATTAATCCTGTTTTGTAACAGTAACAGCCCCAGTTTAGTCACTGAAGTTTTTTCTCAGAAAGGTCATACTGTCATTATAATTTTGTATTTTATCAGCAAATATGAATTTAGCATGACATTTATAAATAAATTCTACTAATACGATATATGTAAGACAAAAGTAGTTGTTAACATTTTTAAGCAGCTGCCAGTCTGGAAATCAAATCCAAAATGCAGCAGAGACTCATTGCTAAGTGTTATTTACATTGTTATTCTCTTATGCCTCTGTATCAGCAATAGTGTGGCTGGCAGGACAAGGTATTCCCTGGAGGTATTTAAAAGATGTGTAGAAGTGGCCCTTAGGATCACGGTTTAGTGGTGGACTTGGCAGTGCTGGGTTGACAGTCGGACTCAATGACCTGAGAGGTGTTTTCTATCCTAAGTAATACTATGATTTTGTGACTTTTAAAATTGTCTTTCCATATACGTAGTAAGTGAACTCTCACAGAGAAATAAAACCGGAGAGTTCCTAATTTATGCAAGATTTGCCAATAAGGGAGCCATCAAACCATATTCTCAACTGTGAAACACAAGAGGCCTTCTCTCCATCCTATTTTTTAGTAAAAAAACCCAAGGCAATTGAAAAGTTTTATGTGAAAGGATATCCTTACCAGTATAATCACATAACTGAGCATTGACTGCTGGATCTCTGGCACACTGCATTGTTTTCTTTTGTACCAGAGATAGGATTCCTGTGTGTGTTCTACTTCCAAATGGCCCAGTGAGTCACATTCGAGAGGATTCCCACTAATATTTGGAGCTCAAAAATACTACTGCAACTGAACTAAAACTAGAAAGCTATGGACTAAATTTAAATAAATTTAACAGTATTCACAAATATAATAAGATGCTTTATTTAGCAATGTACTGAAATCCAAGGAATATTTTCCTTCCAGTTAGTCCAGACTTCCTTTTGCTACACGTTCCAGTTTTACATAGCAAAGCATGATACAAAATACCTGAAGGCAGGTTTGACTTCAAACACCACTTAAGAGTGTTGTGCTGCTTCACAAGAGCACCTTGCAGCCCCATAAAAGAACTGTACTAACTTCTCCAAAACATGAACGGCTCAGCAAAAATTTAAACAGCGTCTTTCCTGCCAACTGGAAGGTCTGCTAGCCTAGGAAAATGCTGCTGGCCTTTCAACCGTATTCTGTGAAGGGACACCAATTCTTCATTCAAGGTGATGAAAGAGTTACCTGCATTAGAAATGAAATCACATAATGTAAACTAAAAGAATGACAAACTAAACACACAGAATTGAGCTACTCTTAGAATGATTATTGTTTAATGAATTTGAGATTTACAGCAACTAGTCTCCCATACACTACAGATTTTTATTACAGAAACACTTAGAGATGCTTTTTCAGAGGAGTCTCTAACTGAGCTCTGCTCACAGATCTTGAACAATTTAGAAAAGATAAACTGAAATCTAGGAAGTGCAGACAAAACACCTCTTTTACCCTTGATGCCAGCACAGATAACAAATGCTGACCCTATAATTAGAAATTTCCTTAACAGCAGCTGGCTGACCATATACTTCATAGTCACCAACAAGGAAAAACAAAAAAAAGAAAGACCTCCTGTAAGGTCAGCAGTGCAGACAGTTATCCTAGAAAATGGAATAGGAATTTTCTTCAGATGACAAAAAGGACAATTAAAGAAATACCAAATGTTACATGAAGTGGACTTCTGAGATTTTCTTTAACAGAGAGTTCCCAGACTGAACCAAATTTAAATGCACATTGCAAGACACAGCCTCTATGCCATTGTAGATCAACCCTTCAGGCTAAGCACTGACCTTTTCTGATAACACCAATGTAAATTCTTAAATTAAAAATAAATAAATAAAATCAAGAAGTGTTTCAGAAAAGCACAGAAACTGGTAAGAATTTCTGGGGAAAATAACCCCACAGTATTCATGACTGAAGAAGGCCCAAAGACAAACTATTAGATCTTCCCGAGCTAGCAGACAAAATGAAATACCAAACTGCACAGAAGAGATGCAAAAAACTCAAGAATGCTAATCCTTAACACAGTACTAGTGTATCCTTAACACTAGTAGCAAAGGATAAACACTATCACTTGAGAAACCCTTCTTCCAGTGTTTTATGAACACACACTGCTGCTACCAAAAAGCCCCAATTGCTACTATAATCTGATCAGGTGGAAATGCAGAAAAATCTATAAAACCTCTCTGAGAGAAGGAAGGCTTAAGAAGACTACTTCTCCTTTTTAGAGCAAGCGAAGCATGGACTCCAAACTTAAATAAAACATTTGCCAGAGGAGGAAACTGACCACAAAGAAAAGCTTCCAAAGCCTTACAAAGGCAGGAAACCCCTGAGTACCACACTGAGGGAATACTGGCAATATTCGAGGCCAAAGTATTCATTTGCATAACAAATACAAAACATTTGAATAACAAGTATGATTCACAAGCTTTGAACTAAGCACTATCTCACTCAAGTTGTTTCAGAAGTAATTTGTCCGTGGTGGCTATATAGTTATCCAAGAAACACTGAAATGAGGTTTCGGTAAGCAGCGGCATGCAAACTGCATTATTTGTACTTTTTATGAATATTTTGATAGGTTAGACTAAGTATTCATGTATTCAGTTCACAAGCTGTACTCCAGAATATCAAGGGAAAAAAGCCAAAAATCTAAATTTAGGTTATAAAGCTCAAGAGTTGTTTTCAGAACCCATTGCACATCTCTGCACTTCATTAATGCCAATAATACATTCACAAGCACTTTCTGCCAGGAAGCAAAACAGCACTGCTGCTTTGTTCATTCACACACTAATGCCTAGCATGGCTTAAGCTGACAGCCGCATTAAGTCTACATTACTGGCTGTTCAATCCAGCAAACAGGAAGGTTTCCTACCCCTAGAAAGGCCTTTAGAGTTTGCTGTATTGGCAAACATAAATACTGCCCCATCAGAGACAGATGACAGACTTCTAATAACACATCTGAGAAAATTTTCTGAACACTACTCAACTACATTTATACTTTAGGGAAAAAGGAATTATGTTTTCCACTTTTTGCTACTTGAGTCTAAAGGAAATGTGCTTGCAAGAACATCTACATTTTCTACAACGGATTTTGCAAAAATTTTTCTTCATTTGTAGCGTTTCAGAAAAATAAAAAATGAACACCCAATTACCACTAACTTACAGGACAAACCAGTATTTATTAAGTAAAATTTTACACTTCACCCTAATTATTGGGCAAAATAGTTATAAAAAGTTCATTAAAAGTTAAGGTTAACCTTAGAAAATGCTGTGTTTATAACGACAAATAAGAATCTTCAAAACACCAAAGACTAAAGGAAAACATGTCCAAAAGAGACAAAGTGCAACCCATGCAATATTTTTCTTCTGCTTTTAATTGAACTCAAACTTAGCATAACCTCCTTTGGGTGATGTAGTAATGCAGACTGAGTCACTTTTCATGGTATGGAGAAGCAGAAAGCAATCACAGCAGCAAAGGCAGGCCTTGCAGTCTATCTGCTAAAAATTCACACCCTTTCACCTTGCATGTGTGTGGAAGAAGTAAGTGGAACAGAAAATCACTTCCACCTGGACCACTGCTTCTCTTTATCTGTTAAAGGCACATATATCACTCCCATCAGAGGCTTCATTTTGACACTGCCATCTTCTAGTTTGTCATACTGTTCGAGCATCTGGTTTCCCCCAGCAGGGCCAACTGGTAATATCAATCTTCCGCCAGGTTTTAACTGGTCTATAAGCTAGAACACAACACAGAAATTAGAATGTAACCAGCCACTTCACAGAAGCTGGATCCAAAGTTTGTTACAGTAGATTAATAGCTTTGCCATTATGTATCTATCTACTTTTATGCAGTAGATAACTATTTCCATTAGGAAAAATAAAAAGTGCACTGAAAATGAGAGTATCACAGCAACATGGTACAACAACTGGTATTACAGTAAAATAATTAACTGGGTTGGTTGCAGTTTTATTTTCTATATATGTGGGGGAAAGGTAAATAACAATATTTTTACAGCAGATTGAATCTTTTTAAATTGTTTGGTTTAACTGTTCAATAGTTACTGTGCATCGGTACAGGCCCATCGTCAAAAATTCTGGGGGTAACTGATCTCCCCTTAAGTCCTCAGAGTAAGATTTGAGATTGGTGACTTTTTATTATTTCTCTTCCTGGAATAATTTTGTCTACAACACACTCACTATCCAACAGCTCCTCTTTCATTCTGTGAATGGAACAGCCTTTTATGAAACTAGTCTAAAATATATGAATATGAGTAAGATAAGTGACAAGTAAACAGAGTATATGAGAAATGCTTGAAATTTTTTTTTGTTTTCATAGTTAAAGGAGGCTAGTCACAGTAGTCTCAAGGAAAATTGCACACTTCCTAGATGTCATGAAAAAAAACTTAATCCCCATTGCTAACAAAAGCTATAATTAAGAACTGTTTCATTCACTAATAAGCTTTCAATTACTTTTTAAATTGTCATCTGTCAACACTTTGCTAGGAATACCCCCCTACACACCTACACACAAAAAAACCCCAAACCCAAACAACAAAACCCAAATAAAGCCCCCTTGAAAAAAACCTAAAAAAACCAACCAAGTTAAAAAAAATGAAGCAAAAGAAAAAACCCCACCACTGGTCATTGTTTGGAAATGTCCAATCTGTCTATAGCACCTCAAAGTCCAGTCTTTCACTATCCTTCATTAAGATTTAAAAACCTTAACTGGCATCTAGCATATCAAAATCATGTTATGTATTACCATGTGCCTGATGAAAGGAAGAGAAAAAAAAAAATCTAATCTGCAAAAAATGGACTACATGTATGCACACTCCAAAGCCCCTAGTTACTCTTCAGCTTCTCTAGTAAGAATTGCCCTGTATCCATTTTGAAAGCTACAAACAAATGGCACTGTTTGTATTTCCAGCTGAGCATTTTACTTTCAACAGGCTCAGTGCTTTGGAACTCAGGAAACACACTTAAATTTTGTAACTCAGTGTTCGATAAAATTGAATTATCTTATGAAATAAAATGCTCCAGTGTGTTGTTGTAATAGAGGGTTGCACACATGTAATTTTAAAATATGTTTATTTAGAGCAGAGTTATTAGAACAAACAGCTTTACCGAACCAACAGGAAGCCAAATTATAACAGAGACAAAAACCCCACACCATACAGTAATACCACACTGCCCACTGATACTCCCAGCAGTGCAAGCTACCAAGTATTTTACATATAGATGTATGCAAAGCATTCTCTACAGCTAAGATATTACAGAAACACACACACAAAACATAAAGGCTTACTGCTTGGGGCACAACCGGGGCTGCAGCTCCAACATGAATTGCATCATAGGGAGCTTCTTCTGCATATCCCATTCGTCCATCTCCCACTGGAAGAAAACACTTTTTTAAAAAAAAATTTCAAAAGGACTGGAGAAAACAGCTGGTTTCCCATATCTATATGTAAAAAATAAACACATTTGTAAAATAAATGCAATGAAGCACCCTCATAGGTGCATATACATGCTTATAAAAGATATTACATACTATTGAAGCATCTGAAACTGGAAAGCATGGATTTATAATGAAAGTTCTTGGAAACACATGGTCCACCTAGAAAAGATACTGAAGTATTTATGTTTCCTACCATTCCCAATGCAGGTGAGTTTTATCCCCTCATTACATTGCTTTGCCTTGTCTTCCTGCACACCACTCCTGAATATAATGCAAATCATAAGTCCAAAGCACTTAACGTCAGAAGGACCTATCAGAAGACTCCAAAGGTGAGGAAAAGACAAAGGAAGTGTTCCCATGGACTATACGCCTACAACTACACTACCAGTTGGAATAAAAGCCCACACCTACATGCATTCATTAATGCAGTACTGCAGTAACCTCTGCACACCCCATGTTTGCCAGCAAATGGGCCTCGCTATTCTTCCGGCAGGCAATCACTGGACTAACACAGAGAGCCAGGTCAGACTCATGGCTAAAGCTCCAGGTGGCTGCTTGGAAGATGCTAGGAATAATTACAGTTTTCAGAGGTTACCAGTGCTGCTCCAGCTTTGGTGGAGAACTCATGGAGAAGCATCCTATCACAGATATCTCATACCACCCCAGTTATGCAGAAAGAAAGAGTAACAGTTTGAGGGTTTTAAGCCAATGAAATGTGACAAACTAAACTGGACCCCGAGTTAAGTTTTGAAAGAAGATGATGTGAATATGACATCCACAGTATTTACAGGAAACCAACAGGAAATTCAGAGCAAGTTAGGCAGACTCCCTCTGGAGTTATTTAGAACAAATGTAAAAAATGAGGCTGAACCATCCATAAATTCATACTCTGTAATTACAGAAGTCCCAATAATCAGTCAAGAACAAAAAACATGGAGGTTAATGGGCACAGCCCTCTGCTCAGCACAAGTAATTTGGGGTTTCCCATCTTCAGGCTGAACTTTGACTTCTGTGCAGTCACCAATAGCACAGGTTAATTAGAACTGAAAGAGTCAAAAGAACTACTACAGCCCAGTCAGAGGCTGAAAATTTGTCAACTTTTTGCCTTCCAACAACTCACAAGGCAGGAAAAATACACGGTCACCACAGCAGGCTTCACTTTGACCTCCATGATAAGGAGGGCTATTGGGATAGTAAGAACACCCTTAGGTATCCAAGACTGTACAGGAAGACTTGGACAGCTCCTCAAAACAATTAAAACTGGGGTGTTTGTCATCTTCCTTATGAGGTCCTAAAAGATGACCCTGGCAAGGACCTTCTGCACCCATGCTCTTTAAGAGCACATTTCCTCAGTAGCTGAGAAGCCTCTTAGAAGTCAGTGGCAAAAATCCTCATATCATCAATTCCGACCAGCACAAGCTCCAACCAAGGGCCACAAGGAGAAGCTGCCAGACAAGAAGTACCAGTGCTTCAAGAGAACTCATACCTATCGATCACCATTTCCACTAAGTCAGCTGGCAAGAGAGATCACCAGTAACAAAAATTCCATTATTTCCAGGGTGTAATCCTTCTGACTGCCAAAGTGGGTTCTACTGGAACAACCACCTCAACGCAGTCAAGTATGTAATTTGTACTTCTATATCTTAGTAGCACTGTACACTTCTTCTAAAGAAGCAGCAATGAGGTGTTACTGTGTCTGCTGTTCCATCAGAGACAGCAAATGAGAAAGACTTCTTCAGCTTATTCATACAGATACTGCTACAAATTATGTTAGCTACACAAGGAGGCAGACCCTCATTCCCCAGGGTGCAGCAGCAGGCATTAGAAGCAGTGATCTCCAGTACTGCTGGAGAAAAAGCGTTTGCCAAGTTGAAGAAGCAGCTGTGAAAGAAACTGCTGTCACTTCTGAAGAACAACACATGTATTCTGAAACATAAATGTCCCTAGTGCACTGTCTAGAGAAGTCTGAATGTGACTTCTGCACATCTTATCACTTCACCGACAGCAGTAAAACAGATCCAAAAACAACTAACTCCTTTGCTCTTAGAATCAATAGCTAACATCTTCAAAAACAGCACACACCCAACCAAAAGGGAAGAAAAAATCATGCTCCTTCATATGCATCAGGCACAGCATGGCTCTTCCCTTTTAAAATCTACAAAAATTCTTATGGTTACAGAAGAAATATATCCACCCACAATTGCAACACACTTTTAGACATCCAGAAAATTTTAAAAATAGTTAATTCAGCATTCATATATTCAATGTTATTCAAATTATTATATTATTCAATGTCCAAGGGGAAACAGCAGCCCAAATTTTCAGTTTGTGCTTACATCTTGAATAATGTCACCTATCCTATTCACATCTCCAGTTACATGCAGCCTGTTAGTGAAGTAATCATGGTGGTGGGTGGCATCTGGTGATGAGGAAAAGCACATCAGGACTTTTTGATATAAAAGGGTTCTGTAGATTGTTTATGAACCTAGACCGGATCTGCTGATCACAGTACTGAAGCCTTCAGTGCCTCTACACAGACCTGTTTCACACAGAGTTGTAGCATGAGCACAGAAACAGAAAACTACTTCCCTCATTTGTTTAGAATACCTCATCCCCTGCATCAGCAAATAGTGCAGTACAATAGAAGCAGATCTGTACAGCAAAAGTTTTTGCTGAGAAGCTGGTGTCCATGCAACATAACATTTCAGAATAACCGCTTCAGTCTAGATCTAAGTCTAACTGTCTTAATATCCACATATCAAACATATTTGGTTGCTTCTTGGAACACAATCTTGTCTAGTTTCATTCAAAAGGAATCAAAGTTTGTGCCTTCCAGGAGTACTCTCATGTGAGCTAAAGTGTAGTAAGGAGAAGCACTTGAGAGATTCACCTCAAAGGCTTCCTCATGATATTAAGAGTAAACAAAATAAAAGTCAAGCTATACCAAAAAAAGCACCAAAACACCCACAAACTAACAAAGTTAAGTTAATCCAAGTATACCTATTCCCAACTTCTCAATGCAGTTCTATTACTGAGACACCCCAAAATAATTTTGGTGCTCCTGAAATGCAGGTATGGTACATGTGAGGTATGACAAAGCAGTGTAGAATGTCTGAAGCATAATGTGAAAAGCCAGCAACTTCCCATCATCAATCAACTGGTTTTCGCAAGTTTTTTGTTTGTGTGTTTGCGATAGGGGTGTTTGGGTGGGGTTTTCTGCTGCTTTTTGTCTTAAAGAAACACCTGTCTGGATTCTTGCTCCACATCAAAGAGCTCCCAGGAATCCAGCACAGCTGAAACATTCTTCTCCACTTAATTCACAGAAGTATTACTTGTCCATCTGTACTTTTTAAAAATGTACCTCACAACAAAACTATTCACAAGTCTCTTAGTCATCCTGCTACATAGTCAAAAATAAAATAGATAATGATGTTTACTTAGACTTCTAGACTCGCAAGAGCACCAGAGTTTGTTTCAGGAATGACCAGAAGCATAAGTCAAAACTGCTTTTGTACAGCAACAGTGGAAATTATTCCCTCATTCCCCCTCTACAGCCCTAGCAGTCTAACTTCTTTTCCAGTAAGTTCTGAGACATAAGTGTTCTCAGCAAGATACATTGCATGTTATACATGTGTACGTGTTGATAAACTTATTAAAAAAGTATTTAGAAAAGTCCCTCATTTACCAAAAAAGACCAAGAATCAAAATGGTAATTAACCTAAGAGCCAAACATCACATAATAATTTTTCCAAGTGTTCTTGTAAGAAGCCTCAAAAACATCCACACCTTCAATTTCTTCTTTAAACTTAATGAATAGAATACTTTCCTCCTGCCAGCCTTGAATCGTCTAAGAAAAACAAACAAACAATAACCAGACAAAAAACCCCAAAAAAACAAAGAAAAAAAACCAAACAAAAAATCCCCCAAAATCTTTTTTAAGTAAAAAACCATATTTAAAACAATTCACTGTCCTTGTATCATTTTGGCATTATTTCCTCTCAGTAACTCTAACTGAATTAAAGTACTTTGGTGTCAATTAATCACTTCCCTAACATACAATTACTGTCAATTTTAAAAACAAGTGAAATAAACTTCAGTGTGCATACTGCCAATCTACTTGGCAATCTACTTTTTCCACTTGAATCTTTGCATGCAGCTTTCTCAACTACTCTATCAGAAGTGTAAAGACTTTGTTAAAACACCCAAATTTAGATGACAGGGTATTTATTCAAGAAAGGTTGTGAATTCAACCCCAATTTTAAACAGCAAATTTAACACGACAGACCTTCAGCATGTAAAGTATTTTCACCAAAAAAACATTTCCCCGTTAACATTTTCTAGTAGAATGATTACATATTCTTTGAGATTACCAGAAGTCATACTCTCAAAACTGGGGGAAGATACCATTTTTCAAAGGCCTAAAGACAACTTGGATTTCAAAGTTTTCATTTGGCTCTTCTTTCTTGGGTTTAACATCTTAAATTCGAACTTTTAACAACATCCAATTCAGCCATTTTCAACCAGCTGCTAGAAAGAATATCAGTTTAATTAGTAAGTATATCAGTCTGATGCTCACCAATCAGTTTCACTCTTCCTGAAGACAGCAATGTGGGATCGTCTTTTTTGACATTATTTATTGAGTCATCTACTAGTTCTTTGATATGATCAATTCCTACAACTTGTCCTTTGGGACCAACCTGGAATAAAAATATACAGTTGAACAATTTCTGCTAGTTTTATTTACAGAATAAGTACTTATACTTCCTGAACCCATTTCTCTAAAATAAAAACAAAACCAGCAAAGTGGAAGTATTTTCCTAATGTTATTAAAACTACTGCTTGAAATGACAAATGATCCTGACTGCTAGAAGCACCTGATAATTAAAGTGTGTCTGCATAGTTTTATAAATACTTGTAATAATGATCTTTTTGAGATGTGATTCAGTTGTGTTATAGTGTTAGTGGAGATTTCTTCTTGGAATTTTTAGAAGTTAAATTTGATCACATTTGTTTACCTGCAATAGAAAGTAACAACGTCAAGAACAAAGACTAAAACTAATCTCCTTTCACACTGAACAAAACTTACTAAGAATTAAGGTTTTTCTAGAGAAGACCTTACTTCAAAGATTAAATCATGCCTTTTATTCTAAATTATCTCAAGAGTCCTATTCTTTCAGAAGCAAATGCTGCAACTACCAGTCAGGGACAAATTACCTTCCACTTATCCTTACATTCATGAATCTACTTTCAGATTTACAGCTCTCCTCCACTGGAGGAGTGGAACTTCTGAGAGCTCATAACTCAAAAAAGGTCACAAAATCTCTGTATTCTGAAGGGGGCGGAAAGAGGTCTACTAACAAAAACCTCTCCATTACACGTAATTCTTCTAGAATCTTGCCTTTAGTATGGAAAAAAATATTCAAAACCAATCCAAATCCAAATCAAAAATCTGACCATTTTTAACAGGATCCAAAGAACACAATGGCAGAGTATGTCATAGCAGCAGCCCATGTTGCCTAACAACTGTCTTTGGACACATCTGAATGCAGATGATGCATCTGAATTGTTTATGTTTCTGTATCTTACATTTTAATGTTGTTAAGACATGGAAAATTAATAACTGGTTATCCTGGGGAGGTTTTTTTTTTTGTTTTATTATGAACAAGTCCTATGTTAAAAACATTAAAAGAGCAGTGCTAGCTTTTCTTGTCTGAGTGGAAGACCACCACCCTTTGCAACAGAGCAAGACACAGAGCAAGTTTTCACTGTGACAGCCATGGGTTGCTGTTTGGAGGAATGCCTGGCAGTCAGTTGTACTATAAGCTGTCAAAAGATCCAGTGTACTCCAAACAGTAATGTAACAGAAATGAAAATTTAGCAAAATGGTCAGAGCATGAAATAGCCTGATAAAGTAAGAGAACCACCTGCTGCATGTGACAGTCCATTTTGCTGAGTCCTCATCAGTCACCTCTGTGTATTACCTTGGAACTGTGAAATGCATCCAATTGAGACAACAGAAAGATGGCACAGTTTTTGGGATCTCCATGTTAGGAATAAAAATATACCCCACTCTTTTCATAAATCCAGTACTGACAGGATGAAAACTGCAATTAATTTGATTTGCCAGCAACCTTCAAAAGTAAATAAACTTAATTTTGCAAGCTATGTAGATAAGTCTATCACAGAAGTTCACCATGAAAATCCAAACAACAATCTTAAAGATGCTTTACTAGTCTAAGTAAATATAAAGCTTTCCCAGAGGTACCACAAATGAGATTATCATCATAAGAGTACAGTTGTCATCTATGGGCACTGAGGCACTTGTGCCACAAATGTGAGCTACTAATTCTAGATCTCAAGTAGACTGAGAAGCAACATCAACATAGTCACAAAAAGCACATCCCCAACTAAATTTTGGTGGCAAAACACTCTACCATTAATTTCCATAATATACTTCTTTCAAGTTTTTGTTACTGTTAGTAATGCTGTCAAGCAGAACGAAAGCATTTACTCAATTTTTCCAACACACATGTCTGTAAGGCATTCCACTGCAAACTACCATGGAGGATTCATAAGAGGCACATGACATTCATATGGCAATAAAAAGATAGAGGGATTAACTTCACCAAAATTGGAAAGAGATTTCCTTTTTGTGCTGGTTCTGACTTCTCCACAGCTGTTTTAGTAGAGAAAAGTGCACAACCACAATTTAGCATGTCCTACTGAAAATGGCTATTCCTTTATGCATTCATAACTTCAGTGAGAAATACATATAGCCTGGACAAAAGTTTTAATGCTTGAAGGATTGGCGTTCCCATGCTAGCACTTGATTACTGACTACACAGTCAGACCAAAAATAATAGGCAGAAAGTTGAGTTAAGTGCCATTTAAGATTTCCTCTAAACTGCAGTTTGGTTAACTACTTTTTTTTTGTTTTTTGTAATTTTGCAGCTAATACTTAGAAACCTAAATACTTTTGCAAGTGTATTGACCAGTCCTAAACATTCTTAGCTAATTCTTAACAGCGGGAAAAAGAAGTTTTTGTAGACTCAGATTGGCGCTTGAAAACAGAAAAGTAAGTAGCAAAGAAACTTAAATGAGAAATTATCATATGTATCAACACATTTCGAATTGACTTTGCAGAAAGACAAAACAAAAGATCTAGTCGGCAGTTTAATGAAGGTCTCTACTAGCCATAAAGCAATTATAAAGCCCTGGAACAGAGAAGGAAGAACTGATTATATTGCCCTTCATGAATCAGTCTAACAATACTATAGCTACAGCCACTAAACCCCAAATTTTTAAACCTTTTTTTCCCCGATGTAATATAGGAAAGAACACAGAAAATTCCTTAGGTACAGGTTGAATAACACAACTGAGATTAAGTTACTTGGCAAAGATGTAAAATACAAATTAATATCTAGCTTATAAAAGGTTAAATGGACACTTATAGTAATGTTTGTGCAATATAACAAGAAAAGAAAGCAATTAAATTCAAAGAAAATTTATATATACAAGATATTTTCTTGTATATATATAGGATTCTTTTAAGACTCAAAAGTCACAAAGCTCTCATCACATCAGGAATCCGTGACAATTTATCACAATGAGAACATCCATAGTCACACAAGATAACAAAAACTGAATTGTTCAAGACAAACATCTTTTTCCTTCAAGATATAAAGCAACAACTAAAATGCAATCATTAAAAAACTCAAAACAATCCAAAAACCCCAAACTTCTTCACTAGCCGGTTTCTTCACCATTACACAATTTATTGAACCATTTAACTTGAACATCTACTATCAGCTACCACACCAAATGGGTACCAATCACACCCAGGAGAGTAAATTATTTTCTATATATTTCAATCCACTATGAAGGATGCTTTTTTTTGCTCTGCAATTCAGTTACACTTGAGTTCAAGCAGTTCTGATGATCAAGTGATTAAATTATATAACTCACCATTCGTGAAAAGCATGCTGTAAGAATTCCACTTCCTGATCCTACATCAAGTGCTTTGGCTCCTTCATGTAACTGATCAGACAGAAGTTCAAGTGCATATGCATGCTAAGAGAAGACAGAGAGAGAAAATTTCAAATTATTTTAAATGTCTGTTTTACTCAAGATATGTTCATTTCTTCAGAGATTTTGGGAAATGCCCAGAGCATTTGTATAAGAAATTTCAGAATAATTTCTATTACAAAGAATGGGGAGGGGGAAGGAGTTAACTACATGATATAATCATTGTTACTTCATTGTCTTCAACAAATTTCATGAGTGTATTTTTTTTTATTAGCATCCATATACAAAGCCTCATCTGACCATTCAAGCTTCTAGCACAGACTCTATTTATATATTGGGAAAGACACGATAAATCAGTTTATTTCTCCTCAAGTCTGGTGACTCTTACTATTCTGGCAGTATACGGCCAATAAAGCTTATCATTATGCTATATGCACTGGAATAAGCTGGGACGAAAGCTAGCTAGGAAGAAGGTAGCTCCAGAGCATCAAGGAAAATGGCTATTGAAACTACCTCCTGTATTACCTGCACACTTGCTGTATCAAAGAATAGGAAAAAGAAGTTGTCTTTTCCAAAGGCAGATAGCCAGGCTCATGTATGGAATGCAGTAGTCTATAGATACACTTGACGACTTTTGCTTTTCTATGTGGTGGACCAGTACATAAACTAAGCTTAGGCTGCACAGTAAAAAACCAATTTGTTCTTTAATGTTTCAGAGATAGCCATTACCACACTATTTCAGCTTAATCCATCCTACCCAGAAAACAGAAATAATTAGAACATTCCCTGTTAGAACATTCACTGTTAATATTTGCTTAGAGGATATATTGCCTTTTTGCTCTGACACTTCATATACTATTAGTGTTAAGCATTGGAAAAATAATGACTGGAGGGACTTAAAATTTTAAAGCACAATTAATATTTATTTTTCCCCCTAGCAACAGTACTTTTTTCTGTCTTTTCTTGAATAATATTGTTAATATTTCTATACAAAATTCCTGATTTTTTATATTGATAACTAAGTAAATTCGAAGCCAACTACACAGCTTTTAGTCAAGAGAAGCAGACTTTTACTATGTTTTGACACTTTCCAAATAATGAAAAGACAGAATACATGCACCTATTCACTTTTTATCTCAAATAAAGAAACACAGAAAAATTACATCTGCGTTAGATGCATGCACTGGAATCCCAACTGGAACACTCACCCTGATCTCAAACCACTTGGCAAAAAAACCTGCAACTCAGTACAATGTATCTTTTTTCTGGTCCAAAGATTTAAAGGCATTACAGCAATACCGTACTACAGAAATCCCTGTCATCCACTCCTGAATTCTTATATAAATTACAGAGTCATTTACATTGGAAGATCTCTGGAAATCTTCTGGTCCAGTCCTCTTTCAATACATGGGCATTTTAAATAAGGCTGCTTAGAGCCCTGTTCAGTCAGCTTCTTTGTATATCAAAGAACAGAATTTCCACAAGCTGCAAAGCTTGTTTCAGTACTTAACTATCCTCAAAGTTTTTTTTTTATTCTAGAAACTAATCAGATTTCCTATGTTGCATTTTTTGGCCCACTACCCCTCATCCTATTACTGTACATCTGCAAGAAAAATTTTGATCAGTCTTTTCTACTCACTCCCTTTAGGCAGTTCACAACAGCATCACTGCAATCAACTACTCATTAAATTTACTAGGGTAAATATTTTATTTCAAAAGCATCTGGATGTTTATAAAAATGCTTATAATTTTTTATTTAAAAATTATAAAATAAAACCTATACTAATCACCTAGCTTTAAAGCTTACCATATGTGGAGCACTGATTGTTGCTTGGAAACCTGTAAAACAAGAGAATGGAAGATGTTCATTGTTGTTCAGACAGCAACCTTACAATCTTTATTACCTTGACTGTAAAATGCAACACCTTCATTGTCACCCTCATTCAGGGTACAACATCCACACCCCAGCAGTTACAAAGGTACTCTACATCAGAAGTGAGTTATGGTACATCAGCTCAAAGCTATGCTGTGTCAACTCTGGACAGGAAAAAAAAAAAGGTTTTATCCTTGACCACAATTACAATCTCCATTTTTCCACTATACATTGAATTAATATCACATATTGATCAAGTATGTTCAATTCAGAGGAGTAATGTCTCCCAGAATAATGTAATTCCTTTTTCACTTAGCCCCTATATAGAGACTTGAATTTGTTAGTTTGAGTTTCATGTGATGGAGACCATAGAACATTTGGAGAACAACCTTGTGCATTTTGCAAACAGCAAATGAGAACAAACACCTATAAGAATGGGAGCAATGCTCACTTATATTTATTTTTGCAAAGATACATAAGCCTTTGGGCATGTATCTTAAAATATTTTTTTATTTTCCTGTACAACTAACAAAATCCTAATAAAATTCACTCACCACATACTGTTAAAGACAGGGAGAAGATCAAGAAAAAATAAATTAGTACATTTACATAGTTCATTCCCTTGTCTTGGAAAGACAAACTGGGACCTGGATGGGAAATAACTGTCCTATCAGTACACCTAACTATACAAAGCCTATTTTTAAAGATTTCACATAATGGTTTAAGAAACTTTGCATTGGTCCCAATTGAATAATTTCTAAGATAGAGACTGTTTCTATCATAAACTGGAAGCAAATTGTTTTTAAGTATTTACATCAGCTGCACCATCACAAATTGCTGTGGTTTCAAAAATAAACACATATTAATATTGGCTGAAAAACACCTCTCTACCTGGTATATCCAAATATGCCAACTGCAACCCACAAGAAATTGAAACTTAGTTAAAAGGTATCCAATAAACTGATGAAGAACTAAACAATCTTCCAAATTAAAAAAATTATTTTCACATTCATAACACATAAATGACAAAAGCAATCACAATTACACAAATGAAAACAATCTCAATCACTTTTGCAAGATGCTCTTACCTATAGACTGTGGAGAGTCCATGTAAGGGTTGTACTTTGCATAGTGGCAACGGTCTGTAGCCAGCATTACTTCAAATACCTTGTCTGTTTTGATTATTCCATTTTCTATAAACAAACAAATATATATAGAATTGAAGGCATTGTTTCTCTTCTGCAGTGCAGGAGTCTGTGAAATGTGCTAACATATTCACAGCTTTGTGAGAAATCAAGTGCCTTACACAGATCTCTAACACTCTTCCCCTCATCATACTGTCCATGGCAGGGGTTGGACTACATCATCTTTAAAGGCCCCTTCCAGCCCAAACCCTTCTGTGATACTAAAATCAAATTTGGGATCCAGAGATCAAGCGATGCTTAAGCCAGTGAATTTTGAACAAGACTTTCCCAGCAGTTACAGGTGCTTTTCTAAAACCATTTGCAAAGATCTACCCCCTAGGAAAACTCAACTTCATGCATACTTTTGATATTCCTGAAAATATAGTCAGCAAGAAATTTGTATTACTATACACACCAAACAAGATACACTTCATATTTCTAAGAACCTATGCAAGTAATTATTGAAAAGTATACACAAGCCAAGTTAGAAATGTGACGTTGAAGCACTGTCGCTCAGTATTTTGGTTTCCAGATCTGTTTGTCTTGTGTTAGCAAAGAAAAAAATCCTTTTGTAAAGAAACTCCTACAGAATCAGAATTCTTATGCTGGGGCAGACTGAGGCCAAAAAGTTTTTATATGGAAACATTCTGAATCTTTGTTCACTTTTCAAAATAAAATATAAATGCACATGCATGTAAAATGTCACAAGCAGCCATTTTTCCTTGCAATTTTACTGAAGGGTTTTTTAACATTGATAATTCTATTTTTTTTAAGTTCTGAAGAGCCATTTATGAATAACAGAAAACTCTGGAAAACAAATGAAAGGAATTAACTAATTACTTGCACTAAAGACATAATATAAACTCCAAATAACTAACATTTCAAAGATGGATTTCTGCATTTACTACGTTCTTTAAATATGGATTTATTTGCAAAATTATACTTTAAAAGAAAAAAAAAAAGATCACTTGAGCACCATTAAAATCTAACCCAAAACAAGGAAATCAGATTATGGAACTTTTGTAAGATTGTCTGCAAGTTGCACCAGTGGGTTTTTTTGAAGTACCACCAACAAAACACACCTGTGCCCAGGACTGGGCCAACTTCTGCAGAGACTTTCCTGACTGTTTACTGGGTGCTCCCAACTACACCTATTAATCATAGGATTTTCCTGTCTTTTTTTCTTATCTACTATCTGTGTCCAGAATTAACTATCCTATATAAAATAGGCTTGAATTCAGAGAGCAAAATAACTCCCCAGACAGGACTCCTTTTTGGTCTGAAAACAAAGTATCACATAGAACTGCAAAAGGAATATACTATCACTAAGGAAATTATTAAGCAAAACCATTCCTTTTCTAAAAATATTATTTTTTAGAAATGTTTCTGTATCTGGTAAGTCCCAGTAAAAGCATACACTCCCCTCACTGTCCCCACACATTACATATATCCTGTTCTTTGACTTCATTTTGAACTGAATAGTACAGCAGTATTCAGTTAGAGGAAACTCATTTCAACGCAAAGTTTTAAATCTGAGCCAGTAGACATTTGCAGCAGTTCATAAGTTTACTTACTGAGCAAAATTGTACCCAAAAGAAAACAAACAAACCAGTCCATTAACACATTGGCACTAACAACATAGGACAGTAAGGAGAATAAAAAGTTTTCCCTGACCACTTGAAATTAGTTGAATTAGTTGTACAGTAGTTCTGTGAACAAAGCATAGAAACAAAAAAAATCAAAATTTTACTCTTAGAGTTTCATTAGGAATCACTAAGAATTAGTATCTCCAAACCAAATGTACTTTTTTAAAAAGGAGAATAATCCAGGTGATTATAATAAAAGTGAGGAGATAAAGGCTCTAGGGGGCTGAAGGGATGTCAAAAAGCAGTCGCTGAGAAGCACTCGCAAAAGGTCTAAAATAGTAATTTATTTCTTGACATGCAGATAGATGCACATATTCTAGAACTACAGGTAGCCACCTGCTCTTTCCTTTTGTGCCTCCTGGAATAAATATGCAGAGAACACACAGAACAAGGTTCCAGCTTGGAAGCGCAAGTGCAGGGCCTTATGGTAAGGCCAAGAACCTTCTCTAATTTCACAAAATTTAGTTCCAGTCAAAGTACATACAACTACCAAATAAGATGCTTACACTGACAGGCAAATTACAAAATACCCCTAAAAACAGAAAATACTAATATTCTACATTATTATCTACATAATGCTCTATTTGAGCATTCAGGATGCTGTCATTCAGCAAACACTCATGAGATTTGCTGACTGTTGTACTGTTTTTGATTATTGTCATATTTTTCATCAGTAAATAAGAATTGAAGAAAGTTACCCATACTCAGTCCCCAGAAGAACCTGTGGGAGAAGCTGAATCTGGTGTCAGCCATTGATTTCAATTATTGAATAACGCTCCATCCTCATGAAAAAACCAACACCCTCTCAGCTATTCCCCCATAGATTAAGACTGCTTTCAAATTTGCTTATTATACAATAGAAAAAACATCAAATTTTAGGTGGGAATTAAGAAAAGCAATCAAGTTCTGAACAGTAAAGTCAATATTGACTTAGCTGTAAGTTTTATTGTGTTGATAACAATACGATTTTTTTTCTTAGTCTCACTGCTGAATGTAGAGAAACACAGCAACTGCAAGGTACCGAACTCCAAAAAAAGTCCTTTCTTTCCTGCAACAGTCAGTCGCAAGATGACCAGCTGCCAGGATCTTAATTCTGTCTGGAACATGTCTCCATCAAATTCTCAATTAAGTCCAGAAAACAAGTATATCCCCTAAAGAAGCCAATAATAGAAGCGTATATTGCAAAGAAGACATTCTAATTTAATGCCATCTCTAACTACCAAAAAACCAAAACAATCAAAAAGAAATTAACTATTAATAAAATGCTAATTAAAAACATTTCCTAACTCTTAAAATGAAGCTCTCTATTGCAAAAAAATGATTCACAATTACATGCATATAGGTAGAATATCCTTTCCAATTATAATGTGTACAGAAAACTCTCCTTGAGGATACTGTTGGGTTTCAAGACTACTAATCAGTACTGCAAACAAATCAGATATTAAAGTGTTTACAAGCAAAGGATAATACACAAACACACTGACAGGTTGAAATAAAAAGTAAACTCAAATAAAACAGAGTTATATCAGTGCAACTTCCAAGCTTCAAAGGGCTGAAGGCGAAAAGTAAGTACTTAAAAGTGGAGCACTGCATGCCAAGTTCAAGAGTTACTCTCAGCAGAGGCTTTGGCAATGACAACTTGACATAACTGGAGCATGTTTTGAAAACTCTCTCTGGTCTGCCTCTTTTCCACAAATAACGCTATGAAAACAGGAAAAGAGCTCAGAGCAGTCCTTAGACTTGAAGGTGGGAATTTATCACTGTTGAGTGTAACCTGGGAAACTGGGCAGTTGGCTGTCAGAGAGCAAGTAAAGAAGAGTCTGAAAATGCACCATGGACTTCAAACAAGTAAACAAGCTATCTTTTTATTTTATCTTTTATTTAGCAACAAATGCATTACTGAAGTGCTTATGTTTCAAAGAATTGCCTACATCACTGATGGTATCCTGACTGTTGATCAAACACATTTCTAACCAAACCATAAAATACTGGCAGTCAACATTTACACCAATACTGGCTTCCAGATCGGAAAAGAGGATGTGTCATTGCCACATGATCCAGCACACATGCTTACTATACAAACTATAACACCTACTCAAATACCTCCTGTGGCTGACTTTATGTATTAAAATCCCAAAACCATGTACTGTGCAACTACTTCAGCATCTACATAGTTCAGCTTCTTTTCAGATTACTTTCTCCATAACCACTGCAGAATACTTCACTTATAAAGATCAATTTTCAGAAAAACACTAATGTTTTTAAATCATACAGAGGTCCTTAAGACATAACACAAAGTACATACACCTTTATGTTAGAAAAGATTAATTCATGTAGATTAAAATTACTGATGTGACAAATCATAGAATGGCTTGGGTTAGAAGAGACTTTAAAGGTTAACTAGCTCCAAATCCCTTGCCATGGTCAGTGACATCTTCCACTAAACCAGGTTGTTCAGAGTCCCATCCAGCCTGGCCTTGAACACTTCCAGGGAGAGGACACTCACAACTACTCTGGACACCCAGTTCCAGTGCCTCACCACCCTCACTGTAAAGGACTTCTTCCTAATATCTAATCTAAACCTACTCTCCTTCAGTTTAAAGGCATTTCCCCACACTGTCTTATCACTACATGCCCTCGTAAATACAAGTCCCTCTCCAGCACTGTTGTAGGCCCCCTTCAGGTACTGGAAGGCTGCTGTAAGGTCTCCCGGAGCCTTTGCTTCTCCACGCTCAACAACCCCACCTTTCTCAGACGGCCTTCACGGGAGAGGTGCTCCAGCCCTCTTATCATCTTCATGGCCATCCAGCCATCCTCTGGACTCACTCCAACAGACCCATGTCCTTCCTATGTTGGGGGCCCTGAAGCTGGATGCAGCACTCCAGGTGGGGTCTCACCACAGTAAAGTAGAGGGCAGAATTGCCTCCCTTGACCTGCTGGCCATGCTGCTTTGGATGCAGCCCAGGACAGGTCGCTCTCAACCAACTTGCAGAGGGTGCACTCAATTCCACTGTCAATGTCACTGACAAAGTTAAACAACACCAGTTCAAGTGCTGACCCCTGAGGAACACTACTCGTTGTGGTCTACACTCGGATGTTGAGCTTTTGACAACTCTTTTGAGTGCTACCACCCAGTCTTATCCATCTAATGGTCCATCTGTCTAATCCATGCCTCCCACTTTTAGAGACATAGATATAGTGCAGAACCGTGTCAAATGACAGTCTCCATCTGACCCATGCAAATCAGCTAGCAACTTTCAAAGTGGGCTGGAACAGAACCACATCCTGATTCGCAAGCAATGTGAAGTTCATTGGTTTTAAGCACCTGATCAACCAACATTTTTAAAGTCAAGGTCTTTTTGTTTGGGCAGAAGAAGAAAAGATGGGAAAGAACATGACTCAGTTAATAAACTTTTATTTAAGTAACGAGCATAGCAAGACTTCACTGTAAAGCATGAACACAAAGAAAGCACTTTGAGCAAGAAGTGACGCATCAGCACATAAAATCCAGTAACGGACACTGACCCTAAAACATACAAAGCTCTTTGTGCTTAAGAAATTGAAAGTAGGTGTTTGTAAACAAGTGTTTCTTATACCACTCATACATGCAAACTTCTTGTACTTTGCTGATAATTTAAGAGCTATTTGTCTCAAACTTTCAGCTGCCTATCTAACGTCACTATGATTTGGATTCAAAATAATACATTATCCAAACAGGATGTTGCATACAACTCACTGGAAGGAATCAGTTAAGAGTCCATCATTCAGAGACAAAACAACAGAAAGACTGGGGAAAGCAAGGGTGCATCAGAGCTAATCTTACAGTCCAGAAGTTAAACACAAATGTCAAATCCCATGAAAACCCCAAAGTGACAGAAACTAAAAATAATGGGAATAATAATAGTAATAATAGCAATAATAGTAATAATAGTAATAACAATAATAATAATAATAATAATGATAAATATTCAATTACCATTTAAATGCTACTCAAAACCTGCAGAGGTAAAACAACATGGGAATCATAAGCTAGGCTCGACACAACCAACTAGTATACTAGTAAGCTTCAGTTAAATACAAACTTACCTGTCAACATTTCACTTTTACTTCAAGGTAGTATTCCTTCCCTATTTAATAATAATCATCTTCAAAAACAACCCATCCATTCTGGTATAACAGGTAAGAGTTTTCTACTTATTTTCATGGATCTGAAAGTCTGTGGGTAACTAATTTAGGCATTTTAACCACAGCTGTATTGCCCCCTCCTGCTGTAGGCCAGTGTTGCAAAGTTGGTATTAACCATTTTCTTCTCTGGGGGAGGAGAAAAGCCTGCTAACACAGCCTTCCAGCACACAGATTTATACAGAAGTTCTCTGCAATGCACTCACATTTACCTTAATGGTTATTTTGATTTTGTCTCAATCTGTATCAGCAGCTGAATGAAGAAACTTTGGGGAGTACATGAAAGAAGAAAGTAACTTTAAGGTTGGTATCAGCATGCAAAACCATAAAACCACACCTTCCAATGAACTTTAACACCGGTGTGCAGATGAAGGAGACAACCTCCAAGCACTCCTCAATCCCTCAACATTTGAGAGGACTGAACTTCACCTACACATCACATGGAAACTCAAAACTGAAGAGCTCAATACAAACTGGCAACAACCATCAGTAGTAACTAAAAAATGTTGCAGAGGTTAAGATAAACTGAGCTGGATCAGACAGACAAGGAACTCTCTTCACAGCAAAGCTTGAGGCAAAACTACTTACAGCTTTAGTAGATCTGTAAAGAAAGGCAGATGGTGCACATCTCACACCTTACTGAGCAGATTCCATGCAACCACTCTGCAGATCTGTTTTCAGAAAAGCCAATGCTGTTAAGACCAGCAGCTAGACCACATGAACAGTTTGTTATTATGAAGGTGGTTTCATTAAGACAAGCACTAGTACTACACGAAAACTGAGGATCAGAAAATCAGAAAAACGTAACCCTGAGTCTTGGAACAAAATGACGAAGAGCTGTCCAACTAGCAGAAATTAGGAAGAATTTCTGAAGCTATATTTCAACAGTGCAAGCATTTAAAACTATTTTGTGCTCAAGTCCACTACTGAAGTATTCAGGTTCTGAAGTCTTAAAACATAACTCACAACTCAGCCAGTCCAGGAGAAGTCCACAGTTTACTGATCTCAAGCTTTGAAAGAGTTCACTTTGTTTTTGTCAAATGTTGGTAATTTAAATTAAAATTTAAAACATTATTAAAATTAACCTAATAAAAAATTTAATAAAATTATTTAAAGTGTTATGTAGCACTAAAGAACATGACTTTGAGGGATAACATTCAAATAAACAATAATTCTAAAGAGCATGAATATTATGCATTTCTTTCTAGGCTTCCCAGTACTCTTAGTGATCTCTTGAGACCACATCAGGATGAAAGAAACAGTAGCATTAAAAGAAAAGCTTGGAATTATATTGAAGGTAAACCATAGGAGATTCCCTCTTTTTAAAATGCCTACATGCAACAGTAATGACCTGTTTTGGACAGATTTGCAGTATCATTTCCATTTTGCTATGGATTACTAGGCAGCTGCAGACCACCAGGAAAAAATCGTACCATGCCATTATATCCACATACAAAAATAAAAATGTATCTTCAATCAAGCAAAAGAACTAAACATTTTTTAATTAAAATTATTTATTAGGCATTATAAAGATTTTGATGTAAACAATCAGCCAAAAAATGCCCTCTTTTTTCCTTGAATGACTGAGGACTTGGACTTTGATGCACTGGATTTTGGGAGTTTCTGGGAAAGTATGGGTATGTTTTTAACATTACACTGACACCCTGTCTAACATTAAGGGAAAAAAAAACATGCCAACAACAAAAGAACCAGTTAAGAACACAATCTTAATTAACACACCAATAAAACGTGATGAATGTTCTTAAATTTGGGTTGGGTTTTTTTGTTTCTGTTATCATTTCCTATTATCTGGGATATTTCGTTGTCTTGATTTACTCAAAGGCCTGCCTCTTAAAAGATCAAGGGTGTAGAAATTCCTTCAAAACATTTCACAAACACTTAA
Organism: Corvus cornix cornix; assembly: GCF_000738735.6. Lineage (NCBI taxonomy): Eukaryota > Metazoa > Chordata > Aves > Passeriformes > Corvidae > Corvus > Corvus cornix. The sequence goes on from NC_047056.1 coordinate 57,069,064, forward strand.
ATCTTAAAAATAAAAAAGTTTTACAGCAACTCCTTTAGGCAATGATTCAAATTACTTGCTAACAAAATTTTTTTAAAATCTCAATGCTCCAAAAAATAGCATCACAGATTTCAAGTCTGCCACCTGAGACATGAACCAAATTTAAGAAATTTTAGATATTTTTAAATTAACATATCAGTGGATGTGTTCATTTTTAATTTAAAAAATAGTTCAATTTCCAACCATTTCACTACCTGGTCATAAGTTACAATGCTTAGTCACTGAAGCCTCAATACATTTATGATGAATGCACCCAACAGGCAGCGTAAGTGCTTGTACAGGGGAGTCATTAAATTTGGTCTAATTTTCCATTATTATTTCCCTTCTTCGCGTTCATCCAAGTTACATTACTCTTCCTTATGCAAAATTAGATAGATGTAAAAGAGATTTGGATAAACCAAGGGAAAAAACATGACGGGGAAAATAAACAAAACAAAACCAATGTTTACTTCTTGCTGAACCTAGCTTAGGCTTAATATATCTGATGCTTTCCCATTCATGGCAGTTCCCAAAGAGATTTGTCCTCAGCAACCAGAAACCAGCACCAAAGGTGCAGATTCGTTGTAGATAAGCCTTCATGATGACAAAGCATGCCAAGATGTCATTTTAAATTATTTAACATCTAAATAATTAAAACACTTGGAGAAATATCTTTAACGTGTTTAAAAATAGAATTCTCAAACCCTGATAATATTTGAGTATATACTGATTTGAAGCATCATTTACACTGAAAAATTAGGATTCTGGTCTTATGTGAGGTGCAAAATTCTATGGAATTTGTGGCATCTTATAAATTAGAGTTAATACCTTTTGTGATACAAGTTAATTAGGTGAGGAAGGTAAAAGAATGTAGCAAGAAACAAATCCACAGATCGTTAACAACATCTGAAGGTTAGCCACAGCCAAGCTAACTCACCTTCACTTTCACTGAGAAATGTGGATTCAAGAGCAGGTATAGGTGATGAAAACACCACTGGCACAACATGATCAGAGAATTAAGCAAAGCAAGCTTGTCATACGGCAGCATGACATACTGACTGGAGGAAAAAGGCACAATAAGGAAACTTAATGAACTTTGGTTGTTTGTGGATTGTCCTGATTGGACAGGAAACCAGTTTTTCAGTCCTTCAGGTGGGAAAGAAAAGCTGATTTCTAAGATGTTGGCATGTAAAGTAACAGGACCTGGCAAAAGCCCAAGTATGAAAGACAGAAGGAAATCGAAATGATCTAACAGTGACCTATCAGCAGATAGCTGAAGATATAGAGAGAGGGGAAAAAAAAGTTACAGATTTAAAATCAAAATACTTTCAACCAAGCAAGATAACAGTAAATAACTCACCAATTATTTTCCTCCTTCCTCAGCACCTCTATGTGGAAGATTCACAATAAAAAGAAACTCCTGTCAGAGTTATTTATTTAAACACAGGCAATTATTTCTGTGTTTAGCATGATTTCTAACCCCACAGTAACCTGCATTTAGATAGCTTCCTAGAAATGCTGTCTACTAAAAGGTCTTACTTTAAATATATTTTAGGGGCAAAATTTACCCAAATTTGAAGGTGTATGTTCAACTATTTTCAGTTAGGAAGAAGCCAAGATTTAAGTAATTACTCTGTAAAGGTGAAAAATAGGTGTTTTAAGTAGCTTTAATGCAGAAAGAATTATTCAGATTTAAAAAAGGGATTTTTTAAAACTTAGAAGTACTTTCAAGAATCACTGAAACAAAGCAGCTGAAGAGCTCGTAGCAACAGCACACTCAAGGACAGCATTTTTGTTGTGAAGAGTGTGTTTTAAACAGGTTTATTTTGTGTATGTCAAATTGTGTGTCTATGATGCCTCAAATTAACAGTGCAAAAAACCTGCTTACAAAGTTAAAAATCAGAATCCAAAACAATGAACTGCAATATTCCTTAGTCACTTGTCCCTAAGCATGTACTGAAGAAAATTCCAGGGCCCTCTTTAATAGTTTGTCCCTTTTAAGACAGGACAGCAAAGATAAGGCTTATAAAGAATAATTGCCTAAATCTGCATTGCAAATACCCAAAATTACTTGTCACTGCCCTAACACAATCATTGTTACCACTACAGAAAAGTTAATTCTATAGTTAAGGCAACAGTGAAGTGAGCACTAAAGCAAATGTCATGAAATGGAGAACTTTATTGCCACAAAACAGAAGCAATAGTAACTATCAACAACAACTTATAATGAAAAATAATCTTTATTGCTGATTTAAAGGAAAAGAACACGTAGCCTACAGGAATCTTCCAATGATGTTTTTATTTGGAAGCAAAACCAGATTAATAAATTCCCATTCTCCCCAGTCCGCATTTACCCACAACAAAGTTCACTGCTTCTCCAACCATAATAGCTCAACAGCTTACAGACACTGAGGAGTTTAAATCTTGATGTTTCACAAGTCATGAGAAAGTGACCCAGTCTTACAGCACTGCCTTCCTCACAAGCAATTCTAAAAGAATGGTCAAGAGAAGAATTGCGGCATAAAGGCAGGAGCAAGAACCTCTCAACCAGGATTTGCTGCAGTAGAAAACATACTGTGCCACTAAAACCAGCATTATTTTCTTTAAGTTATGCAAAACATACACTACATTACACACTCATTTACTAAGTTATACACAAGACAAACACCGGACAACATCAAATTAACCTCATCCAGTGTGCATTCTTACTTTTAGCATAAAATGCTGTAAATGCTATGTAGCTGTTTTTAGAGAAGGGAAAATACATTGAAAGAGTCTACTACTTCAAAAGAATTCTCTGGAACATTTTAGTCTTTCTGTAACCAATAATTTTTAAGTTTGTTAAAATATATCTGGGAGAATTGTATCATATTAAACAGGACTTTCTTCTAAATCTGTTCCCAACTTTAGCAACAAGGTATCATCTTACCTGAGGAACTCTAACTTGAAAGTTATGGTCTTAACTCAGCAGTTGCTCTGCACTGATAAAGCCCTACACCATGACCGGAGTCCCACCAAAGTTGACAACACAATCTTGCTGCAAGATCAAAAGCCTCTGTGCTTCCACAATATTTTATTGCCAATCCACTATCTCCCTGTTTAACACCATTCAAAACATTTTGGCATGCATATGCAAAACACAGAGGGGGAAAATACAGACTGTAATTTTCCAGAAAATTACCATCACAGCATACTTTGAGATTACAATATTAAGCACTTCTATTTTACTTTCCTCTTCCTATACTACTATTGCTGTGTACTAACCACAATGGTTTTTAGCTTTGTAATTGTTATTATTTGCAACACCCTAAACAGCTTCCATGTGTTGAAAAACTGTCATTGTCTTCTGCAACAAAGAAACTGGTTTTGCCTTCAGGTTCTGAGCACCACAGACTATTCTGGCAATAATTGCTTTTTGGATATATTTTGGAGCTTAACATTGATTTTTACATCAGAAAGTTTTTCCCTGCTGTGTAAGAGAACAATATTTCACTAAAACAGTATTTATAGCCCTTTCAGTTGCAGAACAAAATAAAACAAAAAAAATGCATTGCAACTCTTGTAACTAGAGAAGTTGTTATCTATTTATTAAACACATTTTTACAATGAAATTCTATAATAATTAGTAGTTTTTACAAGGAAACTGAAAGTCACTTCAGCATGTATTATTCTGCTGGATGTGATAGTTCTCAAAAGAAAATACTGGGAAAGACCACAGGATCAGATGATCTAACATAAGCAGAGAAAAGGAGAAAGGAGAAAATAACAAGGGTGATTCTCCTATGACTCCAGAATAACGAGGAGGCCACATAGCTGAACTTGTCTGTGGTCTTGTAGTATCACTAAAATAGGAGACGACTGCCATAACACAAGCTCTAAATCTACGTCCTTTTACGTCTAGGACACGGACTTGAGAAAAAGAGAAAAGGCCAGGAGCAGAGAAGAGAGACACTGTAAGTATATTTAAGACGGGTTAATTCTACGCTAATACGAAAAATGGAAGCTCTGAGTACAGAAGGTGTTGTCGCTCCGTCCTCTCAGGACCTGCAGACTTCAGGATGTACTGAAGTACACCGGCGAAGAAGGGCCCGCCCGAGACCTTCCACATTCAGCACGGGGACAGCACAAACCCTCGGTGAGCGCAAGGAGCGCCCAGTGCCGGGCAGCCACCGCAAAGCTCGGCTGTCACAGCACGAGTCCGCAACCCCGACAGCTCGTCTCCTCTCCTCGCGGTCCCAGCCCACCCCTCCGAGGGGAGCCACTCCGAACCCCGCCGGGGAGGGGGGGAGGAGGGACTGCTGCCACACGCCCCTTCCACCCAACACAAACAGCCGCGGCCTCTTCGGCGCGTTTCCCAAACACGGGCGGCTCCCGCTGCGTTGTTCAGCCCAGGCCTGAAAGAGCGGAGGGCGCCCGCCGACACCACAGCTCCCGCCGCCCGCCGGCCGGAGAGAAGCCAGACGGACGCCGATCCCGGCGCGTGCGGTGGATCACGGGCCCTTCGGCACTGCCGCCGCGGCCCTGCCTCAACTCGCACAAGGCACACAGGGACGAGGAGCCGGGAACGGGGCCGGGGAGGGGGGGGACGCGGCGAGCAGGGAACAGCCACGGCCGCCGCACGGCGCTTCCCCTCCGGGACCGCCATCGGTGCCGCCCCGCCCGCCGCATTGCCTCCCGCAACAACAGCCCGGCCCGCCCTGCGACACCGGCCGCCGCCCGGACACACACCCCCCGCCCGGGCACGCACGGACACACCCCCAGCCGGACACAGAGACACGCACATACAGGGACGGACAGACGGACAACACGGACACACGCGGCCGGGCGCCGGCGCCGCTCCCTGTGACAGTTGGCGGCGAGTCGGGCGGGCGCCGCGGCAGCGCGCGGTCGCTAACGGTCACCGGGCGGCCGGTAACGGCCGCCCCACAGCCCAGGCGCCCCGCCCCGGCACTCACTGCGGAGGTTGTGGATGAGCTCGGAGTGGCTGGCGCCGCCCGACTTCCAGGCCATCGCTAGGCACACTCTGCGGAGCAGGTACAGAGCCGCCTTCAGCGCCGCGACTGCGCACAGCAGCTTCCCCAGGAAGGACACAACCTCCAGCGCCGATACAGGCGCCGCCTCCTCGCCGCCTCCTCCCGCGGCCGCCGCCGCTGCGGCTGCCGCGCGCTCGCCGAGGGGAGGGGCCACGCGCCCACCGCCCCGCGCGCCCGACATGCCCCGGCCGCCGCCGCCGCCGCTCCGCCGGCCCGCGCTGTGCCCCCCCGCGCATGCGCGCCCACCGTGCCCAGGGGCGCGCGTGGGGAGATCCTCGCGCGCCGGGGCGGGGATGCTCAGCGGCTGCTCCCGACCCGCGCGTTTGGCTGCCGGGGCCCTGGATCCCGCGCTAGCGGCGAGACTCCGGTCCTGCCCTCGCCCCAGAAACGGCGGCGGAGCAGGAGGCGCGGGTTTATGAATTTAGGAGCTCTGTTAATGAATGAGATAGCGAAACGGCACCTCGGAGAGCACACACTTTCCCCCCTGCCCCGGCCTTGGTCGCTCCCGTGACACAAGTCGGTACACGCCTGGTACCGGAGAAGGCGGTGTCGGGGCTGGCGAGCCCCATCACGGCCCCGTGGTGGTGGCGGCGGCGGCGCCAGCTCCCAGCCCAGCGCGCGACCCGCCGCCCTTGCGACGGAGCCAATTAGCGGCGTCCCCCCGGCGCGGTGTTTTGCATGGGGCGCGCCTATTGGCCGCGGCCAGCCCGCACGGGCCAGGCCTACGTGTTGGAGGCTGCCATTGGTCAGGGGGCGTGGGAGCTGCGCGTGCCGTGTGTGTCCCGGGCAGGCGACGGTGCCGACGGGGGAAGGCAGGTGCGGCCCGGCACCTGGGAAACATTGAGAAAATTGGAGCGAGGTGGAAGGTTATGGAGAGTTGGCTTAGCCATATATTGGCTAAACGCTGCCAAAGTACCGATATTCCACAGGAGCATCTACCGGTGCAATGCCGACGACAGAGGACAGAGTTGTAAATTAAAATTCCTTTTAAAAGGAAGTCCAGGTCAGTAGCTCAGAATTTAGTAAATGCTGATGGGACTTTATTCTGTCCCAGCATAGGCCCACGATGAAGCAGCCATCTTAAGGGGAAAGTAGCACCTTCAGATCCTCCCACAGCCCATAACATAATTAGGAAAACCAGAGAATTCACTTCCTACAGTAATGTAGTATTCCTGCCTGCTCTGAAACTCCTTTATGATCAATTTCACCACCAATATTCATTTGCCACCTGTTACTTATATATGTCTATTGTTTAAAGGGAAAGCATATACCATCTTTGCTATTTTGGGGAACCCACTGTCAGTGCTGTGACTTCTGCATTTGTGCTGCCTTCTGGTCCCTGCAAATGGGCTTCACACACCTGGGAATAGTTTGCTGCACTTCCTTTCTTAACCAGGCACACTGGCACAGGTGTGGTACCAGACGGCAGGGTTTTCAGTTCTTGGCTTTTGAAACGTGATACATAACTATGGACAGGTAGGCCCTATCAATAGTATATTGTATAAACGTTGGGGAAAATAAGGTGTCATCCAGCAGATATAATTTCCAGCATTATATTGTTTTTTAAAAGCAGTTCTGATACAAGGACACAGCCTAAAATACCACCATGGGAGATTACACAGATTACATCTTCTGTCAGAGAGCACATCTTGGCTGGGAGCGTTGAACCTGTTCCAGCTCCACACAACACATGTATTTCATCCAATCATTGCTGGTTCAGGTGAAGAAAATGAGGTGAAGGTGGGAATCTGCTTCTCTACTTTGCAGTCAATCCAGGGCAAATTTGATAGTTGCTCAATGCATATACCAGATCCCATCCATAGACTTCCCATCTGATTCTTTTAATCCTGGAGACAGATCCACTGCTTCATTCTGTATTCTCCATCTAGCTTCTCCTAAGCATGATCTGGCAACTGTCCGTGTGAGGCTCCCAGCCTGTCCTAGAATATAAAAGGTCTCCCTATTACACCCAGTGGGCTGAGAGAGAAGGAAAGAAGCCATTGGAGTTCAGAGGAATTCCCAACGGGCAGCAAGTACAGAGAACAGACAGACATTGTAAAAGTACAGCACAGAACTACTTACTTGTTTTAAATGGAAAAGACATTTTCTGTTGTCAGATGCAAGCAAACTGTATTGCTCTCACATAGAGAGGTTGTTGGCAAGAAAATAGCTGGCCCATGTTTAAAAGCATTCCAGGGATACTTACCCCCTTGGGAGACCAGAAACACAAGAGAAACCATTTACATACAAACTGATGCTGCTTACCAGGAGCAGCTTGAATTAGGCCTAAGCTTGTCACAGAGCACCAAGAGCGAGCCTGCATTTCTCTCTTAGGAGTTTGCAGTCTTGCCCAGTCACTTTCTGACTGAGTATACCTATTTGCCATGTTCTTGACAAGAGTATTCAGAGAATTAAAACAAGTGTGGGCCTTCCTTAGCAATATCTGGGGTGTCTTGGGTGGATACCAGGCATGTGTGAAGGAAACAGCATTTGGCTTGGCAGGCTTCCAGGAGCTCTAAGACAAGCCAAGTTGTCTCAAAGGGCCCTGGGAAACTAACATGCACCAATAGTGGCAGGATGCACCCATTTATGCAGTAAACAAATGTAAGAGCCCCAAACTCTTTCTGTTCTACAATCCCAGGCCATAAGTCCATTTTTAAAACCTATTAGGAGCACATCCATTGAGATGAAACTAAAAGCAACATAGCCATTCTTTACTAGAATGAAATACAAGCAGAAATTTTTAAAAAAATTGTTTTCTGGCCATCATCATTCATGTGGAACCTCTCCATTTGCTCTGATACTCAGGATATCTGTATCCTACTCCCCCTCATTTGTCCAAACCAGTATGAGCACCTTGGTCCCTGGATGCCCACTGTCAATTGCAGGCACCTTCATCTTCCACACGTAGAACCATCTCCCTAGAACTCCTCAGGGAGCTGCTGCATGGATGGTCCTCTTAGGCAAGAGGCACAGGAATGCCAGCAGCCAGAGTGGGCCATCATATGATTGTTCTGACACGAAGATCCCACTAACTGTAAGCACATCGGCTCTCTCTCCTTTGCTGCACACTCACCCACATCCCAATCCTCTAGCTGTACTTACATACATTTATATATAAACCCCTCCAAGCTACTATTTCTGTTTCATCCCTTCCCTCCCACCTCATAAGCCCATTGGATTTTTTTAAAATTCTTTGAATTTAGAAAGAATTTGAAAAATTGCTCATCACTGTCTGCTCCCATCTGCTTCTGCATACCACAAGCAGAAAATTCCTTGTGAAATGTTCCTGCTGTACATTTCCGCAGTTATGTCCCAAACCCTACACTAATTGGCTTTTACACCTACACACACTCCTCTCCCTGACTCCATTCTGTTTTTTAACTTAATCACTCTCCTTCATCTCATTTCTTTTCCTATCAGCTCAAGCCAGTTTGGTGTGCACCTTCCTTTTGTATTACCATTTCAGAAGTTCACATTATTTTGAATTCCACATCCATGTTTTCCCAGCTCTGCACTCAAAGATGAGGTGAGAAGGACCCAGTCACATCAGCGACTTTCCCCATTAGGGAGCAGCAGAACTGGGATCCCTTCGTGAAGGAAAGTGAGCCTTCCAGATGACACCTTCCAGATGACACAGCAGGACACCATCCCACAGTGTCCAAGCAAAGCAAGCAGAGCTGGACTGGGGACAGAAATGGTTTTGCCACCAAGCAAAGTGACAAGTCAGACTCCAAGTCAAGCCAGCCACCAAATTTGGGCAACACGGCTGAGCACAGGCCCTCCTACAACACAGCTCAGGCCAAGAGCAAGGTGCCCCAGCCCAGATGGGAGCTCCAGCCAAGAGCAAGGCTTATGAGTGCACTCAGGGCCTGGCCCTCTGCTGTTACATCCTCTCTGCAGTACCTGGGCACGGTGACTGTACTGGTTCAAGAGAATGAACTGGGCACAACTCCAGGAATTCTTACCAGCTGTAAACATTGTTTTGGCATCTCCAAATAACTTTCTTTAAATATTGTTCAATGATGATGGGAGGAAAGCAGAATATAAGCAAATCGAATTCAGAATTAGCTTTATCCTGCCCTAGTAGAACCACTGATCTAGTAAGTGCCTTTGTTCTCAGGGCCCCTACCTTCTATCAGAGAGACAGGCATGCTTTGAGTTTCTTTCCCTTACACTCCTAGTGTTAGCCATATTTAAGGATAATCCATAGATGCTCCTTGTTGTCTCAGCTGATATGTTTGGACTCAACTCTCAGAGTAAGCTTCATCTAGACTTAACGTCCTTTTTGAAAACCTCAGAAATATCAGATAAGGCACATTTCCTCCTTTTATATGTTTATTTAAATCTGCCATTACACTGAAATTATATACTAGCACAGTACACATCTTTCATAGGGATCAAGCACAGAGAATATATTTAAAGGTTTACAAAGCAGCCCTAAATCTATCACAGCTCTCACTTTCGTCATATAACATGCTGCCAACATTTTCTTTAAAAAATGTAGGACAGGGAAGAAAAACTGTGACTGTTCTTTTCCTCTAAGTGAAAATAAGCCTGTATGTCCAACTTACTTCCCTTAATACTTCCCAAATGCTTTTGAACAAGCAATCCTAAGCAAAGAAAGAAACCATCCAAAAGCATAAGGTAAAAAATACACACAGAAATCACAAACTAACCAACAAAAATATTTGCCTAATAAAACTTTCAATAATCCCAAAGTGTTTTCTCTTCAACTTTTAGCTATCTGGTCTGCAGCTGTATTCTGAGGCTGCCTATTGATATTTCTCACAAGTGTTATAAGAAATAGCTGAAAATACCCTTGGAGTTGACAGTGACTTGCAGAACTACTGTTAGCAGCTTAATAAAGGGTGCCAGAAGCATTTGCTACTGTAGAATAACAGTGCTACTGTCATGTGCCACAAAGCTGTTGTAAGGTATGTTTGCAGTATGGTAGACTACTATAGCATCCAGCTTTTGGAATATGTTCAGTGATGGATTCTGCTGAATGTAATTACGGAAAAAAAAGTTAAACTAAGTTCAAATGATGCATTAAGCATATAAAATATCACTAATTTGGTATCACACCTGAGGGATTACAAAACAGCATAGCAGACTTGATGAGGAACTCAAAAATGCTGTATAGAAGAAATCCGACAGATGCCTTTACCAGGAAAACTGCAATAACACAGGCGAAAATTTGTCCAAGCCACTGTTAAATCCATCTGAAAGAACCTCTGAGACCTGGCAGCATCAGCTTTGGAAAAAGATGCACCAGAAAACAAAGTTGAAAAAATCTTTGTGGGAAAGACCCTTACCGGACTGCAGTGACTGGACCGATAGTCTCATCCTCTGAAATGACAACTGACAACATAACTATGTCAGCCTTTAGTTTACAACTAACCGCTGAACTTTTTATTGCATAGTTGTTTAGGTCTCAAGTGAAATACTAGAAAGGAAATACATGTGTGTTCCTGTTTGATTTAACAAACTATTTGGGACAAAAAAAAATATTCTGTTTATTTCTGTATAGGTAGGAATCTGTCAGAGCAAGGAGAGTATCACTTGGAATTATCCAAGTTTGACCCCAGCCAGCAAGTACCAGGCAGATATTTGGTCACATAAGACCTACAAAACCCCCCATCCCACCCCAGGGGGAATGGGGAGGAGGGCTGGAATAAAACAAAGGTAAAATACATGGGTTGAGATAATAACTTCTCTCTTAATGACTCTAATATTTAAATCAAAGAAGATAAATAGCCTGTCCCTGGGCAGCAATTGGTCCCTCACGGCCAATGCCCCCCAGTTTATATAGTGACTGTGATATTCTATGGCATGGAATATCCCTTCGGCCAGTTTGGGTCACCTGTCCTGGCCATGCTGCCTCTTGGCTTCTCGTGCACCTGCTCACCGGCAGAGCGAGGACTGAAAAGCCCTCGACTTGGGGTAAGCACCACTCAGCAACAAGTAACACATCAGTGTGTTATCACAGTATTCTCACACTAAATCCCAAACACAGCGCTGTGGCAGCTACTAGGAAGAAAGTTAACCGTGTCCCAGCTGAAATCAGGGCTTACTTAAAAGCAGATGTAGACCAGAGATGCTTGGTCGCCGTGTAAGTCACTCATTTTGAGAAAACAGACGTTGGTGCATGTCATGCAAAGGTGACACACAGACACAACGTTCCGGTAGACGCGGCCCAGCCGAGCAGACAGGTAACACAGCAGCACGATCACTTCTTCCTGTATTTCCTCCTCTCCGGACCCGACCAGCAACCGACGCCGAGCCGATATGCCGGTGCACCAGCACCAGGCGCCAGGCAGGGCACACCAGGTCCCGGTAAGCGCGGGCAGCTGGCGTCGAGCGGCTCCCACAAGCGGCGGGACCTCGGCCCGCCCGCGCCCCGGCCCGCGCGCGCCCCCCCCGGCCTGTCCCTCCGCGCTCGCCGTCGCGCCGCAGCCAATCAGCGCGCGCGGCGCGGGGCGGGCGGGAGCGGGCGCGGGGCGGGCGCGGCCGATGGAGGACGTGAGCGCCAAGTTCGTGTCGCAGAAGATCAGCCGGACGCGCTGGCGGCCCCTGCCCGCCGCCGCGCTCCAGCCCCCCGACCTCTTCGCCACCGGCTCCTGGGACAACGAGGTACTGGCTGGGCGAGCCCGGAGGCGTGGCGCGACCTTCCCGCCGGGGCGCGGGGCGGGCGGCGGCGGCGTCACCCCACGCCGCCTCGGTCCCCCACGCCTCCGTCGCTTGGTGCGGGAGAGCGGGGCCGGAGCCGGCCGTGAGCACGGCCTGGCTCGGCAGTCCCGCCCTTCGCTTGATCTGCCGTGCTCGCGTCCCCAAAGAAGCCGTGGGGGCCGCCCCGCCGCACGGCAGCGTTATTCCCCTGGCAAGCGCTTCCCTCCGGCCGGCGGCGGCTTCCTCGGGAACGGTGCGCAGCCCGCAGCCTATTGCTTTCCCTGGCTGAGGCTTATCGCTAGGTACTTTCAAAAGCATTTTCGAGTAAATGTGGTGTCGTTTCCGTTCAGGATAATAGGGTCTCCATTTGGTCTGCTGGCGACCTTGGAAATGCGGGCCTCAATGATGAATATCATGGAGAACCTCATCTGCTGTGTGACATCCAGCACAACGGTGATGTTATGGATATGCAGGTAAAACAGCTGTGTTGAACAGATCCGTATTTTTTAAGGGCTTGTCACTTAGGAGTAGTTAAGTGAGAGTGAGCTGTCAAAATGGTGAGATTGGCCAAATATTCTTATGAAAGAAAAGGACAAAACCGATCAGTATTGCTTTGTGGGTTTCTTTTTTTTCCCCTCGACCTACCAATAATTTAGGTTACTCTAAAATCAAAGTTATCACCTTGGTATTAACATTGACTAATAGTATTCTTATTATCTCTGTCTAGTTTTTGGATCAAGAAAGAATCGTGGTTGCCTCATCAACAGGAACTGTAACTATATTCCGTCATCATCAAAATAACCAGGTATATAACATGCACTGGGTTTAAGATGCTATTCTCTGTAATATAGGTCACTTTGATCTTAGCATAAGAAACATTTCACTGCTAAAAATATTTCTTTTTAAAGTCTGTTAAAAAAAGCTCTGACTTCATACATACAAGGAAAGAAAAAAATGTTTTGCACACATGCCACATAAACTAGATTCCAGAGTGAGATTGGGGTATCGCCTCCTGTATCTGTAACCAAACAGCCCATTCATTGAAAACTGATACTTTTAAGAGATTGGAGTGTTTTGGGGCAGTGGGTATTAAAGGACTTGTTCCTGCCTTATCAGAGTTTTTGCATTCTTGAACTAAATGACTCATGTTCAATTCTAACAAATTATGAATGAATTCTCATGAGTGTCACGTGAAGGAAGATATGTAAACTCTGTAGTCTTCTGCTTTGAATATAAATCACTGAAAACAAATGCATAATTACTGTATATGCTCACAATGACACAATAAAGGCAAATGTCTGTTAATAATTTGGTGTGGTACCTAAAATAAACTAAGTTCTTTGCAATCAAGATCTGAATCTGACCTTTTATTTTCTAAGGGCCTCAGTTCTTTTCCCCTGTCCTGAGGAAAGATTGAAGACATCAGTCTAGTGAAAGACATTTTATAGTCCATCGTGTTCTTTCTAATTGCTAGATCATGTGAAAATGGTGGTTCAGATAAGAAATAATTAACGTTTTGTGGAAGGGTTGTGTGCTTAAGAGTTGATGAAAATTTAGATCTCTTGATTCATATCTGTATAGGAGGCTCTCATTCCCATGAGATAGTGTGGCTTTCCTGGAGCTTGGTTCTGGTTTCATGAGTATTCTGAAAGCTTTGTTCTATCAGGTTCATTATTTAAGACCATAATTTCATGTCTGGTTACTATTTAGACGTTATCTGCCAACCATCGGTGGGAGAAAGCCCATTATCATGTGGATCAAGACACATCTGGTGGTGGAGCAGCCTGTACCGGAGTCGTCTGCAACAACCCAGAAATTGTCACTGTTGGAGAAGATGGTAGAATAAATCTCTTCAGAGCTGACCAAAAAGATGCAGTAAGAACTATAGGTATGTCAAATATCTGTTTAAATTAGTTGTTTGGAGGGGGTTGTTTGGTTTTCAGCTTATTATAACAAAACAAAAAAGTTAGTTGAAAATTGATTTCAGTATTCCAGGTTGAACATGTTTCTTCCAGATTATTCCTATACCCCTCCAGAATTCAAATACTTAAAGCATATTTCAGATATATTTCTGTATTCATCCAGGTATTTGTAAGTTCATAGTTTCACAGTAAAAGTTGGAGAGGGACAAGAGAATATCTTGGAAGATGCTCTCAGGTTCTTCAGGATGGAGTTCTGTGGTGTAAGCAATCTGTTTAACTGGTTCCCAATTCAGTGACACCTTGACATTTCCCAGGCACTAAGCTGAATTCTTAACATGAAGATAGAACTCTTGTACCTCATTCAACAGTTGTCAAGGAATGCCTTGTTATTTTTGTTATTGTTTAGTGGATTTAAGAGTACAGTACAAAGTGCATAGGTTTGTAGTCAGTTAAGGTAGGGAAAAAACCTCTAAAGTTAGAGATTATGTAAAAATCGTTTGGAGCCATAAAGGTGTATCATTGCTAAACCACTTAGTGTTAGTCTGTCATAAAACTTTAAATCCTCTAGAACCTCAGTGTTCAGTAAGCTAACATTTCTTTTTAATGGTGTTTCAGGGAGTTTTTTTCTTCGTCTCTGCTTTCATTTAAACAGTAGGCAGAAAAGTCATTCAAATATCTGTAACCAGGCATAGATGTAACTTTTTTGTCTGAATATCAGAAAATGTTTCCGTCTTATGCAGAAAGATAATAATTTGCTTATATTTTCAGTACGGGCTTACACAAAGAATTTTAAAATATTTGAGGTCAAAGTAGACTTAACAAAGTTGCCCTGTCATAATAAAGATGAAAAGTTTATATATAGTAACAGAAATAAAAGAAAATAGTGTGTTTTTTCAGAAGGCCTCAAAAGTTTCACGTCAAAGCTGTGAATTGTTTGACACTGTAAATTACTCTGACAAAAAGAAGCACTGGAGAAAAGGACCTGAAAAAAAAGAGCCTTGCTATTTAGTTGTTAACAAGCACAGCATAATTCAGGTTTAACTTGATAGCACACTGGCAGTTCAGAAAAGGTCTAAAAGTTGGTGAATTAAGTGTTTCTGCATACAGTTGCTTAATGTTCTCAGCCAGAGTTACTGTTTCTTGTGTTCAGAACTCCTTTATGAAAAGCTCTATAGCTGCTTCCTGTCAGTAGGTGCTGGGCATATAAAGAAAACTTCTGAAAACCATAAACTTGGCTGAATTGATTCTTCTAGGAACTACAAAAAGAAATCTTACAAATCAACAAGTAGTTCTGTAATCACCAGAGCTAATTTAATACAGATTCTTACAGATATGTCTCAGTAGTGTTTGATGTAGTAAGCAAGGGCTCCTCTTGCACAGGGTATTTGCAGATACTGGACCGTCTCTGACCCTGAAACTACAGAGGTTATGAACATGTTTAAGTAGCTGTGCTCTGTTCTCTATTAAGAGTTATTTTGTTCCCATTAAATGGAGACTAGCATTCCATAGGTTTACCTGAATGCTTTCCTCATCTCTTGCAGACAATGCAGACAGCAGTACACTCCATGCAGTGACTTTCCTTCGCACAACTGAGATCTTGACAGTAAATTCAATTGGACAGTTAAAAATATGGGACTTCAGGCAGCAAAGAAATGAACCATCTCAAATACTTTCTTTGTAAGACTTCTACTTTTTTACTTACTTACTGAAAAGCATGTGCTACTTTATATAGTTGGATTCAAGTCTTTCCTAATAGCTTCCTAACAACAGGATGATAAATTACTGATTTTTTTTAAAAAGGATTTTAATTTATTTGGTATTCAAATAAGCAAAAGCAGACTACTTAATGGCTGAACCACTGTTGTGATTAAGCATTGTGCTTAGCTGGTCTGTTTTATGATTTAACTTTTGAGGGACTATTACACCTGTGCACTTCTCTTTTTTGAGGAAAAAACTTTCAATCCTCAACCCAAAACTCTTTACCTGTTAATATTTGCTTTTCTTCACAGGCCTAATGTAAGCTTTCTGGCATTTGGAATATATTTGAATCGTAACTTTGTGCCTTACAAGGTACTGTGAGAAAACAAAATGAGCTAGATTTCAGTCCTGTTGTTGTCTGTGTAATAATTCCCATTGCTGTTCATAGACTTTGGTTTAGGTACCTAATTTTGTTGGTGCCCAGCTTCCCTTTTTAACTGTTAGTATATACTAAAACTATAATTACATCATGCCTCAGAATACTATTATTATTATTATTGTAGGTATATGTAGAGCATTATTTGCATGCAAGGCTCTCTCACTCCTGTAAAGCTGTCAGATGCTGTGTTGATGTCAGATGTGTACCATAAGGCACAGAACCTGATCCTCATGCGATTGTAGCTTCATGTTATTGCCATACCTCTGGTTTCCAGTAGATGTCATGTGCCTTCAGCCTGGGGTGGTCAAATGCTGCAGAAATTGAAGGTGCTGTTGATACTGGTACCTCACTTGTCAATGCTCCTAGGGATTAAGAAGGGGAAAATAGGAGCTAAATAAAAAATTAATGTTTGGGTTATTTGGTTGTTTTTTCTCTTTGCAGGGCAGGTGACAGAGTTCCATTGCACTGTGTGGATAGGCATCCCAATCAGCAGCATATTGTGGCCACAGGGGGTCAGGATGGAATGCTGAGTATATGGGACATCAGGCAGGGTACTATGCCAGTGTCCCTTCTAAAGGCTCATGAAGCAGAAAGTAAGTATCTGAAATGGAGGGGGGAGAAGAAGGTGGCATTTTAGAGATTTTTCTGGTTTCTGTAAAAATAAGGTGTTGTGACTGTGGTAGAAAACAATCACATACTTGCTACTTCATTGACTCATAGAATGGTTTGGATTAGAAGGGACCTTAAAGCTCATTTATGTCCAACCTCCCCTGCCAAGGGTAGGGACACCTTTCACTAGACCAGGTTGCTCAGAGGCCCATTCAACCTGGCCTTGAACATCTCCAGGGATGAGGCATTCACAACTTCTCTGGGCAACCTGTTCCAGTGCCTCACCACCCTCACAGTAAAGAATTCCTTCCTAATACCGAATCTAAACCTACTCTGTCAGTTTAAGGCCATTCCCCTTTGTCCTATTGCTACATGCCCTTATAAGAAGTCCTTCTCCAGCTTTCTTGTAGGCCTCCTTCAGGTACTGGAAAACTGCTGTAAGGACTCCTTGGAGTCTTGTCTTCTCTAGGCTGAATAATCCCAACTCTCTCAGCCTTTCCTCATAGGAGAGATGTTCCAGCCTCCTGATCATCTTTGTGTCCCTCCTCTGGATTCACTCCCAACAGATCCCTGTCCTTTTACTGGGGACTCCAGAGCCGGATGCACTCCAGGTTTGGTCTCACAAGGGCAAACCAGAGGTGCAGAATCCCCTCCCTCACCCTGGTGGCCATGCTGCTTTTGAGACAGCCCATGATACAATTGGCTCTCTGGGATCCAAGTGCACATGACTGGGTCATGTCCAGCCTCTCATCCACCAGCACCCCAAGTCCTTCTTGGCAGGGCTGCTCTCCATCTGTTCATCCCCAGCCTGTGTTGATACCAGCAGTTGCCTGGACCCAGGTGCAGCACCCTGCACTTCATCTTGGTAAACTGCATGAGGTTCTTATAGGCCCACTTCTCAATCTTGTCCAGATCCCTCTGGATGGCATCCTGTCCTTCAGGTGTATCAGCCACACCACTCAGTTCGGTGTTGTCTGGAGAATTGCTGAGGATGCACTTGATCCCACTGTCCATATCATCGATGAAGTCATTAAATGGCACTGGTCACAGTATTGACCCCTGTTGGACACAGTTTGTCATCAACATCCATCTGGACGCTGAACTGTTACTGCCTCATGGATGGGACCATCCAACCATCATCATCAACTTGAACATTGAACAGTTCACACATCAAACCCATATCTCTCCAGTTTAAAAGGATGTGGGAGATGGTCTCAAAGGCCTTACAGGAGTCCAGATAAATAGTATATATAGCCCTTCAGTTGTCCACTGATGTCACTCCCTCAGGGAAGGTCTCTAAGTTGTTCAGGTGGAACTTGCTCTTGGTGAGGCCATGCTGGCTATCTTGAATTGCTCCCTGTCCTTCATGTGTTTTAGCATAGCTTCTAGGAGGATTTGCTCCATGTTTTTCCCAGGACCAGAGCCAAGGCTGACAGGTTGGTAATTCTCAGGGCCTTCCTTTCTACCCTTTTAAAACATGGGTTTGTGCCCATCTTTCCCTTTTTCCAGTCCCCTAGTACTTCACCTGGCTGCCATAGCTTTTCAGGTGTGGAGAGTGGCTGGGCAACTACATCATCCACTTCCTTCTCTGGGATGCATTGCATAGATTTATGTACATTCGTGTTCCTTAGGTGATAATGAACTCAAGCTTCTCTTATAGCGGGAAGGACTTTGCTCCCCCAGGCCCTGTCTTGCAGCCCACCCACTTGAGAGGTATGGGAAGAGAGGTTGCCATTGAAGATTGAGGCAAGAAAGTTGAATAGCTCAACCTTCTCCTTGTCCAGTGTTACCAGTTCTCCAGCATTGATTATTGGAAGACATAAACCTTCTTTGACCTTCTGTTTCTGGCTGACATACCTGTAGATGTCCTTCCTGCTATTTCTTTTCATCTTGCCATGTTCAGTTCCAGGTTCTCCTTAGCCTTCCTCACTCTGTATCCCTCCATAACCTTCATCTCTATACCCTTCCCAAGATGCTTACTACTGCTCCATGTGTTTTCATCCAGTTGGCTTCCTTCTCTGTATAGGAGACTCTTCTTACCTAAAAGTGAACTCTGTCTAAACTAAAAGTAGACTTAGTAAGCAATTCTTTAATGAGCTGTTAGATGCATTTGAACAGAATGGCTGTGTTTCTAGCAGGGTAGGTGTATAAATAGTCACGGAAGCTGGTGCTGTGTTAGGCAGATAAGAGTAAAGCAGAATGCAGATACTGACTTAAACAGGAGGAAGGGGAGAGTCAACATTCGTTTGGTGCCTCCACAGTGCTGAAACAGCTACTCTCCTGGTAACTACATGAACAAGGTGACAAGTAATTTATGCTGAAAATTTTGTGATTTGATGTTACAATTACATTAAAGGAGTAAAAATATTTCTTGATCTTAAATTTTACTGACTTAAATGTCTTCTGCAGTTGTGGTATTTAGACAAAAAATAATGTGTGTCCTGGGAAGGAATGCATGCTGTGTGCAGATTTAAACTTAATAGCAGGGATACCTGGTAGTATGCAGAATGCCTGGATTCAGAGAAGACTTTAACAATTTTCACAGTACTGAAAATG
The DNA here is from genome assembly GCF_000738735.6 of Corvus cornix cornix. Taxonomy (NCBI): domain Eukaryota; kingdom Metazoa; phylum Chordata; class Aves; order Passeriformes; family Corvidae; genus Corvus; species Corvus cornix. Next base: position 57,088,011 of record NC_047056.1, read on the forward strand.
CAACAAAAGAGCGTCTTTTGGTTTTTTTTTTTTTCTTCTTTTTTCTTTCCCCCTTTCCCCCTGCCAGCAGAGGGAAAACTGCAGTATATAACTTAGGATAGGGCTTTGGGTTTCCTACCCACACACAATTAAAAATGAAAGGTTTTGATGGAAGCATGGGTTCTTGTAAATGCATGTCTATGTCATACTATCCAATGCATTGATAGAAGTACTTGAGACTTGTTCTGAAGTGGTTTTGTTTGATACTTCCAGTGTGGGAAGTTCACTTCCATCCCTCCGACCCTGATCATTTATTTACGTGTTCTGAAGATGGATCTCTTTGGCACTGGGATACTTCCACAAGTGTATCTGAAAAACCATCTTTTCTTCATCAAGGTAAGAATTTTTGAAGTCCATCTGCACTGAATTTGTCAGTTTGTCAGTGTTCTCACATGACCGAATTAATAACACAATCTTAATACAGAAAATTAAAAGCAGGTTTCTTTTCTTAGAAAGCAATCCCTGATAGGCACTTGAGGAAAACTACTTATACGGCAAGCAGTTGCACAGGGGTTTTTGTAGTCTGGTTTGGGTTTTTTTAATCTGCTACTCTCTGGCCAATGTGTGAAGGGGCACATCTATGATCTCAAAGATAGATTGTGTTCACTTAAAAATCATCTGTATGTAGAAAAGAGACAGAGGCAGCCTGACTGACATTACTGAGTCTCTGAGGGAGTTACACTAAGTTAGAAAATTGATAGGTTAATGAGAGTGGAATTATGAATATACAATGCAGGGTAATAATTGGAACTTTCAGTGAATGAAACTATCCTTTTGCATGGTGGCAGGATTTTAAAGTTATGATACTGACTTAATATAAGCATTTATTTTCACATTCTAATCAGAAAGACTGCTAAGGGCTTGCTACTTTAGACTGCAAATTGTGGGGAAACTTTCAGTTGTCACCTGCTGCCTTTGGCCTCAAAGTTGTCATTCAAAGTAAAGTTTTATGTATGAAAATGATAGGATTACTGATTCAAGTTGCACTCTGCATGTTTTCAAGTATATGAAGTATAAGTCTTTTAGCATCACTTCAGACACCTGCTAATTTTATGCTGAATGACAGTTCTCATAGTGTGAGACTTGAATTTGAATGTAAAATATTATGTGGAAAAATTCAAAGTCAAATATAGGTATATCACTTGCTGCAGAGTAAGTAGGGAGGAGGAGCAGTAGGGAATAAGTGTTATTGAAGCAAAGCTGAAAACCCCAAAAAGAGCAAAACACTTTAAAAAGACCTTTGTTCTTCTGTCCTTGCTTTAGTATCTGGCTAGAAAAACTTGCAGGTCCTTACGCTGTCTGTTCAGTGAGATGAGTACATAGCTGTTGTGATTTGTCTCAAGTGACTGCAGAGCTGGTAGAAGGCTTCTGTAATCACCTCAAGTACTTGATTTTTTTATGCTATTTTTTCCTTAAAATGAAAGAAATGACCAAAGCAATGACATCTCAACTAATCTGAAAACTGACTGAAATGTAGAATTTTATTTCCATTATGTCTGACCCATATCTACTGTGTTTCTCCAGATTCTGAGAATCTATAAACTAAATTGAAACTTACTTCTTTGTCTTCCCTCTTTCCTTCAGGAGGAAGAAGCACTGCCTATCTTTCTCACAGTACCATTAACCAGTCTGTAGTAAGTGCCTGGCTAAGCAACGATCCGACCAAAGACCGCATGGAAATCACCAACCTAATTCCAAATCAGACTTTGTCTGTGAATAGTTTAGATGTTCTTGGACCATGCCTAGTATATGGTACTGATGCAGAGGCTATTTATGTGAACAGACAGCTTTTTGCATGAAGTGACTGCAGTATCCCTTTGAAGTATTGATCAGCTTGAACTACTGGGAAATGTCAGGTTCATTCTTAATGCTACTCGTTAAGTCTGTTTTTGGCATGTGTGGGAGAGGCCTCAGCTTGGTCCTAGTGCTGTGGAGGAAGTGTGAGGTACCTCAGATTCTGACAGCTGTCACTTGTTGATGCTCCAGGATGGGTAACTGAGCAAGCTTACATGCTGTTTCTTCCTTGCTGCCTGCTTGGTTTTGACAAGCAGGAAGGTAGTCACTAAGGGCAAGATCTTCACTGTAAAGTGATGTCCATAATACACATGCACATAAAACCGAAGAAAAGGTAAACCCTGGATTTTTATTTTTCCCTGTAAAGATATTTTTCAAGTGTTATTTCTAAAGCGAAACTGTGGGGTTCTTGGAAATTCTTTTTATGTCACCTGAGAGAGATGGGGGGTTTTTTTAAGCTGATGTTTTTATATATATATATATACAGGGGAATGTAACTTTTAATGTTGGTTCATGAGAGTTGGAAGGAAAACTGTTAAAGCTATGAAATGTGAAAGGTTCTGTAGAAATCTAAGCATTCTAGCAACATTATTTTGAATTATTTACAGCTTCATCATGGATGCTGCATGTTAAAACTTGATAATGTACTGGTAAATCTCCCAACTGAAAAGTGAGGTTTATAATTAAGGAGTCATAATTGACAGATGTGTTGGCTGTGTTTTCAGGTGTAAGAATAAGACTTTCTAAACTTGAGACAGTCTTTGTCAAAAAATTCACATCTGGTTTCTTGAAATCTTTGAAAAGTTAAATTTTATTATTAGCATTGTATCTGCTTTTTGTTACAAAGAACCCTTTCTCTTTTTAATAAAAAAGTTTTGCACAAGAGTAGTGGTCTGACTTATTAAAGTAATTCAAATAGATGTGCGTGCAGGAACTTATTTGGATTGATCCTGGGTATACAATCTGAAGGATGGAGAAACCTCAGTATTTGGGCAGGAACAGGTTAGTTATGAGGTCTTACATGGCCTTTCCACCATAACCACTCTAGAGTGTACTTTCATTCACGTCGGCGCGAGTGGCCTTGGTCTGCTGTGGCAGGAGCACCTTACCTGATGCACATTCCCTGTGTGTCTGGCTGCCGGAGCTGGACGGTGCACGGGGGACAGGGCTGTCCTCCCTTTGCAGCGCAAGGTACTGAGTTGCCGATGAGCTCCTTAGAGCAGCTTAAATTTAGCTTCCCGATTTATTTGAAGTGCAAAAGATGGAAATTAAATGGATCACTCCGACTGCTAACGTGTTGGTTTTCCTTCCTGTTGGTCTGTAACGAGTCCATCGCTCGGGCATCAGCTGGATCACGAGGCTCGGCGGAGCTTTCTGCCCTCATTAAAAGAAGATCAGAAGATCGGAATTTGTCCGTGGTGCTCGGCACTGGCCCGGGAGAAGCAAGCCGTGCCTGCCGCCGGGCAGCGCGGCCGGCCGTGCTGTGCATGTGCTGCTGCCCCGCACGGGCTCGCAGGGGTTACAGGGCGCTGCCGCTCCCCGCCGGGGCGGGCGGGAGCTGCCGCAGCTCCATCCGGGAGCGGCCGGAGCCGCGCGAGGCAGGCCGGGATCTGCCCATATCCGGGCGGCTCCGCGGCGGGGACACCGACAAAATGGCGGCGCCGAACTGAGCGGCCCGAGGCGGCGGCGGGCGCTGGCGGAGGGACCGAGCGGGCGCTGGCGGCATCGCCGAGGGGCGGAGGGAGGGAAGAAGGAAGGAAGGGAGGGAAGAGCCGTGGCCGGTCGGCGCCGCGCGGGCGGGGCCGAGCTCAGAGCGCCCGGGGCGTTATCGCCGCCTTCTCGCCGCAGGTAGAGTTCGCCGTGCGGGGCCGCAGGGGGGTCGGGCGGTAACGGGCCCGGTCCGGCTCGGCCCGGCGGTCCTGGGCCCTCTGCGGGACGCGGCCGTGACAGGAGCGACCTCAGGTCACGCCTCGGGCCGGCGGGGCGACAGAAGCGCAGGTGTCCCAGTGGGGCGCGTTCGGGATACTCCTCCCGGCGGTGGAACCCTCCTGGCCTGCGTGGTCCTTGGGAGGCTGGGTCCTGCTGTCCTGCAGGATTCGGTGCCGGCCTGAGCCAGCGCAGTGGGGTTTTGGTGCTCAGAGGCTGCCGTACTGTTCTTAGCCGTGAAGCTCGCTCCGAGGTGCGCCTGAAGTAAGTCCTGCTGCTCCCGGGAATACATGCGTACGTAGAAGAGCTGTATCCTGCTAAAGGACATAGCAGAGCGTAAGAATGGAAACAAACCGAGTGAATGCACAATGTTCCTAGTGTTCAGCTGGCCTCCGGTTCTTTCCAGCTCTTGCTTCTCTGACCGTATGTAGTTCTCCCTATGTGCTAATTTCAGGGTCCATTTTTCTCCTCATCCTATGGAAACTTTTAGCATTGGAAACGCATCCTTTGGGAAATTGCTGTTGCAGCTCAATGACTTGTTACCTGACAGAAGAGCTTCCTTTAGTTGGTCTGAACCAAGTCCCTACAAACTTAATTTTAGGATTTGCAAAGTCTCTGTTACTTTCTTTATCCCTAGCAGTGAAGCATTCTGTTTATGTATAAAATAAGCTGTTAGAATAAGTACATGACAGAGGGTACATAAATAGATTTATATGTGATGCTCAGTACTCAGTTGGAAATATGAGCATTGAAAGTATTTTTATAAGGAATATTAGAGTTACGTTACAAAGCTCTGTATTTTTTTCCTCAGAAAATCGTGGGATTCATTGACAGTTGTGTGTTGCCCTTCAGAGAATCACAGACTGGTTTGGGTTTTAAGGGACCTGAGAGATCATCTGGTTCCAACCTCCTGCCATGGGCAGGAACACTTCCCACTAGACCAGGTTGCACCAAGCCTCATCCAGCCTGGCCTTGAACACTTCTGAGTTTTCATTCAAGCACTTATTTATGTAAGTCCAATCTTTCATGATTATAATGTTAAAAAGACAAGGTGGGTTTTTTTCCCTTACAGTTTGACCTGTAGAAGAAAATACTGTATTCCCAGATTTTGAAAGGAAGTAAAAGATTATTTTATTCAACTCCTTTAGAGAAGGGAATTTAATCAGCAGAAACAGCTGCATTAACAAACAGATCATTAAAGGACACAAAACTACAAGGGGGAATAGACATCAGTTCCCTTGGATACAGTTGGTGTTTGCTAGTTAGAAGTACAAAATTGAGATACATTTCTTACTCAGCAGTCAACACTTTCTTCCTTTAAAATGTGTGCAAATGTCTCTTAAGTAGAGGTGACAATTTTGAGATTCATGTATAAAGCAAGGTGAACTGTAGTAGTTCCTGCTTTCTGGAGGACTAATTAGATTTGTTTTCCGAGAATTAAATGCTGCCAAAAGGAACAACCCACCAAAAAAAGTTACTTATTTGGGTAAGTTCCTTAGCTTGGTTCGTGCTGTTTGGCCTTACAAACAGTTGTGCTGTCTTTGTAAGTGGTGGGAGATCAGTGGAGTGGCTGGTTTACACTTCTAAACCTAAGCTGCTGCTAAAAATTGAAGGGAGAGTGCAGCTTTATTTTCCAAGATTGCTCCTGATTTAAGTGTCCCGTTAATTTAACTTTGATTTGTTTTAGGGGTGTTAGATTTGTCTATCTCAGCTACCTGAGGTAACCGTAAAGCAAATACTGAAATATGAGATGCAATTTGTAAAATATGTAGGTACAAACCCCTTGTTTTCTGCTGAATTCCAGGCCTGTGGAATTTGTTAAAAGCTTATGGGTATTTTGTCAAGTTTTCGCTTTATTTTCTTTGGAAAAAGTTTTCCACAAAGTATTTTCGATGTGGTCTTAAATATGGCATGTTTGGAAAATTATTTTGAAAGTGGCCAAAATTAAATTACATTTTATTGCTCTCATGCTGTACTTTCTGTTGATTTCTGGATTTCTTAATACTTTGAGCAAAATTTCACTGTTAACTATTAAAATGCACTCTTATGTCTGATGATCTTTTTCTTATTCAGTGAGCACTGAAGAATTACATGCTATCAGACTGCATTAAAAAATATATATAACTACCCAACTACACTCATTTAAGGTTTCAAGCCTATCACAGTGCAAAGAAAGCTTGTGGGTGCAGTTATACCCATTAAGATTTAGATAGTTTCTAAGGGAAATTCTGTTATTTCTAAAATGGTTTTCCTAGGAGAATGGGATTAAGTGGATGTCCTTTGTGTTTCTTTTCGCAGTCCTCATTTATGTATTACTTCCCAGCTTTCAGGTTTTGTTCAGGTAGCACAAGTATTTCTTTCATATAATTTCCATGTGTTTTAGAGAGTTCTTTTTCCTATTAACTTGTCATATTCTTCCTCAATTGCTGAGTCACTAATTGGTTTGTGGCAGTGCGAGTATTATAGAAGTGAAACCTGAATGAAGAAAGAGTGACTTTTTTGTAGACTGTAAAATTTAGATACTTGTTTAATTTATGTCTAATATGAGAAGCACTTAGCAACACAGTAGTAAAGGAACAATGTTAGTTGAGCTTCACCATTTTTATTGCCTGTGAGGGAAAGACAGTACTGAAACATTTAGTTTATCTTGCACTGTCTTAGTAACCGAGCTCCCTCTGTGAAGCAGTAGAGACTGAAAAAGTTTTATTTCATGGTATTCTAAAGAGGCAAATGCTCTGCAATTTCTTCAGTGTTTCACTGTGGTTGCTTTATTCTTTGCCATGGCAGTTGCAGTACTAATGCCCAGCCTGGACACAGAGATTTGAGTTCTCTGCAGACACAGGGCTCTTCCCCTGATGAGTCAGCGCCTTCAAAATGCAAACGTTTTTTATTTGGCTTTTGGCAGAAAATTCCGTTTCCCTTACCAAATGTCATAGCTATGCTCTCAGCGAATTTGATGCTTGAGTTGGTGAACAATTTTACAGTAAAAAAAAAAACCTGATTAAATTTTCTTTGATTCTCTTCCTGCTCTCATCTTCCCTTGTGTAAAATAAATTTTAAAATTAATTAACCATTGACAAAGACTGGTTCAAGGAGACTTGAGCTAAGAGACTGTGACAGCCTCTGAATCTGAACCCTTAAAGAGATTCAAGTGGCAGGTGGTACAAGAAATCATAAAGGTGTATGTGATGAGCTAGGCAAGTGTTTACTTTTTACATATGTGACTGCTAGAGAATGGATAAAATCACTGTAATTACATGCTCTTACTGATCTACTTCTCACTTCCCTCTTTTTGTGGAGCTTGATGTCAGAATCATTGAATAGCGAGGTTATTTGGCCCATATCCTGGCTAACTGGGTAGTAGAGTTGGCTCTTCTGGCTGTAAAGGTGTTGATGGAGAGAACATGGGTGACAAGTGGACACAGGAGAGAGGGGAGGGAAGGAAGCAGTGCTTGGGTAGCACAAACCAGTGGTTCACGTCTGCTCTTGAAAGCTTTTTCTGCCACACAGAGGAGTTGCTTTCCACTCTGTCCACATCCTTTGCAATTCAGGACTGTTTAGACTTGAGGCACCTAAAACATTTGTTGTTAACAGACAGTTAAAAACCCAACGTAGTTTGTAAATTAGGTTGAGTAAAGACTGCCTGAAGAATTTGCTTAGCATGCTTTTACTGTCTGTGAAGGCAGAACTGCATGTGAACATTTCACTGCCATCAGTGCTACATTGTGAATTATTTTACTGCTCTGTTTAATGTGATTTTTTTTTTTGGTTTGGTTTTGTTAACAGAATAGCAGTTTTGGCTTGTGACAAACTCCAGCGCTACAAGAACCAAGTTTTCACGGTGAACAGCCGCTGCTTTCACAAGTTCTGACATCAGCCAGTCTTCCTCGAATTCTGGTGTGCGCGAGTCCTTGGTGGAGGTTGCATATATACATGTTTTCATGAAGAGAAGTGAGAAGCCAGAAGGTTATAGACAAATGAGGCCTAAAACTTTTCCTGCCAGTAGCTATACTGGCAGCAGCCAGCAGATGCTACAGGAAATACGAGAGAGCCTCAGGAATTTGCCTAAACCCTCAGATGCTGCTAAAGCTGATCACAGCATGGGCAAAATGTTATCTGAAGATCCTAGACAAGGCCGAAATCCCCCCAAATTTGTAACATATCATAAAGTTTTGCAGGAGATAAGAAACTCACTTCTGCCTTTTGCAAATGAAGCAACCTCAGCTGTCAAAGGAACATCAGAAGTTAATCGACAAATGCTGCAAGACTTACAAGCTGCTGGCTTTGATGAGGTGAAGTGTATTATTTTGAAGATTTGGTGTTCTGCTAGCTATAAACTATTAGTGCATGTTGGAGGGGGTGTTGGTGAGGGAATGTTTGAACAGCATGATAAGCAAAAAGCTCCTTCAAAATCTGGTAGGTTTCTGATTAGGACATGAAACCAGTAATAGTGGGGGATGTAGAAGAGGACTAGAAGGATTTAGAGAGACTTGGCTTTGTTTTTTTTAAACATCTTGTCCAGGTTGTTCTTATGTGGTAGGTTGTTTTAATTATTTATATAATTTTAGGCAGAGAGGACTGGACTCTCTATAACATGGATTTTGCCTCTGATACTCATAGCAATTTTGGATTGTGCTCAATTAAAATAGGTAGATACAATATGGCTGTTCTAAATTGAAAGGCAATACCAATTATTTTGGAAATTAGTCTGAAATATGGTTTCCAGGAATGAAAAAGGAATACACTTACAGCTCCTGTGTTTATACCAGGACCTGCACGTCAAAGTAAATCACGCTTGTTTTCATGCCTTCTTTGTAAACCTGGGTACAAAACAGGTTTACAAAAGAGCTAACAAACCACTCATCTTTCCAAAGGAAAAAGGCACAGTACCAGAACAGGGATTAACTTTACAGGCATGCACTGCTTGCAGTAGTGACCAGCTCATGAGTTCTGCTGTCTGTGATGCTTTTGGTATTTACAGAGAGATCTACCTCTACCAAGAGTGAGCTTCTCCAAAACTACCAGCTGGCTTTCCCTTAGCATTTGTTTTTTCAAAGTAGATTGGTTCGCAGGTCCATTTTTACAGATTGAACCTGCAGCTGGTTTTGCAAACTGAAGTTTTTGGTACGTGGCTGGATAATAAACTAGAAAGGTGTCTTAAGTTGGTATTTTTGTTGGATCCTTCATATCTTGAAGCCTTTTGCTCCTACCGTTTGTTCTTGGATACAACTGCGAATTCCCATGACACTTGTGATTATATGGGGCTTTTTTCAAGCATAAGTCCTTTCTGCCATGTGTTAACCTGCAGTTGTGTCACCACAAAAACCTATATGGCACTCATCCACATATGCCACTAGGAACAGATACAGCTGAAGGAGGAAAGCATTTTTCTTGGTTGGGAAGTTTCAAAACGTATTGAATTTTTTTATTTTTTTTCAAATTAAATATAACAAACATTCTTGTTATTTCCCCCCATCCCTCAGGTAGTAGGTAGAATTAATGGTTAAAGTGGAACAGATAGATATCAGATGTGTGTATATAGATAGTTTTTTTTATATATATATATGTGTGTGTGTATAATAATCAGGGTAGAATGATGTTCATTGTGTTTGGGGTTTTTTTATCCTAAATAGCTTACGGAAAATCTTGTTTGCTTACTATGGTGTAAGTACATATGTTCTGCGTAAGGTGATAACTCTTTAAGGCATTGAATACTTCATATCACATAGGTAACCAAATTTTTGAGCTGAAAATACTGTATCTGCTTTTTATTGTATCAGCTGGTCTGTAAAGATTGCAACAACTTTACTGTATGGGTTTTTTTTAATTTTAAAATCCTTTTTTAAGGTTCTGCTTTGTTCACTTAATATAATTACTGTTTCTGAAGGTTGTATGTAATTTTGTATGTTTGAGTGTTAAAAATGATGAAAGTTGAAATGTGGCTTTGAATTTGAAGTTGGTACTGACAGCTTCCCTTCTGTGCCCTCTTTGGTGTCCTGTTGGTTTGAGTAGGAGGTGAATGCTGTCATATGTTTGTAGTTTGCCTAACAGTTCAAACATCCTGTGAACTGAAGTGATTGCTTTGATGCTGCAAAATATGGCCATAACAAATCATTAAAAAGAGTGTGCTTTAGCTATAGGGAGCTATGCTGTTGATTTGTCTCAAAATTGTTGGGTCAGCTGTACAGATCTCATTCAATATAAATGGGAGAGCATCATCTCTGGAATTCTGCCTCGGTTGCTTGACCTTATTTCATTCAAGTCAGTGGAAAAGCCACTGGCCCATAATACATTTTCCATTGACTGAGATGGGCTTGTCCATCAGATCAAAACTTGCGTTTGGATCTCTAAGAACACAGAGCCTAAATCTACGACAGAAGTAATAAAGAGTTTCTGCTGGTAATGTTGTATTCATCAGGAGGAATTTTTGAACTAAAAAGATCCAAATTTCACATTAGGCTATCTATATTTATTTATATCTTTTGTAGAATAACTTGGGTTGGAAGGGACGTCTGGTCATCATGTAACCTGTTAGCTGGGTAATGCACTGCAGTAAAAAATGCTTGTATGACTAAGCTGTTGTATGAATAGCAAGATGACATGATTCACATCAAACTACAGTGCTTCAACAAGTTAACTTTTTTTCTGAACATTGAGACTGCTGTACTGTTTTGCATGATCTCTTCTGGAGAAGACATTTTAAAATTCGTTTTAAAACAATTGAGAGAAATTGATACTTTGTACTTTGGTAAAATTAGTGGAGGATATTTGGCTAAATAACCATGATTTTTTGGTATTTTCTGTGATTTTCTTGTAAATTATTTTTGTATATAATTTTCTCTTTAGGATATGGTTGTACAAGCTCTTAGACAAACTAACAACCGTAGTATAGAAGCTGCCATTGAATTTATAAGTAAAATGAGCTACCAGGATCCTCGCCGGGAGCAGATGGTTGCAGCAGCAGCAAGACCTGTAAACGCAGGTATGAAGCCACCAGGTAGGTGTCTCCATGGTGACACAGTAACTCACTGAGTGTATTCTTATAGGAGATAAATAGAACATAGTAAATTTTGCCTTCACGTGCTCACAGTGGAACACAGATGCTGAGATACAGGTTTTTTGCTTTTAAAAACAGCATTTTTAACATCTAACGTAATCCTTCCGAAAGTTAGGTCCATTTTACATGAATTTCTTAAGCATTGTTTTATAACTGCATGGTTTTATTACTGTGCATAAATATTTTATACAAGGAATGGCATTCAGATCTCGTTTTGATAATTCTTGTCCCTTGTTGATGTGGTGCCTGTATTTTGTTCTGTGTCAGGTGCCATTTAGAAATAAATGCTGAATTCTTGTTTTAATTTTTTGTCTCTCTTCACACACACTCCCACACAACAGCGCTCTGTATGTGTATTTTTGTGTATATATGTGTGTGTATTTATATGTCATACAACTACAATATTTGTATTTTAGGATGTTACGTTTCAGGATCCCTCTCAGCTTAATTTCCTGCTTGGTTCCAGGTTTTGTTTGTATAGTTTTTAAGGCAGGCTTCATGTTCTTAGAGGCGTTAGAGGACAGACTATGTCTTTACTAGCAGAGTCAGAATTTTGCCTCTTGCTATTATTTCTTTCTTAACAGATACTACCACATTTTTAATGCAACTTGATGTCTTCTTTTCAGTAGCATACACCAAAACAAAGGGTAACTTTAAAATGCATCAGAAATACTGAACTTTTATTTGACTAAAGTTGGGTGCTGAGCTGCTAGCACTGGAGTTAGATTTTAAATTAGCAGTATAGGTAGGAGAAAAAATTAGTCAGGAGTAGCAAAGAATAGTGTTATTTTTCTTTAGTCTGTTAAGCAGGATTAGTTGGTGCTTGTGTGAAGTTCATAGGTAAATTCCACCATTTAGACAAAATTTCATTGTTACTTGCAGAAATATAGTAATTAACACATTTTTTTAGTGAGGATAGAGTGATTTTCAGCAGCTAGACTACTGTATGTGTTTAGACATATCTTAGTGTTAACATTGTAAAAACCACAGTAAGACTGCTTGCACTATCAGTTCCTTGTATATTTTGTTTATATGATGCAAAATAGCATCTGTGAAGTAAATATCTAACAGGGTTTTGCTCTGTAAGTTTTGAATTTGTACAGTTTTAATTCTTGCCTCTCTATCTATAACACTTTTACTCAAAAAGACACAACTTTTAAAATTGAAGTAGTTAGTCAAATTCTGCATACAGGGAATATAACAAGTCTGGATGATCTGTATGCATACAAGTGTGCAAGCCTTGATTTTACGGCATTCAGTTAAATTTATAATAGTTTAAGAACGCTCAGTGTTTTGCAAGTGTTAACTGGAAGGGATAGCAACATAACATTTTTTTCCGTGCTGTTACTTTTTTTGCATTTGTGCTGGACATTCTGAGAGTTTCTTGTACATGTGATTAAAAATATGTTGTGTGCCTAATAATTCTGCATATTACCATTTTTTCAATTAAATTTTGCATTTTTACTGAAACAAAATGTATTTTCAGGAGGGTGATTTCTAAAAAATCACTTTCTAGTATTATATAGTTTCAATTTTTTTTTTTCTCTTATATGTGCACTGAGTCTATTACCATGCAGTGCTGTGTATTACTAGAGAAAGTTTTCATGTGAAGTACAGTGGATTATATTGTGTCAGAGAATTCAAGTCCTGTTTCTGTAGTAATTAATGCAGAACGAAATATTCAAAGCAGTAAATAGGAATAAGTTCTAATAATGTAAATGCTGTGTTTTCTTCTCGTGGAAGCAGGGGCTGTCCAGCAGCCAGTTAACCGCAAGCAGAGCTGGAAGGGTTCTAAGGAGTCCTTGGTTCCTCAGCGGCACGGCCCTTCCCTGGGAGAGGGGGTTGTTTATCGCTCAGAAAGTCCCAGCTCCCAGCCTGATGTAGGAAGGCCGTTATCTGGATCCGGCATTGCGGCATTTGCTCAGGCTCATCCTGGCAATGGACAAAGAGTGAATCCCCCACCTCTACCACAGATAAGGAGTGTCACTCCTCCTCCTCCACCTCCTCGGGGGCAGACACCCCCTCCAAGGGGAACTACTCCTCCACCTCCTTCCTGGGAGCCAAATTCTCAAACAAAGCGGTACTCTGGAAACATGGAATATGTGATCTCCCGTATTTCTCCAGTGCCACCAGGAGCGTGGCAGGATGGTTATCCACCTCCACCTATGAATCCTCCTCCTATGAATTCATCCACACAGGGTCAGAGAGGCATGAGTGCTGTCCCCATTGGCAGGCAACCAATAATCATGCAGAGTTCTGCCAACAGCAAGTTTAGTTTTCCCTCAGGAAGAGCTGGAATGCAAAATGGCAATTGTCAGGCAGAATTCATAGTTCACCAGAATGTGGTGTCCGGGAATTCAGTGAGTCGCCAGCCACCCCCATACCCAATGAATCCAACTAACAGGCAGAGTCCCACAGCACTACAGATGCAGGCAGGAGGATCTGCTCCTCCTTCAGCATACACCAACGGGAATCTTCCTCAGGCAATAATGGTGCCAAACAGAAATAGTCACAACCTAGAACTTTACAACACAAATGTAGCTGGAATACCTGCGTCCTGGTCACAGCCTTCTCCTGTGCAGCCACAGTCATCGCCGGGCAATGGGCACGACATGCCTACATGGCAGCCCAGTGTTCCCATGCGGTCAAACTCCTTCAACAATCATCACGGCAGCAGGCAGAGTCACTCTGGCAGCTCCCAGCCTTCAGCCACCACAGTGACAGCCATAACGCCAGCTCCCATTCAGCAACCAGTGAAAAGCATGCGAGTGTTGAAACCAGAGCTGCAGACTGCCTTGGCACCCACTCACCCTTCTTGGATGCCACAGCCCGTGCAGACTGTTCAGACCATTCCCTTCTCCGACAGTCCCTCTACAAACATGGCAGTTATGTCTCCTGTTGCGGAGGCTCCAAATTACCAGGGTCCCCCACCACCTTACCCGAAACACTTGTTACATCAGAATCCTTCTGTCAATCTGTATGAGGCAGGACCCAAGCTCAACAAGGAGGAGCCACCCCCTTTATCCAGGGAGGATGAGAATGAAAAGAATTACGAATGTGTTGATTCAACAGATAAAGAAAAGAAACAAATTACAACCTCACCTGTTCCTGTTAGAAAAAACAAGAAAGATGAGGAAAGAAGAGAGTCGCGCATTCAAAGTTATTCCCCTCAAGCCTTTAAATTCTTCATGGAACAGCATGTGGAGAATATACTCAAGTCACATCAGCAGCGTTTGCATCGGAAAAAACAGCTAGAGAATGAAATGATGCGGGTAAACTCTTCCTTCTTTCTAAATCTATGGCTAAACTGTTCCTGTATTAATTTTATGAGATATGTCTTAATTGTAGAATTAAATAGCACAGATAAGTAGAACATTTTGGTACACTGTGGTATTGAAGTCTATTTTTAATCTTAGTATTTATGTGGCAAGTTCCTTCCTTGTCTTGTTTACCTATTTAATTTTCTTCTTAGAAATTGATTTTCAATTAAGTTTTTTGCACGTCTAAATGTAATTTGTATGGCCTACATACAGTAAAGCAGCAGAAGCAGAATAATTGTTGCATGAACTGAGATGTAGCTACATGACTCATAGCTTTTTGTTATGGGTTCTATTTAATCCTGATTTTTGAGTTATATGCAATATTTTAATGGTTTTAAAAAATGTTTCTTTTTTTTTTTAAATGCATAGTGCAGATACAAGCAAAATGGTGACAAGTGGCAGGCTGGTTAGTGCACTAGTATAGTCACCCAGTGATATTTTTTACATTCTGCAGTTTGTTACCAGTAGGGATAATTTTTTTAAGTTTAAAAAAAAAAAATTTTAAAGGTTATTCGGGGGGGTTTTTTTAAGAGTGAAAGAGACATGCTATTTTTTGTGTAATTATTTTGTAATCCATGCTGTAAATGTATCTGTTTAAACAAGAGCAATTGAAGGGCATAATTATGAAACAAATACATGTGAAATCAACTGTTTTCTGCCTGCATGGAGTCAGTGGTCTATTTCTGGTATTTCAGCATTCTATTAAACCAAATCAAAAGGGTAAAAACTGGAGCTGACATAGGCATATGTCATTTCAAAAGAGAAAATACTGAGAAGTAGTGAAACGAAGATTTACAGAAAGGTGAAATTGAGATGTGTCACATATATATATATTTCTTAACAATTGTAGTTGAAAGTTTGACATAAGTATGATGTACCTTTTTATTTATTCTGTGAGAGGATGTATTTGGCTTATGCCACTTTCTTGACATGCTGTTTTTTAAATCTGTTTTCTTACTCTGAAAATTCTTACTGTAAGCTGTAGTCTTTTGTTAGTGTTTGTTTAATCACGAATATGTAAATATTAGCAAGATTTCATCCTGGAACTCTTACTAGATCTTTATTCTTAGTCTTCTCTCTTTCCTTTTTCACTTCACTAACAGCTGATTTAAACTGTTAAGGTGCGGGAAGCTTTCCTGAACACTGTAGCCTCCATCCCTGTGTAGACAAGTAAGATTCTGAAGCAACAGTGTTTCTTAAGAATAGCATGATCCCTTTTTAGAGGGCTTTGCATGCAATCCTGCATCAAAATTACGCATGAATTTATTTTGGCTATTTTTGAATACTTAAATGTAAGATTACAATTAATGTTGATTTGCAAACTTCACTTTCCCTTCTTACTGTGTTGTGTTCTGTAGTATCTCAGAATAGCTATTACTTATATGAAAGCACTGATACAACTTTTCTTGATATTTTTCTTGTGCATTTAAAGCCCCTTAAGTAGGGGTATTTTATAATGTTTATAATGTTTATGCTAGATTTTTAATAGTTATGCTAGATTTAAAGCTGGGATGTTAATTACAGGCTGAAGGGTGGAAGATGGGATATTATGCTTCAGCAGACCTCTCCTTTTTCATAAGCGCATAGGAGAGGAATGCCACAACAATAAAGTGTATTTTGGGTCTTCATGAGGAGGAGAAAGGAAAACGCACTCATTGTTTATTTTCAGAAAGTTTTAAGAAGATTAAGCAAGTTTTGAATTCCTTCTTTTCTCCCCTTTGAATTTTGGAAGAAAAAAACCCCAGAATGCCTCCCTATGACAATACCTACTTTCACAGGATGCTGTATTTCTAACATGTGACATATTTCTATGCTGTCAAGTTTCCTAGTAGTCTCAAAAACGTTTGCTTTAGATGTGTGAATTTGGCCAAGAGTTATAATAGGTGTCTTTCTTGCAAAGAGAAACTGAAGTCATCCTTTAAGGCAGAGCGAGATGAGGAAGGAGCAAAACGAGAGCAAATTGTGTGATGATAGAGAGCAAGTGAGGAGCAACACTCTGGTGTCTGGCATTTTTGTAGAAATAATCGGAGATATATATATGCAGAAAAGTTTGTGCAGCTGACAGCTTGTTAATTTTTGGTAAATGCTGAAGCTAAGGAGAGTTCTAGGGAAAATACAGCAGCAATTCAGAGAGAAGGTTTGTCATTAGCATTTGGTTTAGTGGATGACATAGGGAAAAATGAAGGTGGATTGAGGGAAGAGATGACAAATTGCAGTACTTGGGCTAGTCTTTTACAATAAAACTGTTAGCATGCAAGAGATAGAGAGCAAGTAGAAGAAAGCAAAGCTACGAGGGTTTTAGAGACTCTTCTCTGTATGTCCTGCAGTGATTAATTACTGTATTGAGTCTCATTCCTAGGGGATTGTTGCCATCTATGTTTTATTCATTGCTACCTTTGTCAATAATGGGTGAAGTTCAGGTTGTGGCAAGTTGGTCTGTACTGAGGCAGACTTTAGGGTTCAGGTGGGCTTTGAGAAGGTGACCCCACCATTATTTGAACAGGTCTTCAGTTGTCTTCTTGACATTTGTAAGTCTTTAAAAAATCCGTCCTTCTCTGTTGAAGTGTGCCTTAAGCCTGTTCATTCACAGAAAAATTAAGATGTTTCTGTCTTGGAATACAGTACACAGATATTCCCACAGTAAGACAATTTTTTGGTTCAGAATAGGTAGTTGAACCTATTTCCCACACCAGTCTTGAAACTACTGCTACCCAGTCCTAACTACTGCCTGAGGTCCACAAAAAATTTTGTCTACAAATTTGAGACAGCCTTCTCCATTTAAGTCCTACCAAATTTGTATTCCTTGTGAAGTTTGTTTGCATTTTGTATGCATTTTCCTAATTGCATCTCCTTTAGATCCATTTTTGCTATGATGCCTGTAAGAAATTTACTGTGTTCTAACGCTATTTTCCTTACTAGGTGACATATAGTAACTTGTAAAAGCATTTTTAAGATACTGAATGATATCTAACTGATACTTTCTCTCACCTTTTTTTCTCGGTCACATCTATTATATTTTGTTTCAAGTTATCTTGGAAGTCAGGCAAGGCCGAAGTTGTCTATTAACATACAGTCTATACAGGTCTAGACTTAGTTACTTAGTCCTATTGATGGTCCTGAGTACTGCTGTGCAGACAGTATCTCAGATATTTAAGCTTTAAAGATATGGAAGCAGCAAGATTTAGTATCAAGAACTGCTATGATGTGACAATAAGAAATGGAAAGCTTTTAGAATAGTGCTTGAGTACAGTTGTGATGTTTGCAGGGATTCAGTGTGGCCATGTTTGAGTTTATGATCAACATGTCCATTAAAAAATAAGGAAATGTGCTACAGGTTGAACTTGGAAATCATTGCTGTGGGATGGTGATTTCAAGCCAGGTAGGCAGATAAAATAATTGAGATGCTGTGAGAAAGGGAGCATATAGTAATTTGAAAGTGCTGTCAGAAAACCAGGACTGAACATCAAGCTGTGTGGGGATAGTGTCACAGAGAAAAAAATACAGAAAATTGAAGACAGATTGTATTCACATTAAAACAAAAAAAGAAGGGTTATTCTATTTCCAGGCCATGAAATTTGCCAAGAAAAATGGCACCAAAATTGAATGGGACTCTAAGGGAATTGAAACCAGCAAAAATACACCAGGAAGCACCCATGTTGGGGTACAATGAGAATGATCAACATGGTTCTTGTGGATAAGGGTGTCCACGCTGTAGGTGATGAGTTGCATGTGGCCTGTGAGTGTTTCAGCTGTCAGAATGTTGGTGGCATTGGCTGGAACACCAGGGATGTTCGGTCAAGATAGGGATTTGTACACAGATGGGAGCCAAGAAAAGATACTGTGGGGAGGAGCGAGCCACTTCAAAAGAAAGTACTCTGCTCAGCTGCTTGGTATGTAGAGTGGAGAGCAGTGGTGAGAGTGTGAGCAAAGTCCTGTTAGAAAGGGGTGGGTTGTGTGATAAGAGGGAATATCAGGCCCAGGCTTGTGGTGGAGGCACTGGCTTGGTGTGGGCGGGCAGTAGGAAGCAGTGCCAGTAAGATCTGTTTTGGGTAGCTACATGTGGAAGTGTGAGAGTGAGAAGGAATGCGTACTCCCTCCTGCAGCTGGAATTCTAGAGCATGGTCAGTTCAGTGACTTCTGTTCCAGCTAGTCTGTCTTTCCTGTGGCAGCTCCTTAGCCCTCAGCAACTTACAGCTCCTAGAGGTATCTTGGCTTTCTTTAACCCTGTAAAGAGAATTGGGGAGAGAGCTGATGCACACTGTTACTCAGATAGTATTATTTGCAGTGGTTTTTATCAGTAATTTGTAAATTACATTTCTTAAGAATATAGTAGTCCCTTCTCAAGATCCTCCTGGTGCATGGCACCTTGTGCATTTTGCTGTTGAAAATGATCACATTTCAGTTTTTTATCACTCCTATATGTTTTCATAGAATCCTAATGTGTAAATTAAAACAAAACCAAACCCCTTTAAGTATTATTTCTTGTCCTGTGTATAAGTATTTGGTTTGCTTTGCCTAAGCCTTGTAATTAATTATGAGAAGATCACGAAGAATTAAGAGTACTGTTCACTCTTCAGATTTAACTCTGTTTGCTGCACAGGTTGGATTGTCACCAGAAGCCCGGGATCAAATGAGGAAAATGTTGTGCCAGAAAGAGTCAAATTACATTCGGCTAAGAAGAGCTAAAATGGACAAGTCAATGTTTGTAAAAATTAAAACCCTGGGAGTTGGTGCATTTGGAGAAGTTTGCCTAGCAAGAAAAGTGGATACTAATGCTCTATATGCAACAAAGACTCTGAGGAAAAAAGATGTCTTGCTTAGAAATCAAGTTGCTCATGTTAAAGCTGAGCGGGATATCCTTGCCGAAGCTGATAATGAATGGGTGGTTCGCCTGTACTATTCATTCCAAGATAAGGACAATTTGTACTTTGTAATGGACTACATTCCAGGAGGTGATATGATGAGTCTCCTAATTAGAATGGGTGTCTTTCCAGAAAATCTGGCACGGTTCTACACAGCAGAACTGACATGCGCAGTTGAGAGTGTTCATAAAATGGGCTTCATCCACAGAGATATTAAACCTGACAATATCTTGATAGACCGTGATGGTCATATCAAATTGACTGACTTCGGGCTCTGTACTGGTTTTCGATGGACCCATGATTCAAAATACTACCAGAGCGGTAAGAGAAACACAAGTATTCTTTACAAGGAATTAAGTGATAAATGATAGAAAGATGACTGTGCCGTTTCCTTTATGAGAAGGTTTAAGTAGGCTTTTAAAAATTCTACTTCATTACTTGAAACAACAGCTGAAGAAGAAGTTGGAGCAAAAGAGAAGTTTTGAGAGTGGTAAAATACAGATTATCTGATAACTTGATTTTAGTTTTCAAAAATAAAAACATACCTTCAGAAACAAGTTTTAAATTACTTTTGATTGGTTTTTATCAAAATGTCACATATCTTAGGCCAGACTGTTATACAGTCTGGTGAGAAGATAGAGATTTAAAATGTGATTTTATTTTTTGATGATTTAAATGTTAGAGGTTTTATGTTTATGTAAGTGTAAAAATAATGTACACCCTGTACCCCCAGTGTGGTTATGTTAAGAAAAATCTTGAGAAGTGTTGAGATTGGTATTTTCTCATAGTTATGTCAAAAAGTAGCTTAAAAAAATTGTCCTCAGAGGTTGGTATTTTATATCATAAATAAAAATCAACATCCTGATGTTGATTTCTGTTTTAACTCCCAGGTTGAGTGTTGAAACTGAAACAAACTCTGTCTTGTAACATGAAATGTTAACAGAGAAAGAAAATTTCATATTAGATAAGAACTAAAGTAATCGTCCTCAATTTTGCCATCCTTGTCACTCCATGGCAGGTGATCATGCCCGTCAGGACAGTATGGATTTCAGCAGCGAGTGGGGTGACCCAGCGAACTGCAGGTGCGGGGATCGGCTGAAGCCGCTGGAGCGCAGGGCTGCGCGGCAGCACCAGCGCTGCCTGGCCCATTCCCTGGTGGGCACACCCAACTACATTGCACCAGAAGTGTTGTTACGAACAGGTGATGAATGCATTTTTGTACCGCAGTCTCGCTGCGAAGTAACTGGTACTCGGGTGTTCTGCTTCACCTTTCTTACACCGCCGCTTTTCCCAAGGACAGGATATTTTAACAAATAATAAATAGTTGTTAATATGGAAATCTTACATAAGTATTGAAGAGAACTCTTTTGTGAAGTTTTTTATTCTTAGAAATTCAAGATTAAAATTATACGAAGGCTTGACTACCTTATTTGAACTTTATTTCAGGTTACACACAGTTGTGTGACTGGTGGAGTGTTGGAGTAATTCTCTTTGAGATGCTAGTGGGGCAGCCTCCATTCCTGGCACAAACACCACTAGAAACACAAATGAAGGTAACTTTAAATGTCTGGTATTAACAGTCTTAAAAAGGCTTGAAGTTTACATAGTCTTTCTAATTTGTAATGGAAACAAAGGTGATGTTTGAGAGCACTGCCTATTCAAGCATGTTACAAACTATGGAGATTTTAAACTTTATGTTACTGTGGAGGTGCACTTAACTTATAAAGGAATTTCTAGAATCACATTCATAATTTTATCTGGTCATACAGTGAACATGCCAACTAAAAATCATGTCACATCTCAGCCTTTCACTTTTTGTATCTGTTCCAGTTATTATTTCCACTTTCTTTTCTTCTCCTCTTCCAGTATCTGGGGGTTCTTTCAGCAACACTTTGCTTCCATGCCTGCTTGCCTGCAGAGGATTTCCTTTGGTGATTTACCTGCAGGTGCCTAGCATGGGAATGTGGAGGAACAGCAGATGACTGCCTGCTCAGGGCTACTGTCAGCTCAGAGCCTTTGGTCCTTTCCTTCCTGAGCCCCTGCTGTTTCAGTGAAAGCATCAAGGCAGTCTTTTGCAGGTGTCATTTTTGCAAAATTGCATTCAGTTGGTTCAAAAGTAGTGCAGTATTGATTTTTTTTTGAAACTTGAAATCTCTTAGTCTTTACAGTACATCATATAATTCATCTCCCTCACCTTTCTAGGATTGTAAATCATGTGCCTAATCTCAGGTTCCAGGTGCTGGATTTTATAGCAGGGGTAGTCCATACCAGACTAGTTCAGATTTGGAATGTGAATGAACTTTACCTGGATTTTGCCAGATTTCCAGACAAAACATTCCTTGTGTTTCTGAAAGAGCAGCTTCATGTTTTCCCCTCTACTGTGAAAAACCTTAGACGTATTGAATTATTTCTTTGTGGTCATTTGTTTTATTTTGTTTTTCTAATGTGTTGTTTCCTTTTTATGAAATTATAAATAAATAACACATCTTTTTGCTTTTAAGGTTATCAACTGGCAAACTGCACTTCATATTCCGCCTCAGGCTAAATTGACTCCAGAGGCCTCCGACCTTATTATTAAACTCTGCCGAGGGCCAGAAGATCGTTTAGGCAAAAACGGTGCAGATGAAATAAAAGCTCATCCATTTTTCAAAACAATTGATTTTTCAAGCGATCTACGGCGACAGTCTGCTTTCTACATTCCCAAAATTGCTCATCCTACGGACACATCAAACTTTGATCCTGTTGATCCAGATAAATTGTGGAGTGATGATGATAAGGAGGGGAACAGAAATGATACCCTTAATGGGTGGTACAAAAATGGAAAACATCCTGAACATGCTTTTTATGAGTTTACCTTCCGAAGGTTTTTTGATGACAATGGCTACCCGTACAACAATCCAAAGCCGATTGAGTATGAGTATGGTAGTTCCCAAAACTCAGAACAGCAGTCAGATGATGATGATGATGATGAACAGGCAGGTAGAGGAGTTCAGAGTCGTGATCTGGTTTATGTTTAGTAGAGGAATAAAGGTCAAAAATGAAATAATCAATTTTGCAGCTATAGCTTTTGAAAAGTCTCTTCCTTTAAGAGAATTGAAAGAAGATTGCTAGGGTAAATACATGCACACTTTTTTTTAAACGCTAAAAAATTATGTCTTCACTTTCCCTTTTTTGTACATTTTGTTTCCCCAGAATACAGGGAAATCCTTCTCAAAAATTAATTTATTCCAGGAATGTTAATTGTTTAATTTAGAAGAGGTTTGATGTTAGGTAAAAAAAGTATCACTTGAATATTGTTATTGGTCTGCTGTACTCTAAGTACTCAAAATAGGAAATAGTGATTTTTTTTTTTTTTTTTTTCTTTTCCCTAAGATGATGCCTGGTATCTATTTGTACATATATTGAATAATTTTAGAGAACAAATCTCTGCTTCAGAATTTTTAATCACAGTTTTTCCATGCATTGACCAAATATAAAACGGACTTTACACTAATAAAGTTCTCTGATACATTTCTGGAGAGAAAAAAAAAAAAAGGCTGCTGTACCCTCACTTCTCACTGTATTTAGCGTTATTATTCACAGTGTTGGAAAAACAGCCACCTATCTGGTGAAACGTTTCCAGCTGCTGTGGGAGTGGCCTAGTTCTCAGCTTTGAAACAAGTGTCAGTCCTGGCTATAGTATGATCGTAAGATGATAAAACATTAGAACTAGTATTTTATTAAATAGTAATTGGATTTGATATTAGTAACACTGTAGCATGTGAGTGGTACTCTCAAAGCAGGACTGCTCACTCGGAAGCAATTTGTCTCCTGTCATCAGTTCTCCTATAGATGTAAGAGGAAAAGAAGCTTTAGAAACAACACTTTCTGAAATCTAGTTTAATTTTCTGACTAAAACCAAACTGTAAAGTGTGTACAGTGCTGCTTTAGGTGGAATTTTTAGTTTGAAAAATAAATTTTAGAATAGTGTCTTTATGATAAATTTGAGATAGTAATGGGAAAAGATTATAAATTATGACTTTTGAGACTTGTTGTGGAGACCCATTTCCCTTGGCTGGAACAGTTTTCCACCTGCTTACACAGGCAGTGAGGAGAAAGGCTGTACATGGGATCTGTCTGAGCTGGCAGTACAGTTTCAATGCTCTTTCACAGCCTGGTTCAGAACAGAATTAGGAACTTAGAGCTGTGCCTGCTGCCTTCTGCATTACTGTTGGCATAATTTCCAGCAGTAGATGATCAGGTATCTCCTAGGGTCTCATGGTGGGACGGTACTGAGCCTGTTGAGGTTACATGGAGCAGGAATGGGAGCGTCGCTCTAAGCAGCTTCACCAAGACAAGACCAGGAGTTAGAGTTGAGAGGCAGAAAGAATTGTTTTTGTCTCTATCCTTCTTTTTCCTAAAATTAACACAGTGGTAAAAAAAAATGCACTATTTTTAGTAAAGTTCATGTCTTTCGAAACATTTCTTCTTCCTTGGAATTGAATTCCAATGGATAATATAATAACATGTGTGTAAGCATTACTGCTTTCCTAAATTATTATTTGTGCCATTGCACTGGCATTGCAACTGTCTAAACATCATGAAACTGATGTTCATAGCTGTTCTTGCAGCAAGCATCAGTTACTAGTTTACTTTTCTCACCAAGCTGGTTTGTTTGCTCATGGCCATTTGTTCTCTTTCTGTGCTCCAGTCCAGTGTCTCTCTTTGTGCCAGTGCAACTGTCTGTAGTACTGTCCTCAATACTGGATCAGCAGAGGAGGTGCTTGTTGGTTAGCATTTGGAGTTTCCTTTCCTGTAAGTGTGGTCATTTGAGTGATCCAGTTTCTAGTGTGGTCCAAAAATGATTTATATTGACATAATGGAGGAACTGCAGCAGGTTAGCAGTGAGGAAACTTCTTAAACATTGTCACAGAAGAAAATGTTTGTGGAAGTTCACCCCTCTACTGTGAAGTGTTTATAATGGTTAGAAGGTGGTTATGAGAAGTTGTTTTCTCAAACAAGTAGTTAGTTGCTTTCTATAATGAAAATGAATTTGCAGCTTAATAAAACAATTCCTGTTCTGCCTTTTCCACAGCTGTTGAAATAGAGTAGCTTTTAAAATTAATTTCATTTAGCTTAAATACTGTAAAATGGCTGCCGTGCATAACTACACCATTTTATATATTATGTACAAAAGATTGCTTTGCATGTAAATAAACTTTAAAGATTATCCTCCCTCACAGTAAGTATCCCAGTAAAACTGGTCTACTTGTCTTGGAGTAAAGTATAATATATTACTGGATAAAGGTAATTTAATCAAGCCTGCCTCACCATTTGTGAAGTGTGCAGAGAAAATAATGTCAATTCATTAAACTGACTCTTAAAATTGCCGTTCTTCTTAGTATATCTCTCCTCTGCCTGCACTATACAATGGTGTGTTCCTGTTAAATACTATTACTGATCTTAGGCAATTTAAAATTAAGTTTTAAAAAGGATAGGAAAGTGTCCTGTAAAAGCACTATTGGTCTCAAAAGTGAAACCAGTTGCTTTTATTAAAGGAAATTACTGATTCTTTTAAGGACATGTGCAAGTACTGAAATACTAAATACTCTTTTGCCTTTTTAAACAAATACAAGAAGTGCTCATCTTTAGAATTTGGTAGATGATTCTGGCATTTTCTAATATAATGTATTAGAAGCTGTAATGTACCTTGTTTGAATTTTGCCACCTATATGCTGCAGTATTATATATTTCCTTGCAAAAAGTGCGGTTTGTTACGGTCCAGGTTCTCCTCTGAGAAAGTTAGTTACACATGAATGTTGTCACAATTCTCCAGCACGCTCTGCCATACCCATGTTTTGAAACTTGATGTTTCATACACAGATTCAGAGTCTATTGAGATTCTTCATAGTTGCTGCTTAAAACATGGGTGTTTCACTGGTGACCTGTGATGGGGATTGGTTTGTACAGGCAGTGGAGAACAGAGGCTCCTAGCCAGCAGCTGTGGAATTCTGCAGTAAGTTTTAGTTCAGGTTACTTTTACTTTGTAAAGCATGAAAACAAGTTTCTCTTTTATGTGCCCTTGTATACATATTAATTGTATTTATAAAATGTTCTATAATCCTATAACTGTACTGTAAATACTATTTGATATTCAGTGGCATTCTATCCTCGGGCAGGCCCTCTTGCTGTATCTTTTCTATCCTTGATTTGTAATAGAATCTATAGAATATATGGCTAGAAAGTCTCTTTGAGACTGATTATCTTCCGCTGTTGCAAAGCTGTGAGTGGGAATGATTTATTTAGACTCCTTTTAATATTATTCATCTGATAGGCAGTGCAGTGGGTGGGTTCTTAGATGACGCTGTTGTCACTGAAGATACTATTAGGCTTTTGTTTCAGATGATGTGGGTGTTTCAGATCAGACCTTTAAATCTGTTTGCTTTATTTCAGCCAAAGCAAAAAGATACTGAATTGGGTCAATGTCGTAGTAAAATGTTTGAATGCCTTAAGATGCTCATGGTAAAGGCACTATTCAAGTTTACTGATTTATATATATCTATATAGATATATATAGACTTATTCCATGTGTGTATAATGTATATATAATGTCTTTTTTTGTATTATAAGACTGTCAGTTCTTTTGGATTCTCCAATTAAATACATAGACCATCCCACAGTTCTGCTTAAGCGGATCGTTGGTTTATTCTGTGTCTAGTTAGTAAACTTAACAATCTTGCATTATGTCATGGCCATAGTAAGTTATTCACTGGTCTTTTGAGTATTCTTTACTTGTCTCAATCATGACTGGGCATCCCCTTTTGCCAGGTCTCTGCATCCCTGCAATCCAGCTACATGTGTGGCATGTGATCTCTGAATGCCCCTTGGTACATCTGGCTCTTAGACGGTTATGGGGTGGTGGCTTGGGCCATGATCTCCAAATCTGCTGATGTTCATATGAAAAGAATGTGCATCTTTGCTGACTTTCCCAGTAGGTACACTGGAGCATCCATCCTCTTCATGCAGGAGTGCCAGGTTTCCAGTTTGTCAGTGCCCAGAAGTTGAGGAATGGAGGCTTTCTTGCCCTTGCTGACTGAACACACAGCATGTGTTTGACCTGGGGATGGGATGTGAGTGGGTGGTTGCACTGACACCTTAAAAGTTACTTCAGAATAAGAGAGAGAATTCCTGCTCTTGTGAGCAGCCTAACTGAATTACTGGATACTGATAGTCAGTGACATTCCTGAGTTACAGAAACTGTTTCTGTTTTCTCAGAATCGGTTTCTGTAGTGTAGCACTTCATGGAGTAATAAACCCCACACTGAATCTTTATAAGAAGTGAAAATCACGTTCTTATTTTTCACTATTCAAATATGAAAGGTAAATGCTAGTTGTCCAAATGAATTTATTTTTCTGTCCTCCTTCACTTCCCTCTTCTACAAGTCCCCTTTATGCTGCAACAGCTCTACTGTTTAACAATAAAATGGCACAAGTGTAACAGTAGAAATGCTATTGTACTTGGCTGTCATCTCATGTTCGTAACCTGTTCTCAAAAGTATGTATTTTGATGTTCAAGTGTTCAGTTTGATGGTGTTCTTTCCATGTCCTCTGCTGGCTCTTTCATCAAAATAAGTAAATATTAGGAATTACTATTATGATTTTTATTATTTACGATACATTATGTATCATGAAGCTGTTCTTTAAGAGGACAATGTATCATAGCTTTCGTCTGTATTTGTCTTTGTGAAAATCCCCTTCTTTAGGTAGACATCTCAAAGTGCTAATGCAGAAACTAGTGTGTTATTGGAGAGACTGAATTATATCCTAATTCTTCTACATTTGGGGAGGAGGTTGTGGAAGTACAGCACCATTTTTTATTCATTAGCCCACCTACAAAGGGGAGAAGGGAAATTCCTCCAGCTCTCATCAACCAAGTGCTGTGATACACTTAAAATTTTAGAAGCTCAGCCGCAGCTTTCTGTGTCTTTACAGCTGAAGTAATGTAGGAATTATTATTTTAAATGTAGACACTTGTTAAATGGATAGACTAAAAGTGCCAGTTTAAGAATGGGTAGAAATACAAGAACAACACGTAAGAATGGATGTGATATACTTAATTAGAGGATGACATACTGCTGTGGGGGTTTGGAGTTCACCCTGAAGGACTATCATAAACCTCCTGCATTGTGCCCAACCTTTAGATCCTATTTGTTGCTAAGCAGCTGAGTCTATTTAGACAGGTGATGAGGTCCTGCTCCATCAGGACACTCAAGGGCAGTTTCCTGGTCTGACTCCTCGGCAGCAGGTTTTCCTCAGCACCCTCAGATGCGTTTTCTTCCCCGGAATAACACCATCTGCGAGAGTTTGAAGAGGTGCAGACAAGTCACAAGCAAAGAACACGTAGATAAAAGTGGGTGCGTGCTATTCACTCGGCAAAACTCACATTTGTGAGTTACGGAAAGGAAATAGCCGAAGGAAGCCCCTCGACCACCACGGCAGGATCTCACGTAGGTAAAGTGGTTGGGGGGGAATCCGCGTTCGTCGTCTTCGATTGAAGAAGGCATAACCTTTCTTCCGCGCAAGCATTGGTGGTTCAGTGGTAGAATTCTCGCCTGCCACGCGGGAGGCCCGGGTTCGATTCCCGGCCAATGCAGTTGCTCTTTTATTTCCACTTGGTTTCTCCTCGCCTTTTTAAATTTTTTATTTTCACTACTCCTTAAAATATAGAACCAAACCAGCTCTTCCCTTTTAGTAATAACTCTCAAACAGACACCGGCTCCTTGTCGGCCTTGCTGGGCGGACCTTGTACCCCGTCCCACCAGGCTGGAAGTGACGCAGCCGGATTTGCCTTCAAAAATTGCCGGCGGCGGCGGCGGCGGGAGGAGGTGGCGGGCAGGGCCGGGGCGGGGCCAGTGCCGCTGCAGGAGGAAGGGGGGCGGAAGGAGTGAAGAACTCGTGGCTGTCGGGAGCTGCTGCCGCCGCTGACGGTGCGAGCTCTGGGGAGGAGTAAGTGAGCGAGAGGGGCCCGCGGTGTCCGCCCGGGCCCGCCTGTCCCTGCGGCCCGGAGCGGGGGGCGATGGCCGCGCCCCGCGTGGCGGGGCCGCCCCGAGGGCTCCCGGACACGGGCGGGCTCCGCTGCTCTGTCCCGGAGCCGGAGGGCGAGGGGCCGCGGTGGTGGCTGTCGCGACAGCGGTGACCATGACCACGGAGCTCGGCGGTGTCATTATGAGGGCTGTGGCTCACACGTGGTTGGCGCCGCACGGGGCATCGCCGTCGGGGGCTGCCGCTGCCCGCAGGTGTGCGGCCGGCGCTCCCGGCCTCCGCAGTCCGCCTGGGTGGGCTTGCTGGTGCTGCCGGCACGGGCACGGAGCTCTGCTTCCTACTTCTCCCTTCACCCTCCACCTGCTTTTTGGGTTCTGGGGGTTTTTGTTAATATGCAGGAATCTGCGACGATGCAAATTTTCTGTCCAGACAGAGAGAAGCTGCGGGCAGCAATTCCAGGTATCCATTCTGCCGCGGACCTCTCTAAACTTCCGAAGAAATTTGCTAATTTAACATTGAGCATCAAAAAGAATGCTAGCCCCCCTGAAGCGGGGAGTAAGTAGCATGTTTAATAAAGTCTTCTGAAAGGCTTAGCCTGGAAAACATAAAATCATTTGCTACCAGTGTATCTCTGCCTAGTGATTGATTTTTTGTTTGTTTGTTCGCACAAACGGCCAGGTATATTTATATTTGTGGCTGCTGTGGTCTTCTTTTGCTACCGTTGCTGTTGAATACAGCAACGGAATGAGAACCATTTTGTTTAGTGTCCGGTAAGTCTGGCAACTCTTCTTCCCAGGTAATTGACATAATCACTTGTCAATACCAAATGTTGGCCGTGGATATTATGAGGAAAGGTGTTAAAGCTGGAATGGAGCTCGGAGATGATGCAAGGTTATGTCTTCAGTAAAAACTGATTCCTGAAAGCTGTTACTTTGGGGTGTTTTTTTCTCATCTGGCTTGCCAAGAGAACTTTGCAAGTATTACACGGTTGCTTTGATGTCAGAGCCTGTATAGCAGGCTGAAATAATGGAAACATGTGTACTCTGCCAAAATTCAGGCTCTGGCTTAGTGCAGACATTGAGGTTGGAGCGAAGAACTCCTTGGAAGTATTTTCCATGTATGGCTCGTGCTGTTCTTCGAGTCAGCAGGTCCACCACAGTAATTGATACACTCCAGTGTTAATCTTCACTTCTCATCTCTGCATATCAATCTCGTATTTTATTTTTTAAAGTTTTTCTTTGTGTTACAGGATTGATGCAGTGTTCAGTTACCGTTTCCCGGATTCTAACATATCACTGTGAGCAGAAATTACTTACAGTTATTCCTTATGCTGATTTCTTGAAGTCATTATGGAAAACATGAAGTATCCCCCGTGTTTTCTTGATAATGGTCAGGCTGTTATCTTTCAAATGAAATACAAAAAAAAGTTCCAAAACCTCATTCTCACAAGCCGTAGGGATCTTGAACTTTTGTTAGGTTCAACCCTCACTGGACTTGGCTGTTCTGTAGTCTAAAAATATTTTAGGTCCTTGGAGCAAATGATAAAATGTATTTTGTTACTAGAGAAGGGTTGATTTTGGGGAACCTTACATACTCACAGCTAGTGTGAAGAGTGATTATTCTTGTTGTGAAGCGTGTGTGTTTGTACACAGTGAAGAATTAAACTGGCAAGACAAAGTGCTTAGGTTATTTTCCTTGTATCCTGTTCACTGTAAACTTTACGAGCTTTTTAGTGCTTTAGTGGCTGTTGGAACACAGATAACTTCATTGGTCCATGATTCATGGAAAGGTCATGGCTGATAAGTGCAGACCTGCTGCTTTGACATCCTGTTATGTGATAGCACCAAGGACTTGTAAACATACGCAATATTGCTAAGTGTTTGTAAATACTTTAAAAATTATTGAGTAGTGTCGGATTCGTTTTGTGAGAGTTTTAATCCCTTCAGTTCTGGTTTAACTCTGGATTTGTGTGTACTCATGCCTCACACATCCTACACCCGGCTGAGCTGCCCCAGTGTATTGTGACCTTCTGCCACAAACTTCAGTCTACTTTCAGATTAGTACCTTAACTCTTCTTTTTCCCCCTTAGAACGGCTTTAGCATCTTCAGTTACAGGTGCAGCAGAGCCATGGACTCTGATTAGTGTATCAGCTCTGACACTGCCAGAAGTCAAGTGGCAGCAGCAGTGGCATGTCCAGACATAAGCAGAGCCAGCAGCTTTTTCTGCCTCACTTGTACTCAAGAGTCTTGCATTTGAAAGCCACTTCAAGCTCTTCTGCTCTTATGAGTCAAGATGAAGTAACAAATTAAATTTGTTTTCTAGTTTAAACTAAATTATGTTGCATTTTCAATACCACTGATGAAACAGGTGGATTCCAGTAGCATTATAAACTTGCGTGAGCACCTTGTTTTTTCTTTTTTTCTTCCCATGAGTTACTAGCTCATTCTGCTTACATGTCTGTTTCTACTTTCTGTCCTTACTTTCTCTGCCTTTTCTAACCTGAAAATCTCATTTACTCTTTTATTATGTGCAGTGTTACCCTTCTGTTCCCAAGCTTTCATATATTTCTGGCTTAGCCTCTTCAGTTTTGGGGTTTTTTTTAAAAAAAAATAGTTATTTTCACATTTCCAAATGAAAGCTATTCTTACAAACTTTTTTTTTCTTTTTGTGGATACATAGAGTTGCTGTTCTGCTTGGATTGCTCTACAGCATTCAATGAAAAAAAGTTACCTGTGACTTCCCTCTGTATTTAAAAGTCTAGTTTGGTTTTAGTAACTTGCTATTACTTGATTTTTAAAATGTCTATTAGCATCTTGCTCAACTTGTGATTTCAGTAGTGTTAGTCATCGGTTCGAATTCTCAGGACAGGCAAACAGGTGTATCTGGTAGGATGAGCAGGAGTGGAAAAGCTTGCTCCTAAATATAGCAGGGAAAACTTTGGTAACATCTGTGTGATGATCCATACAGCAGCTGACAAACATCTTCAAGCTCTTTCTCCTGAGGTTAAAACCAACAAAACTCCCAAGCCAAACTCTGTCTCCACAGCCTAATTAGCCTGGGATATGTTAGTCTTTGTAGTTGGTGGTCACATTAACTGTATCAGCTTGTAGACATCATGGCCAGCTGGGCGAGTGTCTGGCTGGAGTGAGATTACACGGTGGAGGTTGTGTGATAGCAGGTTTCCAAGCTCACCCCCACGGGTCCCTTCTGCAGGGATGGGTGCGGGCTCTCAGAGGCCTGTCTTCAGCTCCCCTGCTTCCAGAGTTTTGCTGTTTCAGACCGAAAATTTTGACAGCAGCTATCTGCTCCAAGGGAAGCTGGGGAAGGAAGAGGATGGAAGCAAAAAAGAAGAGGATGTTGGCTCAGGAATGCCTGAGCTGTGTGTCTGTGCATAAAACTACTTGGAAAGGGGTCAGAAAAAAGAGTGAAAGCCCTAAAATGTTTGATTTGTACTTAGCAGTCCCTTTTAAAATGGAGAGCTCACATTTTAGCAGTAGGTTGGCAGGTGTGTGCAAAGTGTGGCTTCTGAAACCTCTGATAATGTGTCTGAATTGGACCCTGACCTGGTCTTGAAATATATTCCGTCTTAGGTCTGTTTATGGCGCATGTGAATTTAGTGCCTCTTACATTCTTTAAATAGTTGATCTGTATCAAGTGTGCTTCATCCCAGGGCTTAGCTGGAATTGCTTGTCTGCAGTTGCTTCTTCCTGGCACTGGGTACAGGTACCAAAATGAGAGCAGGACAACTCTCTTGCAGGCATGTTTATTTGCTGATTTTAATGTTTTCTGTGCCTGGTTAAGAAATTAGGAGGTGAGTGGCATTCTTGGTGCATAAGAGGCAAGAAAAGTGGAGACAGTGCAGGTGTCTTAGAGAAGGGGATGGGGTGTATTAAAGACACTGACAGTAACATGGGAGACTGCTCTATGGACAGTGGCACTGTAAAGAATGAGTACTACTTCTACTCTACTTGTGTAAATAATACTTCTGTGCTATTCTAATCTAAAAGCACAGATTCTGCTAGTGCTACAAAGTGGAAGTAGTCACAGTCTATGATGTTTGCTCCAAAAAAACCATGAACAACCACCACTGGCAGGGAAAAATAGCATGGTTTGAACAATATGTTAAATAAAATGGGTAGTTACACACTAAATGTTTAATTGTGGCTTTTGCTTACTTTCAGTGATAACTTAAACAGCCTCAATGTTTTTCAAGGGTTTATTTTTAAGTGTAAGAAGGAAAGTGATAGAAAGATGCAAGCTTGGCATGGAAGATGGATATTTGTTACAAAGAAACATTAAATAAAATTGAAGAATTGTAAAATCAAACTAATGGAAGAACAGTGTTTTCCGCAAGGCAAAAATTAGACTGTTAAAACTCACATGCATGGAATGTTAAGACAAAAAAAAGTTAACTAAACACAATGCACTAGGAAGAAGAGCTTTGATTTATTACTTGATGGGTGTTTTTTGTTTTAAACCACAGGCCAGCACAGTAAAATACTAATTTATCTTACAATAGAATAAAGAGGCAGGGAGAGTATGCAATTGTGACTTGAAACAGTGCATTTAAATCTGCATATTTTATATGGGCTTTTTGACAGAATCTCTGTGACAAGAAACAAAGCTGTGACATGAAAAGTTTAATTTCTAGTAACAGAATATCAGTTATCTTTTTATACAGATGACATTAATTTTAGGCCTTTTTTTTCTATCTGGTATTTTTTCAGCTTCTTTATTTTGGTATGCCAAATGAGCTAATAAGCATATGAAAATACTTCAAAAAAATTGTTCCAGTACTGGGTTGGTTTTTTTACTTAATATTTCCTGGTTTTTTTCAGCTTCATGTTGAACATGAGCCTTGTTATGATCATTGAGAATGTGAAGTTGGCCCGTGAATATGCCTTACTGGGAAATTATGACTCTGCAATGGTCTACTACCAGGGAGTTCTTGACCAAATGAATAAGTATCTGTACTCTGTGAGAGATACCTATCTGCAACAGAAATGGCAGCAGGTAAATTACACTTTTCTGGGACGTTTTGGGGGGAGGAAAGCATTGAAGTAGCAAGAATTGCCTATCTTATTGTAAACAAAAATATAAAAAGACCTACCCCTATTCTCTAATAAACAAGTGTTGTTATATATAGGCTTCTTTTTTGTTACATAGACTTGTTTAAGTCATCTTTATGACTTGTCTTTCAGTGGCAGAACAGTCAATGCAACATGCTCCTTGGGAGCCAGTGCACTGTCTGCCTTGTTGTCTACTTGCTGATGAGTGCCTGTTATGCTGAAATTTTTTAGTCTGGTATCATTTGGGTCTTATTTCCCCCAATGTTTTAGTGGGGCTAAGGTCTTTAATAGCAAGTGAGTTGTTAATTTGTCCTCAACAAAAACCATAATTTCTTTTCATTGGTATTCTGTTTATTAGGTTGATACTTCTGATTGATATTTAGTCTGTTAGGTTTTGTCATACCTGTTTAATCTGCAGAATTTGTCAAAAGTCTTTGTTAAATCCAAAATCTCTCAGTTTGTCCTTTAAATGTGCTGAGGAAGGCAGAAAAACCTCCTTAGTATCTAATGTGCATAATTCTTGTTTATTGAAGTAGAATTAGGTAGCTTGTTAAACCCTGTGGAATCCATCCAGGCATTACATGGGCTTGAACAGAGGACTGTTACAAACTTATTTCCAGTGTGCTTAATGTGCCTAATCTACCTTTTTTTTTTTTTAATCAGGTTTGGCAGGAGATAAGTGTGGAAGCTAAGCATGTGAAAGATATAATGAAAACACTGGAGAGTTTTAAACTAGACAATACTCCATTGAAAGCCTCGCAACAAGAATTACCAGCTCACGATGCAGAAGTCTGGTCTTTGCCAGTACCTGCTGAACGTAGGTAAGAGGAAACCTGAAGACCTAAATTAATATTTATCAGGACAAAGTGTGCTTTGACTTCAGCCTGTTGTGGTGTAATTTTTGTTCTTGAACTTAGATGTGTAACACTCGCACCAGCAGCTTGTGGTGAAGGAGGTGTCATTTTGAGGCAGCCTAATCCAGAATGTTCTGGGGGTTTTATCTTACATTGGCCTGACTAGTGTCAAGCTTCTTCCCCTACCCGCTGTTGGCTGAGTTGTTTGGTTTTGACTTTTTATTTCCCTTTTGTCTTTGTTGGCATTAATTAGCTGGTTCAGGATGCTAAAGACATTGTTCTGTGTGTCTAGTTGGTTTTTGTTTGGCTTTTTTTTTTTTTTTTTTTGTGAGTAGCTGCCTGAGCTGGTTCACTGGAGGTTCTAACATATGCCAGTGGTAGCACAGAGGAGGGAACAGGAGTACATGCAGAGCAGACACAGAACTTTGCATTTTGACATAAAGTGATTGTCAGATTACTTCAGCTGTATTGTCAAATTATTGTTTGAGGCTTTGAACTTACAAGGGTTTTCTCACAGAGAGATACCTTCAGTCTTTATGGGTACATTTTAATGTCTATTTTTAAATTGATTTATTTTAAGCCTGCCTTCTGAAAGAAATGGGTCCTGTGTGATCACATTATTTCTGTATATCTCATTTAATAACTTTAGAATACTCACAGCCAAATTCAGTCAAATGTTATGGAAGGATAAAGTCTGAGAGGTGGAACTTTCCTAATGTTTTGAGGGTTTCTAGAGAAAAGATACACAAATTCATGTTTATAAAAAGGGAAGGTCTTGAGAGAACTGTTCCTGTTCCATTTGTCTTGCCAGCTGCTGAAGTATTGAATTGTGGCAATATGAAAAAGCCACAGTGAAAACTTGGGCTGTGTTGCATCAATTCCCATCTTGAGATAGCAGAACTCACAAACTGAGGTGGAAATTAGGTGTGGAATCACACTGTGTATTTTGAGCTTTGGGGTGGAATCCGTAGGTGTTCATAAATACAAATAGGTTGGTAGAAATTCCACTTGGAGAAGGAAAATACTCCTAACACGTATGGTCTTACCATCAGCATATTCATGTAGTGTAATATGCATTTCATCCTGAAGAGATCTGTAGTGTTCTGACAAACTCATTGCTGTGAATCAATTAAAGACAATTTCTGTGAAGGTATTATGTGAAGGATCCTGACACATCTTAAACGATGCATCAAAACACATCATTTAGTTTCAGTAAATGCTCTCCAAATCAAAGATTTAGATTTTCCGTTCTCTGGAAATATCCCTGAACTTAAACTTGGCTAGTAGCTTATTAATGCCGAAGTTTTAGGGGGGCCCATGGAAAAAGTGTATCTGTGAGAGTAATGGACTTGTATGGGAAAGAAACTGAATTTTAAAAAAGAAGTCCATAATACCAGTCACAATAGTGGTTTATTCCCAGGCACTTCTAGAAGCAGTTTCATTTCCAGCAACTGGAGGCCTCACATACATGTTTTTCTTCAAAGGAAGTGGGAGCAAAAGGAAATGAAAATAAAATTGTCATTCCCACAAAACCTTTACATTTCTTTGTGTAGAGAAGTGAGGACCATGGTGATAAGCAGAATTTTTTTGTTTGTTAATTTTTTCTAGGTTGCATATTACTTTTACTGATGAAATATACAAAGCAAAGCACTTGTTTTAAAAAGTGGACCCTGAGCTTGTGGCAAAGGGAAAATGGATTTTTACTGACTATCTTAAAATACCTGTTCTTGACATATAGCTGTTTCTGACATACAGATTTTTATCTTGAGCAAAATGGCTTTTCAGTTTGTAACCAGTTGATTTGGTTAGGTAGTGCTCACCAGTGGCCTTACACTGAGGCTTTTTGCATATGTTACAACTAATTAGACCTTCGCCAGGACCCAGGAAGCGTCAGTCTGCTCCGTGCAGTGATTGCAGAGCTCACAATAATCGTGTAAGTGCAGCTGTCAGAGGCTCTCACCGTCCATCCTCTCGAAATCCCAGTGATAAAGGGAAGGCAGTCCGCAGCCGGGAAAAAAAGGATCAGCAAAATAAAGGAAAAGAGGAAAAGGTAAACTTGCAAATAACTTCATGGAGTTCTGAAAGTCAGACTTGCTTTCTTACTACTGAGTGTATTCTAAAATGACATCCCTATAAAATGTTTCTTCTGTTCATGTCAGCGTGCTGATTTGAATCTTACCTTGTAGGGTGTCTTTGCTTTGTGCACAGTGTTGATTATGGATTAATTAAAAACAAACAGTTGCTCTGGGAAGTTGGGATCTGGTAAATGTATCTGAAGGTGGGTGTTTCCAAGCTCTTCTTGGTGGTGCCAAGCAGTAGGACAAGAGGCAGTGGGCAGAAACTGATGCACAGGGAGTTCCAGCTGAACATGAGGAAAAACTTCTTTACTGTGCGGGTGACGAGGCACTGGAACAGGTTATCCAAAGAGGTTGTGGAATCTCCCTCACTGGAGATACTCAAGAACCGTCTGCACGCAATCCTGTGCCATGTGCTCTGGGACAACCCTGCTTGAGCAGTGAGGTTGGACCACCGCTGTGGTCCCTTCTGACCTGACCCATTCTGTGATTCTGTGACGTGTTTACGGCAACTTGAAGGCAGTCGTTTAAAATTAATACCACTGGATTTCTGAGATGGAGCCTGGTGGCACTCATTCAAGTGGGACATCTTTGTGGCTTAATTGCTTTGAGTATAATGTAAAGCAAGATTGACTTGCCTCTTCAAAGCATTTCAAGATTTACTTAATCCTTAAAGGAGAGTCTTGTGGGGGTTTTTTTTGTTTTTTGGTTTTTTTTGAGATCTGTTGCTAGCTCCATACTCTATTCAGTTTTAGATGAACAAAACCCCAGCATACTTGAACTCTGATCTGTTCTTGGCAATCAGAGTGCTTTAATTTTCACTTTGTGTTCTGGTCTCCATAAATGTAGCTGATGACCAAAGTAAGAGACCATACAGGAAACAGTAGATTCCTAGTTTTCCAGAGTCTAAAGAAATCAAATATCCATGCAATAGTTTGTTAGCTTCAGCAGCCTTAAGTTGTGGCAAGGTATCATGGCCTGTGGAGATAGCATAATCTACAAGGGTGGAATTCTTTAGCTGTGTAAGCTGCTACTTTTATTAGGAGCTAAATTAGATTGTCTTTGAGTGATAATACTCTCTCCATCAGAATATACCCACAGAGAGACAGGATAGGTCTCTTTTTCTCTTTTACAGTTGTTCTGTCATCACCAGTGCTTGCTGTTAAATGTATAAAACCAGGGTATGTCTAGTGCATTTTATTTCCCTTCAGTTGCATGGTTTCTGCTGTTTGAGCCCTTTCAACTGTGTAGCTTCTTTGCTTCAATTCTGCTGCAGAGCTGCTTCTCTGCTGTTCATGTCCATGCTTCTGTATCAGTTAATTAGCTCTGGTTTTACCCCTGTGGTCTCCCTGCAGATCACCTCTGCTCATTCTACATATGGAAATCACACTTAATTTTGTTTTTTGTGTCCCACATACATGGCATATTTATGACACTTAGAGAATTTGAGATACTCTCAGTGTGATACTTCGTGGTCCAGTCTTATGCATTATTTCCCGCTACCTTGTCTCAGATAGTTTTAGGTTTCTCTGGGAGAAGAGGCAGAAACTGTTACACTGGGATAGGTGTATGCAGTTTTGATTAGGTACCAAAGCAAAGAAACTGCATCAGTGCAATATGCTGGCTTTGGGGAGAAGGAAATGGAACAAGGGCAGTACAGAAATCTGGGTGAAACACACAGATCCATCCTGCAGTGCAGCTGTAATGTGGATGCTTCATAATAATTCATGCTGGTTTATGTTGCCACCTTCTAAAAATATGATGCTGTTATGGAATTGTGATAAAAACTAATTAGTAGCATAACCATTGTTATGTATTTACATTGTTATATCCTTTATATGTAGAACAAATCCGCATCAGAGATTTCAGAGTCTGAACCAAAGAAATTTGATAGTACTGGATATGACAAAGATTTAGTAGAAGCTTTGGAAAGAGATATAATTTCTCAGAATCCCAACATTCGATGGTAAGTTTGAGTACTGCTGTTTAGCCTCTTGAGTTGTTGTTTCTATTCCCTCTTACATGATATGACAAGAATTAAGTATTTTATCAGATACTTACGTAAGGAAAGTATATACAGCTTTTCCTTACTGCCTTTGAATAGGCAACTAAACTTCTTATGTAGCTGAATATTTCTAGAGCTCAATTTTTTTTTCCCCCCCAC
The DNA here is from genome assembly GCF_000738735.6 of Corvus cornix cornix. Classification (NCBI taxonomy): domain Eukaryota; kingdom Metazoa; phylum Chordata; class Aves; order Passeriformes; family Corvidae; genus Corvus; species Corvus cornix. The sequence continues at coordinate 57,126,193 of NC_047056.1, forward strand.
ACATAGCTTCATATAATAGTTGGGGCTGGATGGGACCTTTAAAGATCAGCTTAAGCAGTCCTTGCCATGGGCAGGGACATCTTTCCCTAGATCAGATTGCCTAAAGTCCTCTCCAACCTGGCCATATGAAGCTTATCAAAATTTTCTGAGAGTCCTAAAATCAATTTTTGAGATACTCTTTTGCAATGTAAAACTTTCTAATGTCTGTCAGTGTCTCTTGATTTGAAAAACTGTTTTGCTACTCTGGGGCATAGCAAGACAGAAAACTGATTATGATGCCATGAAGATTTTTTGCCTTTTCTTTTATACCCCTGTTACACCTTTTTTACAACTTCTGTATTCTTTAGTGCTTTTTGCCTACATTCTTGGACTTGTCAAGCTAGGAGACTAAACATTTTAGAAGCTTTGTAGTTAGAGATCAGTGTGTCCCAGACCCCAAGGTCCTCTCCAGAACACATTCTGTAAACTAAGATAGAACCATCCAGGGTGAGGCTCCTTGGGGAGGGGGGCTCATTGGAGTCTCTCATTGGGGAATTTTTGATAGATATGCTAATTAGTAAAACCTATAATGTTATACCTGATCTTTTGGGGGTGGGCATTGCAAGGTGCATTGAGGTGCATTTGACCTGGACGTGTGCACCTAAGGATCCTTAAAATAAATACCAAGGTAAAATCCCTTTTCCTTCTTCTAACCGTGTCTGACTCTTGATTTTAAGACCAGGAAAAGGCATCAATTAACAAAGGAGCTATGTCAATATCAGAACCCTTTGAAATGTTGCTGGACGTGATGTGGTCACTAGTATAAAATAAAATCCTGTGCCAGTACCTTTACATAAATGTGTTAAACCTTATACAAAGGTTGTTTTGTGTTTCAAATGTTTCCAAGCTTAGGTGGTTTTGTGAGGATTAAATGAGCAAAAATCTTTTGGCAAATAAAGTAGGCTTTAAAAAAACCTGAACAGCCCCACAAAACACTTTGTGTGCATGCAGCTGTCCTGTATTTCAGTTTAATATTTAAATATGTTTCAGTTTTTATATTGACTCTTAAATTACGACTTCAGATTTGAAACTAATTCTTCATATAGATGTGTTTTGAAACCAAAATGTTACTTGGGCACCTGCTGATAAGAGGAATGCCCTGAGAGTTACCCTCAAGGAAATAAGACCAGCCTGTAAGGTATCTAAGAATTAATACATTTGTAACTCTGAAAAAGAATTCTAAAAATTCTCTTTAATTCTACTCCATTTACTAGTCTTCAGCAAGTTGTTCTTGTAACAATGAAAGAAGGTATTTAAGTTTCAGGGCCATCTCAGCAAAAGAAGAAAGCATAATCTGTAGTTAGCCTAAGTTGCACCAACTTGCTTTACTCTGCTTGTTCTTCTGTGTATACTGACAGTGGTGCTCTAGTGAAATAGTTCATGTCGTTCTTGCTTTTGCATCCAGCTGGAGTCTACCTGCCAGATGCCAATTGTAGTTGTTACAGGCTTTTGCCATTAGAACGTAAATAATTCAGGAAAATGCATTGGGTTTATGGGAGAGCTGGTGTGTAAGTTTAATTGTGCTGTGGAGTGACTCTTGCATGCCATCTGAATCTGTCAAACAACTTTCTCTTTCTTGTCAGGGATGACATTGCTGATTTAGTAGAAGCCAAAAAGCTGCTTAAGGAAGCTGTAGTTTTACCAATGTGGATGCCAGAGTTTTTTAAGGGGATTAGAAGACCCTGGAAGGTATGAAAAAAACCTGCTTCTGTGATCATAAGTAGGATTTTGAGATTGCATCTTGGCAGAGTAAGAAATGTCAAATGTTTTACAGTTTAAGTAAATTCTTTCCACATTTTAGTAGCAAAATTTATGGTAAATAATAACAGCAAGACAAACATGTCAGCCAGATACCTGCACTGTCTTCAGCTACGTGTTTGCAAGTAAGCAATAGTATTCATTACTTACCTTTGAATAACTTTTCAAGGGAAAGTGTACATCCAGTATTTTACTATTACACTAAACAAACTGTAAAGTTCTCTGTTTTGGTTCTTGTCCTAAAAGTGGTTCTTTTTCATATTAATAGGGTGTGCTGATGGTTGGTCCTCCTGGTACTGGAAAGACCCTCCTAGCAAAAGCTGTAGCCACTGAATGCAAGACAACTTTTTTCAATGTTTCTTCTTCCACACTTACCTCAAAATACAGAGGAGAATCTGAGAAACTTGTTCGTCTGCTGTTTGAAATGGTGATTTAAATTTCTGAATATGAGCAGTGAGATAATGAAGTAGAATCACCTCTGGAACAATGAAACCTTACCAAGGTTTCATACTCATAGCATACATAAACGGCTCTCCAAGCTTCAAATGCTTGGGGCATTTCTGATTTGCCCATTTGCATTTCAAGATTATTCCTAAATAGATTTATAAAAGCTGAAAAATTAGGTCATCTTTAATTTTCAGGGTTAGCTTGCTATGTTAGAGGTAGCTCACTAAGCTGGTGAGTGCTGCAGAACATACTTGAATGTAAATATAGGGATGGAATTAATTGCTTTCTGGGTGAGAACCCTATTTTTAGGCTGTGTTTTGTTGTTTTTGTGGGTGGTTTTTTGTTTGTGCTTAAAAGAAGTGGCCTTCCAAACTGTATTTGGCTTCAGAGCACATAATCTTGAAATGGGCTCAGAAAATAGTTGCCTTATTTTTCCATGTGTTACCAGGTTTGCATGCAGTGTTTGCACAGTACTGAAGGGGAAAGCAGAGTTGCAGTTACAGTAGTCAGAAAAGTCAGGAAGTAAAAGATCTTTCACATTATGGTTTGGTAGGTCTGGTACCAGCTCATTTAATGTGATTAGTCAAAAATGCAGATACACAATGAACAGCATCTCAACTGCTCTTTTTTATTATCCTGGATCCTTGTCTTTAAATGCTCTTGTTTTCAAAAAGGTCAGTTATTTTGCAGTTGACCTCTCTTGGACAGGTTCCATGTCATGGTGTCCCAGCTTAACATTCATCCTAACTTTAACTGAAATCTTATTCAAGCATTCTGTGATGACTTTCACAGCTAAAAATGTTACTCCTAATGTGGAAAACTGCCTATAGCTTATTAAATGTTTTTTTATAGCCCTAGCAACTACAGGACTTTGCCAAAAGCTCTCCTACTCAAATGCTGTGAATGAATGCACAGCTGCTCTGTACCTGAGTGCTGGGGTCCAAGAGAGGAAAGGGTGGGGATTGTTCAATACTTGTGAGCTGATAGAATGGGGTAAATACATCATTACTCAGCTCTGAATATGCTGCTACTTCTTAAATGAGAGTAGACTGCTATCTCAGCTTCTTCTTTATCTTTTGCTTTCTTCAGGCTCGATTTTATGCCCCGACAACCATATTTATTGATGAGATAGACTCCATCTGTAGCCGCAGGGGAACTTCAGAGGAGCATGAAGCCAGCCGACGTGTGAAGGCAGAACTGCTGGTTCAAATGGATGGTAAATAACCTGATCACTGGGAACTGCTGGACTGGAGGAAACTTGAGGGACAAAAACCAAAAATCATTCAAAACTTCACTCTTCAGAAGCAGTTTTTTGAAAGCCTTACATGAAATTTGGGTTAAAAGCTACAAGTGATGTTGTTTAAGTCTTTTGGCCTCTGAGCCAAAAGTGATTCAGAAAAGGAGGATTCAATAGAAAATACATGATTTCAAAAGAGCAGCAGAAAAACCCCCTGTTTCTCTCAGTCTTCGCCTGGCATGTCACTCACTTCTTCAAAATTTAAGTAAAAAGTGGTTCAAAAGAACTGTTACCTGTTCCAATTTAAACTTCAAAGGCAGCATTACACTTAACTTCTTTGGGATCTCTCTTTCTCCCAAAAATATAAATAAAAGTGAAGATCATCTATTTCATAGAAGTGGTTGGGAGAGTTTTCATTTTAAAACACTGAATTCACTACAGATGTGTGGCTAGTATTTCACAAATCAGCGAAGTTCAAAAGCAGGTAACAGCGCAGAGTTGCTGTAGAGGCATCCTTTTTATATTCTGGTGAGCACAGAGAAGGAAAGGAACTACTGAAAAGTGCTAATCTATGGACTGATTTGTGATAGAATTCCAGGAGTCAGAAGATTTGCATATTTATTTCTCCTTCTCTGATGTTGGTACCCTTTTATTTTTGTCTTTAAAGAGCAGCAAAGCTGTAATACTGTTCTCATGTCAAGTATGTACATAATCTGATTTTATTAATAACAACTATTTGAATCCTTTTACTTAGGCTTTCATAAATAGTGTTTTATATGCAGGTTCTCAAGCAGACTAGGTGCAATGGCTATCCCACAGCCCAATCCTGTTGTTCTAAGCAAAAACAGTAGATACAGAGAGTAGCAACTTTAAGAAAATTACCTTCTTCCTATTGTAGCAGGTTCATACTGTTTAGAAATTGAGGTATTCTGTCTGTCTCTGAGAAGTTGTGATTTAGTTCACCAAATTTAAACATTACTTCAGCAGTTTGTACAGTCCATCTGTACACGTGGAACCTTTGGCCTGAATTCAGAAGTGAGGACACCTTGTAGGGAAGTCATGCTGCTTTTGTGTGGCTGTTGGTGAATACTGTGAGGGACGTCTGGTTTTTGGTGTGGTGGTGGTGTTGGGGGTTGTTTTGTTTCCTTGCATGCTGTTATAAGGTGTCGACATGAAAACTGAACCACTGTTTTGGCAGAAGTACAAACAACCTCCTGTGAAACCATTCTAGCTATGATAGAGAGGAACTTCCTGGTCTGAGCAGTGGCCTCTGCCCCTGCTCCTGTTTAAACCAAGTTTCCATTTATGCTTGCAGGCTGTCATAGAGATGAAAAAGCGAACTCTGTTGCACTTGGTGATTCTATTATGCTTGGGCTTATTAAAGTGCAGTAGAGTAGCTGCTTTAATACTACAGAACTGTTTTCTCCATACATGAAATTTCAGAAAACATATGTATATTTTACCTCCTCTTTTCTCCATTGCAGGTGTTGGGGGGGCTACTGAAAATGATGATCCTTCTAAGATGGTCATGGTACTTGCTGCTACTAATTTTCCTTGGGATATTGATGAAGCCCTACGACGGAGACTAGAAAAGAGAATTTACATTCCTTTACCATCAGGTATGAAGAATTCGGGAGAGGAGTAGAGGAGTAGTTAAAAATTCTAAAATCTAAACTTTATCAATATTGCTTTAGTTTTGATCACTTGGTTTAAAAATCTAATTGATACATGTATGCAAATTCACTTACGGATTCAGAACCAGGCTGAATTTAAACATAAACATTTACTCTTGTAGCAAGTACAGTGTCCTTTTTCTCATTCTTCTCTCTTATCCTCCTTCAATTTATTATTTATCTTCAGAAAACAAATTGTATAGACTCAATTTTGTTTTCTCTGGTTAGCCAAAGGTAGAGAGGAACTCCTGAAAATAAATCTGCGAGAGCTGGAACTGGCTGACGATGTTGACCTTGCAAACATAGCTGAGAAAATGGAGGGTTATTCAGGTGCAGACATTACCAATGTATGCAGGTAAGTTGACATTGCATCATTTGTGTTACTACTGCTGCAGACTCTGGGAAAACTGTAAGGTAACCAGTTTACATGATTAAAGTTATTGCATAAAAATGGACTGTAACTTGTCTTTTATGTATGGCTAAAAGGTGAAATACTGCATTAATACTTACCTAAATTTCCGTTTGAAGAGTAGTTGCAACCTAGTAATCTAATCCGCTGTGGTTTAGGTAAAATTCTACCTTCTTTCATGTAGACTAAATTCCATGCATGAGGACTATCCAGAGGATGGTAAACTTTAACTTGTAGAGTTGAAGTCATTCTGCTGGGGTTGTACAATTTCTGCAGAAATCCATGTGTAAGAGGCAACAGTGATAGAGGCTGGAATAACTAAAGTAAAAACACAGGGTTTTCTTCCTTCATGACATGGAAAAGGTGTAGAGTCTTGTGTGATGGTGCAAGAGCTGTGTACTCAGCACGTTGGTTTTTGTGATGAGACTGACTAAAGTTTTCTGCTACCTGCTCCATTTCCCTATCTTCTCTGTTCTATTGGCATACAATTGTGAGCATATTCTCTAGCCTAGATTCCTGAAATAATTGACTAAAAATACCTTCTTATCCTTCTGTTATATTTTCTTTGAAAAATTGGAAAGGGAAGGAAAGGACTGATCTATTAAGAGGTAAGTGTCAGTTGTCCCATGCACATTAAAAGACTTGCACTGGCACAGTTGCAGCAGTGGCAAACTCTGGGATCTGCAGTACGGGGCAGAGAACTGAAGCTGCTTAAGGTGCTGTTGTCATCTGATAAGCACCTGTGTAACGCTGCTTTCAGGCTTTGGAGGTAGCATGGAAGTGTGGCAGGGCAAGGCTTCAGCTCCTAGTTGTTCCAGCCCAACTTTTGTGGGGTTGTGCTTTGAGCATGATGAGAGAGCTGGAGTAAAGGCACCTCCTGGCTACTTCCTCAAATGTGGATCCGTTTCTTGCCTAGATTCCTAACGTGGCTCTGCAGACACGTGTCAGCACAGCTGAGAGGACAATGTGCTGTGCTACAGGGATGAAAGCAAGTAGCCTGTACACAAAGCTGCTGCCAAAGGCTCTGTCAGCAGGGCTGCTGCAGGCTGAGCTAAAAGTTTGGAGCCTCCTTGCACAGTGTCTAGGAAAAGAATGGTATGTTAGTTGCTCTGAATCTGTGTTGTGCAGGTTTGTTTCATTTGTAGGTTTGTGAGATGAATTTGTGGTGTTCTTTTGATCAGTCTTGGTGTTGGTTCTGCTTTGAAAGCAGTTTGTGCTAATAGGTTCATGTTGTATGAAAGAGTGTTTATTTGATCTGGTGCTTTGTGCATTTTAGCTGCAGTTTGTCTCCTCCAGTCTGTTCAGTGTTTGTTGTTTGTAATTAATTTTATACTGAATATCAATACATTGTTTTAGAAGTGAAAATACTTGTGATGTTTTTCAGTGAATTTTATGTGTATGTGTATTTGTACACAGTTACATTTGATTTTTTTAACCAAAGTCCATTTGTACAAATACTATTAAAAAAAAAGGCAAACAGATAAAAAAAAACCACAAAGAAACATCTGAATCTTCCACTTGTGGCAGTCTCTGAAGTGATGACTGAGGTGGCAGCAAGCAGAAAACCAGATGAACTGGGATTTGGATGTCCATGATTTGAAATCACGAAGAAAGTACTCATATTAGCCTGTGTATTTACACTTTGTTCATGGTGTCAGCTCTTGGGCATGATTGTTTCATTTACGTTGAGACAAAAAGATGTGGATGATTTAAAAGCGCTTTTTTATGATTCAGGCTCTCAGTATGTAAGCATAGTAAAGTCCAAGCCTGTATACTGTGACAGTCCTTGCTAGTGACACAAGCAAAACCTAAGAATAAGTGGACCAAGAGCTCTGGTTTACTGAAATGACCCTCCTATCTTAAAGAATTTGAGGTGAAGTCCAAAGTTTGCTGAGCCAGAGTGAAAACCAGTCAGAGGTAACACTACAGTTCCTAGCAGTCAGCATATAACCATGGGAAATGAAGGTGAACCTTCATTTTAAAATGACTTTCAGGAAATACAAAATGCATCTAAATTGCAGATTAGATGTGAGTATGAACTGACTTTGAATCGTTGTTTTGAGTGGACTGTGAATGTTGAAAGGCCTTCAGAACAGAACTGGCCCCTGCTGGCCCCTCCAGTGGGTGGCTGCATGTTTTTTGAATACAGCTTTGGTGCTTCTCCAGGCACCAAGAGTGCGTTTGAGAAAGCACCAGGAGTTCCGTTTGGAATGACTGTCCATAAAATGACTTTACAAAAGGAAGTGGTGGCAGCTGCACTTCAGTTCTTTCTGTGTGTTAAGGTATGATGGGCTGGTTGGTTGGATTGTTGGATTGTTTTTGCTGGACTTTCTGGGGTTTTTTTAACTGCTGTCTGGAAGCAAATTAGATGCATGGAATGTTCCCCCCACCCCACTGTGTAACAGTAGCTTATGGTTTATAAATGATGATGTAACAGCAAAGCATGGTGATATTTGGTTGAGATGGAGTTCAATGAGGCAACCTTTTGGTTGGTCTGACATTTTTGCTCCTGTGTTACAGGTTTTAATTTATTAATTAGCACTGAGATTAGCTCGGTTGGTCAGAGCATGGTACTGATAACATCAAGGTTGTGGGTTCGATCCCTGTAAAGGCCGTTCATTTAAGAGTTGGACTCGATGATCCTTGTGGGTCCCTTCCAACTTGGAATATTCTGTGATTCTGTGAATTATTTAGTAAATTCTGTGAATTATTTAGTAAATTCCTTAAGTCTGTCAGCTATGGTTTCCTTTCAGGGGGGAGGGGGTGGTACTGAAACAGAATATGCTCAAACCATCTTCCTAAATCCTTCTGGAAGACAAACGTGTAAGTTTTTCTCTCTTTGGATTCGCACCTACTGATATGACACAATATACTATTGTGACATCACCGAGATTACACTTCCATCTTTTTTACTGCTAGACAAATAAGCAGCATTTTCTGGTTATTATAAGATATATAACAATGAATTAGCAGGAACTTTAGCCTTCCAGTGTTACCTAATTATCACCTCACCAGCTCATCACCTGCTGCTACCAGATTTCCTGCTGGAAATCTAAATGTAGTCAAACCTAACATGAAAGAAAATGACACACTCATAAAAACACTCAGTGCTTATTAAGGCCAGAAGTTTGAGGAGCTACAGACAACAGATTTTGTCATTTAACACTGAGATGTGAGCATACCGGTTAGAGGTAGATACTGTTGACTTCTCTGTCTTTGAAGTGGGATTCCTGTTCAGACATTCAAAACACTCCAGCTACTCCTTCTATATCTAGGAGGAGTGAAATTGTTATTGCCTTGTTGCTGTTCAAAAATACTATAAATAGCAGCTGCATCATAGGCATGCAGTGACATCAGCGAAACCAGTTTGTCTTTACCTCTTTTGCCTAGCCTGTGAATAGCAGCTGTTCAGATAATGCCATGTTTGAAAAATATGGATAGCATGGTATTGTAGTTTGTACAAGCACTTTGAGATCTTCCCATCAAAGTTTACAATTCTTTATTGTATCTTTCTGAATGCAGCAGCTTAGCTGGAATGCCATGTTGAGCCTTTCAAACAATTGAACTTGCCATCCTGCATTGAGTAATGATTTTATTTTCTTACCCTCCGACTAGAGATGCATCGTTGATGGCTATGAGGAGGCGTATTGAAGGCTTGACACCAGAAGAAATAAGAAATCTTCCCCGAGATGAAATGCACATGCCAACAACTATGGAAGACTTTGAAATAGCTTTGAAGAAAGTTTCTAAATCTGTATCTGCTGCGGACATTGAGAAATATGAGAAATGGATAGTTGAGTTTGGATCATGTTGAGTTGTCTTCTCTTGAAGAAAGACCACCTTATGTCTTAAAACAGCTTTAGAAGTAATCAGTGATGTGTCACTGCACTGCATGCTCTTTTTAACTTTTGTAATTTAAGAGTAACAGATGTCTAAATAAATTTTTTTCGAAAATGCAAATTCTGCCTACCTCTCTTTGAACTAGCTCAAAAGTCACCCATTTTTCTCACATGCTGATGAGTATCTGCTTTGATTTTCAAGATTTTAAAATTACTTCAGTTCTAGAACTCCTTTCATCAGAGTATTTACTCTTGAAAAATTGCTCTTGTGTCAATAAAACCCCGCAAACTAGCCCTGCTAAGTGAGTCAGGGATGCTGAGAAAATGGGACAAACAAGATGCCGATGGTCTTCCTCGCTGATACTGGCGAATTCTGCCCTTAAATGGTTGTTAAAGAACCTGTGCAAAGGCTGAGGTGTGGAACAGCAACCCTCACGCTGGAACAGTCAATGGAGTCAGTGAAGTTTGAGCAAGGGGTAAGATCATCACAGGTTTACAGTAGCTGTTAAGTAATATTAAAATACATCCAGCTGGTATAAACTAATTCTGTGCAGCCAGCAGTGATGCTGTCACAGGTGTAGTTTCCTTGTTAGCTTGAGAAATGAAAAGCTTTCTGGCATTAATTCTGAAATAGTTTTTCTTCCTTGACTGTCTGGTACTGCAAGCAGCAAAACTCCAGACTGGTGAGTTGGGTCCTGGTTTACACGGTTATTCTGGTAAGGCTGTTCTGATAAGGCAGCATGTGTTGTGTTTGTGCTCAGTTGATAACCCTGACTTTACAGTTGACATCTAAATTCTCTTTTTTCATCACTTAGTAAGTGGCATGTAGAAGCAGTTATCTGAGAATGGTTCTGCAGTAACCATCCAGGTGATTTAGATTTTGCTGAACAGTGGTAATTGTAACTAAAACACCTTTAATTTCTATTCATCTTCTACTATTTTGGAAACTCGTCTTCCTGCCAGCTCCTCCCAGTGGAGCCAGCTGTAGTTCTGCTTATGGGTAAACTTCATGATTTTTTGTGAATCAAATAGGTCTGGACTTTTTCCAGCTGGTAGATACATGCTGTATAAAGCTGGCTGTGGAATTCCTGCTCAAATGTCTCTTCAGATGCTGCAAGGTAGGTGGGAAGGACAAATGGTAACGCAAAGTTGCAGTCTGAGTAGGAGGCAAGTGCATTTCAAAGACACAGCTGTGTACATGCCATTCATCACTGTGTTGTGAGTGACAGCTGGACACACTGAAAAGGGACTTCCAGCAGCGTCAACAATGAGAGGCTCAAGTATGACACAGATCTTGTAGAGTTCCTGAATCCCTGGGTGGACCTGGCATGATGAACCCAGAAATGAAAGGGAAAAGTTGAGGTGAGTGTACAGGTATGTACATTTATAGACTTCCATTTCCAGAACGGAAAACAAATTTACTACTTCCGGATAGCCATATGTGTCAGAGTTAATAAAAATATGCAAGATTTTGAAGATGTGGGTTCTCACTATTTATTTTCCTGTTTGTATGTTAGGGTGAGAGTGTAGCTGTCAGCTGTTGTTGCAGGAGGAGATTTTTTTCTCGTAATTCACTGCAAACAAACCAAAATACTCAATCTGTCCCCAGCGTAAGAAGGGAGAGTAGGCAAGCTTTGGTCCTTGGCAGCAGTCCAGTAAGGGGCCACTTAGACTAAGTGTGATACATTTTGAGAACTTCTAAAGTAAATCTCAATTTAAAAGCAGTAGTTTAGTTTTCAACCAGCCCTGTTCACTCTAAATGAACAAAATTACCATCTCTGTAATGTGTGGTACAGGGAGGAAAAGGTGGTAGAAGCTGAATTTGTAGCTCAGAGGTTCATTTTGGTTTGGAACACTCAACGTGGTGATACGTGGTTCTGAGGGCAAGAAGGGCTGCAGTGAGAGCCATAGTTTGAGAGATGATGTTGCTCTTTCTAAAAACCTGCTCCCATCCTACCAGCGATGTTTTTGGGTAGCTGGGTTTTGTTGGGGTTTTTTTTCAGTTCCCAGTCCCCCACCCCAATTCCTTCCCCTAGAGGGCACATGTATCGTGATCAGTTCCTGTCTGGAAAAATGAGACCTACCATGACTGGCACGCAGGACAGTTGCCCTTTCCTTACTGTCTTGGCTGAGGTGGTTTTTAAATCTATTTACAAAATAGTTCAGAGTGGTGCTAGGTCAGAGTAGCACGCCTCTGAAAGGCATGAGACTTGTGATTTGGGAAAACCATGTGCATGCTAAAGCAGAAACACAAATGCTATTAGTTTTTTAAGACTTGGTAACTCCAGCTTCATAAAGCAGCAGAAACTGTCTGGCAGTTCCTGTATTCAAGATTTGCACTGTTTTTAGAATTTCAGTAACCTCATGGTGATACTTCTTTCCTGGTACTTCCTAACTTCACAGAAATCAGCCAAGTTTTGAAGCAGTATCAACACTTTCTCAGGCTTAACCATGCATTTGTTGCAGCTGTTTAGAACAGCTAAATCTCCTTGTGGCTGTTGCAGGTGCTTGGTTTCCAGTTTCATAAGGAGGGATGCAAAGAGCACGTGCAAACAGCTGCTGAGTTTCCATCTGCAGCATAATTCCTACTTGGTGCTTGTGCACTAAGGAAGAACTATTATGAATGAAAAGCTAAGAAAGAAACGGTGCCCTGCGTCTGAAATGTTTGGCAAAGTGCTGTTTTACCTAACTATAAATGCACACATGAACACAGATTAATAAACAATTTAAATGTTTATTTGAAAAATGTTAACAGTACAAACCGGCATGAGCAGACTGGGCCTACTCAGCAATGGTAAGCCAGTATTTCTGTAGACTTTAATGGAATTTTTTGTTTTTCTCTTGGGACTTTATAGAGTACTGCTGTCACAGATATAAAAAGCAAGCTGGTTACAATGGCTAACAATTTTTATGAGTGGAAGGGACCATAAAAATGTAAAGTGCTTGAAATATAAATCTGCCTTTTAGATTTTTGTTTTGCATATATAAAATGCCAGATCTTTTGAGTAACACAAATGTTTGGTAGTGGTATCTTCCTTGCAAGACACACTCAATCCTATGAGAGCTGGAACCAAGTGGGGCAGCTTTGCTTAGGTTTGCAGGCACAGCTGATGTTTGCAATATTCCCTCATCTTTTTCTGAGGAATGCTATCTGTGGACTTAAGGACACCCTGAATTTCATCGTCTTGCTAAGTGAGGACAGCTGACTTGGTTTATGGGCATGAAGGC